>NC_081414.1:380479226-380805337 GCF_030272615.1 Cryptomeria japonica | reverse complement strand
TATATGTTTTTTTGGAATTTTTCTATTGGTCGAGAAAACTATAGTCTTAAATTTAATTTTCAATTTAATTTGGCTTGTTGGTCTGTGCACGAGTTAATCATTCGGCAGATCATTTCAAGAGGATTTTCGAATTGGATTTGGAATTTGGACTGCGATTTGGATTTTGGAAGGCTTGGCATTTTCAGATTTCTTCTTCAATTTTGGTTTTGCGAATTGTAGGTTGGTGGCTCTTACTTTTACATTTTCTTTCCAGAAAAGTTTGTCTTCTTTGTGTCTGCAATTATTGAATTTTATTTTCTCTTGGAGTTTTATTTGATTGTGGAAATGATATTCCTTAGTGGATTTCAGTTTGTTGTGCAAATTTGGAATGGGGAAAGTGCAGTTTTGGGCTTCATGTTTTCATTGTGATTGTTGTGTTTCTCTATGGCTATTATGTGGAAGTGTGGATCTTTCCTTTCACTTGTCGTAGATGTCTTTGGACCTTTTCTATCTTGATTGAGTTCCTTCTTATTGATTGTTACTTTCCTTCCTCTCTCCTCTGTGGTTTTGGCTCCTATTTCTCAGTTTATGCTGAGTGGGAGAGGTATTTTCTTCTACAACTTTTTGCTAGTGAGTATGTTGGTTGTTATTGATGTTTTCTGGATGTTCCAGACCACCTGTGTGCAGTGTGTGGGTCTATTTATACCCTTAATTATTCCTGAGACCCCTCCTAAGCCATATGCCTTTGTATTGAACTGATCTTTGCACTTTTACCAGAAACGCCATGGAAACACCTAGAAACACCATGCAAACTATCAAAAATGCCACCCTACATACCAGGAATGCCACCATACATGCTAGGAATGCCAGTGTTTGTACCATATGCTCTGTCAAACTGACTAGGAGAGTTGAGGTCCTGATTTGTAGATTCAACCATATTGACTAGAAATGCCACCCTAGAGACCAAAAACACCATCATACTGACCAGAAACACTACCATACATGCCAAAAATGTTACCATACCTACCAAGAATGCTAACCTAGGTTTCGGGAGCGCTGAGTTGTCCCAGGGTCTCTGGAAGTCAGTTTTTAGCTTGTTTGAGTGCATCTTTGATATGTGTGAGTACTCCAGAGGCTTGTGTAATATGTATTGACTTTTTCAAAGTTGATTATGATGTTTTTAAATCCCTTATTTTGTTTCATGTTCTCTGGTAAGAAGGCGCATGCCTTACCGATGAGGTGATTCCTATGCGATTTGATGCTCCGATGAGAGGAAGAGTGCCTCGTAGTTGAGGGATTGATTTTATGACTCTAGTTGGATGTGCTATGCCTCACTATTGAGGATTTGATGTTAGTTGGAGCTCTTTTATGTCTTTCATCCATGATTGGCTTATGTTGATGTTGCATTTGTGAATGTCTCCTTCCTCGAGTTGACCCTTGAGTCCTTGTTGCTCAGTTTGTATTCAGTTGATGTTGTGGCTATTGTACCTTCTTGAGATTTCATGATGGTGTTATTTGTTCATTTGATTTGTATCTTTACCCTAT
This sequence comes from Cryptomeria japonica, assembly GCF_030272615.1. Taxonomy (NCBI): domain Eukaryota; kingdom Viridiplantae; phylum Streptophyta; class Pinopsida; order Cupressales; family Cupressaceae; genus Cryptomeria; species Cryptomeria japonica. Next base: position 380,803,813 of record NC_081414.1, on the reverse strand, counting down.
GTCCTTGGTTCATGGATGGGAGAGTGGGCTCTTGCATGTGTTGGTACTAGGTTGTGAGTACTAGCCCTCTAGGAAGGGGGTCTAAACCTAGGATACCACATGAAGAGTTGATGGTATAATTGCAAGTGATAACATAATAATAATTGATTAGAGGGCTGGGTATTAGGAATACATCTAATCAAGATAAATAATATGATATTGTATGCCCCAATTGGACGGACCCAGGGAGATGTTTTTGGGATCCTAGATTGGGAAGACCATTGGAGCAGTATACCCGATCTCCCTTGAGTTAATCCAAGGTGGAGACACATGCCACATGAGGATAGCATGTGATGACACACTACCCCACATGCATCCATTATCCATATGCCTTGTTTTATTCATTTGCCTTTGGAGGATGATTGCATTGATTTAGCCACTTGTTGTACTTTGGTATTGTATCCTTATGTTTGGGTTTCGTGGAGTCATGTTGTATCCTTTGGTTGATAGGTGTTAGCTTAGGTCTCGAGTGTGAGTTGGAACCTTTGTCATCTTCTAGCACGGGGGATGGTTCCTTCATTGGTTCCGCATGGTTGGGTGGTTGATTGCCTTCTTCCATTGGGATACTCGCCTTGGTGATGTGTGTGTGGATTGGATTCTTCATGAGATTGTGTTATTGGATTCCTATGTTCGTGAAAAGAAGACATTGTATAATAATGAAATATGTGTATAAAAGAAATTTTGTATTCTTGTATTGTACTATCATGTATTTAAGAAGGATAGGACTTGATGTTAGATTTAGGTATAGACCTATGGTTATTTCATGATGTAAAAAGGTGCTTGTTATGGTTTCAAATAATTATGGGAATGGATTGGTTTATTTGTACTTGAGATGTATTACATTCATGAGATGGATAGTATTATGTTATAAAATGAATGATAGATAGATGAAATGGATAACATTGATCTATACTTGAGTAACTAGGTGATCATGGATACTAAAGGTTAAATGATTTGTGTAATATTATGTGTTTGGGACTTTGTATAAGATAATAATGATGATTTGATTATGTAAGAGATTATGCATTCTTGGTGTTAGGTTTCTATATATAAATGTAGAAGGATATGTTGTAGAGGTTAGGAAGAATGCTTTGATGTCTCTTTAATGTATAGAATGATTAATATGTAAAAAGTGCTTATGGGATCTATGTGATTGTGAAATGGAGTAAACATGTGATTTTGTGTTGTATATATATATTCATGCTTTGAAAATTGAGTTATGTCATGCCTTAGAATGATTGATGGAAAGAATAGAATAGTTTCATTGAAGCTTCACTTGAGTAGTTAGGAATTTGATCTTCTTGATAAATGGATGTTATGATAGAATGTTGCTAGGTAGTGACGTTATGATGCCCTAGGGAATAATTGTGTTGCAAGAGTATGTTTGAAATATGATAATGTTAGAAGGTTTATTCCGCTTGCGTAGAATGGGTTTACAATGTTTCTATTTGATTTTACATGTGTTATTGCAATTGAATAATGGTGTATCAATGTATGTTAATGTTGGAATAATGTAATGGATGTTTAAAAAAACAAATTGTTAGTAGTTTTTTTTTAGTTTATTTCTCTAGGGTATTTTGGTAGGCATTACAACTTTTTTGTTCCTTAAACTTAGAACTTGAGACTAAGTTAATAGTAGTAAAAGAGATAAAAGAGTGGTAATGGATGTCATTGGGTTGGTCACTCATATCTTGTTGAAGCTTAATTAAAAAAATATGTATGACTATGTTCAAATATATCTTTAAAACATGTTTTGACAATAGATGTCAATTTCTTGATTGTTGTGTTTTTTCATGATGCTCAAACTAGTAAATGAGAATAATGGATGTCATTGGGTTGGTCACTCATATCTTGTTGAAGCTTAATTAAAAAAAATGTATGACTATGTTCAAAGATGTCTTTAAAACATGTTTTGACAATAGATGTCAATTACTTGATTGTTGTGTGTTTTCATGATGCTCAAACTAGTAAATGAGAATTGATATCTAATTCTTGTAAAAGGAGAAAAGCTCTTTATTATTTTATTACGAAGTATATAAAATTATAGATTTAGACCATCAAACAAAGTCAAAAGAAATTATCATCAAGATTAACACCTAAACATTTATTTTTTTATTATGAATATATAGTACATTTCACATGGGTTGTAAAGTGTGATGTTAATGGGATTAATAGAGTTAACTTTATAGATTTTAAAAAAAATTCAAATGGATATTTTTTATGAAAAGATAGTTCCAAAACTAATACCAACATAGATTATTACATAAGCAATGTTCTTCATAAACTTTGTTATAGGACCAATAGCTACATGGTGACCAAAAGCACTTGCTATGCCTCTAAAAATTGTTTCTTCCTATATATGGTGAAAATGGAAACAACAATATTGAAAGACTAAATGAATTCAACCACAAAACCCTAGCCTAACAACAACAAAGATCCACCATAACATATGAAGATTACCTAAGACAATGCAAATCAAATGAAATCACAAAGATTATACCATCACATGTCCCATAGGGTTTGAATCTCCATTCTTCGTATCTCCATTGATCTTGCTTGATATATTTGCTCTCAAATTTTATATGTGCACAAGAGCTCAACAAAGAATGGAAGTGTGGTTGCAAGTAGGCTTGATCGCATATGAAAGAGTGTAGTCAATTGATCAGGATGCATAGATTGATTAGGGTTGATAATGAAGGAAACATCTCCTTATATAGAAGACACTATAAGAAAATGAGGGATAAGATTGAGAGGTGTAAAAGAGGTCGGCTATGATTAGAGGGTAGGTAAAGAAAATAATAAGAGGGGTAGGTAGTGTAGGAATTAAGAGATGAATGACATGTGTCATGGGTAGAAAAGGCTAATGAATTAATTAAATAAAATAAAGATTTATTTAATTAATAGAAGAAGTGGGATCAATTAAATAAATAAAATATTTATTTAATTTAGAAAAAGGATAATTTAAATAAATAAAAGTATTTATTTAAATGAGAAATAAGGCTAGAAGAAGATAAATGAATTAATTAAATAAATAAAGATTTATTTAATTAATAGAAGAATTAGGATACAATAATTAAATAAATAAAGATATTTATTTAATTAGACTGGACAATTTTAGGTGTCTACATTTTGCCCCTCTTTGAGACAATGCAGCTTGTCGCATTGTTTCAAAGAAGATAATATGAACTGATACAAAGTTGCCCCAAGATGGGAATGATATGCCCCCTCGAGAGATTGGATGAAAATGTCTGAAAAGATCGCAGACAATCTCTCGATAAGAAAGAATGGCTAGAAAGGACTGACCGGATAGGATAGAGTGACAGAGTCATGGGATAAAGAAGACTGACTCAGGGGACGAGGGCTAGGGCTAGGATAGTCTATAAGATAGACCACGAGGGGTTGACATCCTCATTGTCATCCACACATCCAAGAGATCAGAGTGTAGAGAGAGTAGAGAGTAGTCAGCAGCGATGGTATTGGTTCATAGATTCGATCGCGTTCACCAATTTCAGAGGTCAACAGAGGCAGGAGAGCCAGTAAGTATCACAAAACCTCTTTGTACTTTGTTGCAATAAATGTTGTCATTAATGCATCTTAGGTAGTGCAATAAATGCGCTTTAGAATATGTCAAACAAGGTCAAAAATGCTTAGGTGCGTTTGTGTTTGTGCCAAGCGCATCTGTGCAATATGTAAGCGCGTTTATGTAATGAAAGCACGTTTATGTCTTCAAGGCCAAATCAACAGTTTTGTGATGAACATATGTTGTCAATTGGATAAGCTGCTGAGAGGATACACTCAAGAAGGTCCTCTAAGGAAGACTAGGATAGATCGAGGCACTTTGTGATGAACAGTGAGTACCAAGACATAGTACTTTGTGATGAACAGGGAGTACTAATATGAGCAGCACTTTGTGATGAATAGGGAGTGCAAAAACACAGTACTTTGTGATGAACAGGGAGTAATAATATGAGCAGCACTTTGTGATGAATAGGGAGTGCAAAAATGTAGTACTTTGTGATGAACAGGGAGTACCACTAGGATAGATAGCAACACTTTGTGATGAACAGTGAGTGTCACTAGGATAGATAGCAACACTTTGTGATGAACAGTGAGTGTCACTGGGATAGATAGCAACACTTTGTGATGAACAGTGAGCGTCACTAGGATAGTTAGCAACACTTTGTGATGAACAGTGAGTGTCACTAGGATAGAAGCAACACATTGTGATGAATAGTGAGTGTCACTAGGATATAAGCAACACTTTGTGATGAACAGTGAGTGTCACTTTGACTGACATGATTGATTTGCTTAATTGTAGGAGTACTTACCTATGTTGGAGTCACGGGAGAGATTCCCATCGAATAAGAGGTTACAACCAGAGTTGACATTCGAGGACAGGGTTGCCATTGAGGTTATGGGTCTGTGATACATTTTGTATGTGCCTGAGTTTCAGGCAAACATGGGATTGCTGACTGCATTAGCTGAGAGATAGCATTCTGAGTTTTGGGCGAACATGGGATTGCTGACTTTTCATTTGCCGATGGGTGAGATGATAGTCACCTTAGAGGATGTTTATAGGATATTGAGGATACCGATCGACGGGGGGTTGATACCCTATGATCGAGATGGAGACAGGGAGGCCCTGAGACGAGTGTTCCAGGATCTAGGACTGGAGATGAGGGCTGGACACGTGGCATGGAACACGATGACAGTGACATGACTGGCACTACCAGCAGTGCTAGGAGGAGTGATCAGTGGGTTCCTTTGTCCGGATAGGGCAACACGAGGGTTGGCTGTGTAGCCATATGTATTTTGACATCATTGTATCATGACACTTATGATTATATATATGAGATGATTCATCTTTGTGGCAGCTATATGCACGTGTACCTATGTGATGTATGTTATGGATGCAAATATGTACATGATGAAATGCAATTTTTTTTTGTTCTTTTATGTTTTTAATATGTTTTGCCAATGCAAATGTGAATGTATGAAATGCAAATGAATATGATAATGCAAATGATTATTTACATGATGAAAATGTAAAATGTGCTAATATATGTTGTGTGCAGGATGTGATGCAATTGTGATATCTATATGTATGTATGAAATGCTAACATGTGATAATGCAGGTGCAACTACATGAAATGCAAATGTTTTTGGCATGTCATTATACTCGGTCATGTGATAGCAGGCTACACAGACTCAAGAAGGACGATGGAAGTCAATCAAGAAAGGGGGATGGAAGATAGAAGATATGAAAGTGAAAGAGCTTCTTGTGTGTTATCATCATTGAGCTTTATTATGGCAAGTAGGTTATGACAATCGAGGTATATGTTCGACCCAGAAAGTCATTGTACCTGTTTGCATGGAGATAAGACAGTTGCAAACAAGGAATGCCCCAGTTCATACTAGACTCACAATGTCCTCATATCCTTGGATAAGTCATAGCATTACTAAGAGACAATCCACAGACAGTAAAGAAAAATAGGTGATGATACCCCATCCTCGCCTTTCTAGTCAAAGAAATCCTGGAGATAGAATCTCTAGTCAGAGACATCCTGGAAAAGCTAAAAGACATGTCACCAAAAGATAAAATCAAAAGAAAACCAAGACTCGACACCAACATCCACTATAGTCCTTAAGTTTAGTGTCTCTTGTCACTTGTATAAGTCTTATTTGATTGTGGTCACAATGTTTACTTTCACAAAAAGGATAGATAGCACTGAACCATAATGTTGTCTGAGTCTGCTGAAAGATTTGATTTGTTGAAGCCCATTGTTACTGTTGTGTCTCATTTGAAACTGACTGAATCCATGAAACTGATACTTTATTATGGAGAAGACGGAACTTTATTGTGGACTGGTGATGCAAATGCTACTTTATTGCGGATTGGTGATGCCAATGTTGCTTTATTGCAGATTGGTGATGCAAATGTTGCTTTATTGCGGATTGGTGATGCCAATGTTTCTTTATTGCAGATTATGCACGAATAGACTAAAGAAAAGTGGAAGAAACTGTACTCCTCGAAACATGTGATGCTCTCAGTTCCACACCCATCACTAGACGTAGGATTAGCCTTAGCCACAGATAAGAGCTGATTTATTATGAATGGAAAGGGATGAAAAGGAATGTTTATTATGAATGGCAAACTAATCTTAGGTAGATCAATGACAAGCCATGATGGGAATAGGTAAGTTTATTATAAATGGATAGGTTGTGAGTGTGTGCAAAGTGAAAGGATGAAATGGAATCCTGAAGGAGGGAGGAGCAATGTCTCTACGCATGGCGCTGGTGACCCAATTTTCACTATGGTACTTTTCGAGGGTGCCACTGAAGTGGTTTTCACCGTTGGATGAAATGTTTCTCTTTACTTTTTTTATTTTTTTATTTTTTTTGTATTTTTGAATTTTTTTTGAATTTTTTATTTATTTTTGAATTGGGATACTTTGAAGAGCTATGTGTAAAACTTGCGAAGGTGCATGCTATTAATAGGATCCTCCAAAGGTTCACCCTCTATAGTTGAGAGTTGATATGCACCAGATCCATATGATGTTGTGATGATGTAAGGACCAAGCCAGTTTGGTTCGAACTTGCCCTTCTTCTCTCTGTCTTGCTGATTTTTAGGATTCTCTTTAAGAACTAAGTCACCCACCTCAAGTGTATGAGGCTTAACCTTATGATTGCAACTGCAACGTTCCTTGACTGAATGATGTGTATCTCGAGTGACTGTCTTCCTTGATGAAGAAACTGAGATAGAATTACTAGTGTGTGGACTACACAGGCCCGTATGCATGTCACCTGAAGAAATTTGGGCATCCCTGACATCAAAGTCCCTCGAGGAAGCTCCATTAAAGGTCCATGATGTATCGCCAAAACGGAATGGATGTGTGAAACAAGTGGATGAGTGATGAAGGCTTATGATTGCGAAAAGAAGTGAAAGTAGGATAGCATGATGGAGACTTAGGATCAACCAGTATGCTTTTTGATTTGAAATTTTAGAACTTTTGCCCCCAGTTATTTTGATATTAGGGGAGATCAACTCTTGTTCTTTTTCTTTCATAGGATTTTTATCCTTGACCTTTATTTTTTCAGAGTCCAATAGCTTTTGATTTTGATTTGGACTAAAGGACTTTTCTTTATTTCTGAATTTTAGATTTTCTTTTCAAAGCTTGATTTTTGATCCCCAATGAGTAAGGGCCTTTGTAATTCTTGCTGATCCAAGTTTGGGAGCAGAGAGGAAATGGAATGAATGGATGATATGGTAAGGCTATGTGATTTTTCAAGAGGGCTGGCGATACACTCAACAGATTCTTCGTTGGAACCATTCTTAGGAGTATTGATATCAAGAGATGCTTGCACCACTAGAGGAGATTTACATTCAGACTTAGTAGCCACAACACTATGTGGTTCATACCCAATTCCTTGGCATTGAAAATTGTTTGTAGGTTGTTCTTGTTGACTGAATGCCTTAGGAGATAGTGGGAGTTAATCAACATGAAAGATATACTCACCACATCCCATGTCTTTAACATTGAACTTTTCTTTGAGCTCTGCTTGCTTGGATGTAGAAGCTTTCAAGGATTTCGGATCAACATATGCCGATGAAGGAATAGCCTCTCGATTGGTTGGAATTGTTATTTTTGATCTAGGTCACAGATTATTACAATATATGAATGGATTAGGATCAACTTTGATGGTTACTTCAACTCCATTGTGTGGAAACTTGATACATCAATGATATGTGGATGGTACTGTGCTCATCTCATGAATCCATGGGCGTCCTAGCAATATGTTGTATGTGAGATCTAGATCAAGGACTTGACAAACCACATCTTTTGTAACTGGCCCAACTCTGAGAGGCAAGGAGACTGTGCCCTTGGATGAATGCTCTTCATCATCATATGCTTTGATGGTAATTTTGTTTGTAGAATTCACAACTTTATCTGAATATCCCAATTGTTTAATAGTGCTCAATGTACAAATGTTTAGACCTTCTCCTCCATCTATCAAGACTCATTTTATTTGATGTTTGTGTATGAAGGCTTCAATGTGTAAAGGTGCATTATGTGGCTGACTTACAAAGGCATCATCGGCTTCTGTGAATGTAAGGGAGTGTGGAACGGAAAGGTATCCCACCATGGCTTGAAACTAGTCCACGTTTAGATCAGTAGGAACAACAGTGTCTCTCAAGATTTTATCAAGAATGGCTTTATGTGCAGGGGATATGTGTAAGAGCTCAAGGATGGAGATTAGCGTGGGTGTCTTCCTTAACTGTTCTACAAGGTCATACTTAGGCTTGGTTGATGAGGAAGCTATGTTTTTAGCTGGAGCACCTTACAAAGTAAATTTACCTTGACGAGTTGTAACATGACATTTAGAGGTAGGTTCGGAAGAAGATCCAATTCCTTTCAGGATGATCTTGGGTCTCTGGGTAGAATTCTCAGGGGTTTTGTCCTTGATGATAATGGTAGAGACATAATTGTCCATCAAGATGTGATTGATAGTTGAATCATAGTTATAAGATGCTCTGGTATAGTTGGTTTGATCATCTGTGGCTGTAGCTTTTCCCTTGTCATGTTTTGGAAATGGTTCCTTAAACATCTCATGTCTTTGATTAGATGAGTGTCCCTCAATCTCAATGTCACCTCTATCAATGAGATCTTGTATGATGTTCTTTAGTCGATGACAGTTTCTTGTTTTATGACCTTTGCTTTTATGAAATTCACAATACTCATCATCATTCCACCAATTTGGTTTAACCTTTGGCTCATATGGAGGAAAATCTAGAATAGTGATTACTTTGTTTGCCACTAGTTTCTTGAAAACTGACTCAAGTGGTTCTCCCAATGGAGTGTACTTCCTTCGTGACTTTGAAGTTGTTTGAGTATTCACTTGATTGTTTGTAAAGCTTGATCCAGAAAAAATGATTTTTGGTCGTATTGTATTGGCATCAACAACACCATCATTGACTGTGTTCTTGTTTTTATTCCAAAATCTTGGCTTATCTTTTCCTTTAAAGTCATCTTTGTTTTCCTTGAATATTTTGATGATGCCTTGCTCAATTATGACCTTTTTTGTCGCTAAGCCTTTTTCAATGACATCCTTGAAGGTGGACAAACAAGATTTCCTTAAGTCATAACCAATGTCTTTGTTAACATTTTGGGTGAACATCTCTACCATTTTTTTTGTGGAATTTTACAAGAGCATCTGCTGGCTAGATTCCTCCATCTTTGTAAAAATGATGAAAAAGATTCTCCATCCTTTTGCTTGGTGTTGCACAAAGTAGTGACTGATATGTCTGTCTTTATGTTGTATGAAAAATGTTGGATAAATGCCTCTGCTAGATCACCCCAAGACTTAATTCCAGGTGGAAGTTGGGAGAACCATTCCATAGCTTGATCACCTAAGCTTTGTGGGAATAATCTCATCAAATATGTCTCTTCTACTGCTACCTCAATGCAAGCTATGAAAAACTGTCTTATATGTGCCTTAGGATCCCCTTTTCCTCTGTACTTATCAAACTTAGGTGTCACGAAATGTGTAGGAAATGGAGGCATTGGAATGCTTTTGTCAAATGGATAGGGACATATGTCTCTCATTGTGTAAGTTGGCTTTGGTGTATTTATGTCCTCCATTTTCTTTTGTAAGTCCTTGATTTGTTGTTCTAAATTATTTTTAGGTGGAGACCGACTTCTTGGACCATACCCCATGCTTGAACCACCGAGTGGAGGAGCATGTTGCATATATGGATGATATTGATCATACACATGTTCATATGGAGGAGGTCTATAATGATGCTGCATATATGTACCACTTGGTATAGAGTCATGTTGAGGAATGCAATATCTGCTTTGTCCATGTATACCATACTCTATAGGCATGTCATGAGTTTGTTCTAGTGTGTTTCCCCCAAATTTAACACGGGCTTTCCTTGTGTCCAAATTTTGAGCATGCCTTTGAATATCCAATTGCTTTGGTGGTTGATCCTTAGCATTAGCATGTGATTGAGCATATTTTTCTACATAAGACTTCCATAATGGTCTGCGAAGGTGAGAATCATATGCTTGACCATGTGTGTATGGGACCTCTAGTTTTTGAAACAAAGATGATGGTGATTCAAGCACCATATGTGGTCCTCTATTGCCTCCACTATTAGGCCTCCTTTGATCCATGTTGGGGTGAGGTTGTTGCAAAGGTCGATTTTCCATTATTTGAGACATGTCAAAATCACGAGGGATCTTGGCTCCACTTTGTGCCATCATTTGTAAGAAATATTGTCTATCCCTCCTCATTATTTCCTCAACCAATCGATTGAAACGGGGATCCATAATGGAGTCTTCCACTTCTACTGAATGTATTGAAATGTTGTCCATATTGTCATTGTGTGTATCATTGTTGTTTATAGTGTCCATGTGCTCAACATTTGGAATGTTTCTATAGGAGTCCATGTCAGGTAATGTAGTATGATCGGAATTGAAAAAGACATCATTGTCATACTCATAGGAACTCATGTTTGTGGACTCTTGAGCCTCTTTAGCTTCTCTCCTAGATTTTTGGGAATGAGATTCAACCATGAACTAGGTATTGACCAATGTGTGTGAGACTAGATGAAAATGGAAAGAGTATAGAAGACCAAGAGTTGGATGGAATGTAAATGAATCTGAGGTGTACTTGCAATGTCCAAAATGTAAGACTAAATATGTATGTAGTAGAGTAGGTGTGGCTTCGAAAGAGATGATAGTTTCTCTTGATGAGGTAAGTTGACCTTGACTCTAAGTAAGACCAAATGAGACCCAAAGGTGATAGACCTTGATGAGGGACCACTTAGCAAAATGTTGTTGTATGTAATGTGTTGACAAAGTATGATGAGGACAAGCAAGTGACCTTTTGACTCAAGTTTAGACAAATGTGTATGTAATGTAAGGTGTAAAACAATGATGGACTTTGTGAGACCCAAAGACAGGTTGAATGCTAGATGAAAACCCAGAGATAGCTTAGGAAGCTCAAGAATTCTGAAACTGATTGCTCTTGTTTGTTGGACTGGAAATTTTTCTAATTTGTGAAGTTCTGATTAATAGGAAAAATAGGTTTTAAGGACTCGAAACCTTTAACAAAGGAGATTAAACATGATCATCAAAGAGAATCTAGACCAAGAAAGAACAACAAAAACAAAGACTGGAAATAAAGCCAGTAAACAGAAAGGACAGCAGAGGGCAGAAACAACAAAATGAAGAAACCATAAATAACATTGCACAATTATAAGGCCTTCAGGAGGTCCTCCGCCTTAATCATTAGCTGGTTGTAGTTGGCTAGAGCAGCTTTAAGTTCATCCAAGTCCTTATTTGGCTTCTTCTCCTTCTTTTTACCACTAGTTCTTGTTTTGGGTCCTTGAAAATCTCCTCTTCCTTCAGTGTCAGGGTCAATTTCTAGGGTATCCTTCTCCTCCAAATTTCTGATGAGGGTTTTGGTTTTGCTAACAGAGGCCTTCAGAATGTTTAAGCTTTGCTCGGCGATAATTTTAAGCCATTCCTCAATTTTGCTAACTTTATTGACAGTTTCTGTCATTGTTTGATCCATAGCATTGGCATTAACTTTTCTCTCAATCAGATATTTCTCAATTTGCTCAAATCTGAGGTTGGATTCTCTCATATTTTCAGCTCTAGCAATAGTTTTGGTCAAATCCTCCACATAATCTGTTGTAGACTTCCCTTTGCCAATGCTGATAGTTTCCAGAATCTGAATTCTGTTGATAGTTTCCAGAGTCTGGGTTCTGCTGATAGTTTCCAGAATCTGGATTGTGTTGGTAATTTCCAGAAACTGGGTTCTGCTGATAGTTTTCCTGCTGATAGTTTCCAGAGTCTGAATTTTGCTGATACTTTCTAGAAATTGGGTTTTGCTGATAGTTTTCCTATTGATAGTTTCCAGAGTCTAGATTCTGCTGATAATTTCCAGAAATTGGGTTCTGCTAATAGTTTCCAGAATCTGGAAACTGGTACTGACAATATTAGAATAGCTCGAAGCACTCCTTTTAATCTATTTCATTATTATTTTGACCATTAATGATCTTTGGGGTGTTATTGTATCACTCCTTAAAAATGATTAATCTGACATCCTCTTGGAGGCCCTGTTCTCCCTTCCAAGTAATCAATTCATCTTGATTGACCGCCACATTGGCTGCCCAGTCAGCAGAACCATTAGCTTCATGGTAAATATGAGATATGAAACTTTTCTCAAAAGTGTTAATGAGGTCTCTAGTAGCCTTTATAATGTTATTGATAGACCATGAGGGCTTAGAGGTCCCCTTGAGGCATTTAATGATGTTGCTAGAGTCCCCTTCAATCCATAGGTAGGGGCAATTCCATCTTTTTGCGAGGAGAATGCCTTGGAGAGCTACCATTGCTTCTGCCTTGTGGTTTGTTTGGCTTCCTATTGGAATAGCAATCATTTCCTTACATATACCTTTATCATCTCTAAGAATAGCTCCACATCTCACAGGGCCCGGATTACCTTTTGCAGCACCATCGAAATTGACTTTGAACCAACCACGAGGGGGAGTTTGCCATCTTGCTTCTAATCTTTTGTTTTGCTTGGGATCAAAACTGTCAGCAATCTTCAAACTCGAGGAACTTAAAATATGAGATTCCAAAGGATTGGCTGAAAAGTAGGGGGCGCCAATGATCCTAATGTTCTCCACAATAGCCCATTTTATTTTCTGGAAAACAATATCCTAAGTAAGAGAGCTGTCCCTGAAAATACGATTGTTTCTCTCTTTCCATAACCCCCACAGAATGTGAGGGAGAGATAGCTGCCATAGAGTTCTCAAAAAGGAGTTAGACCATTGATAATTCCAGGAGTAGAACAAATCACTGATAGTGTTAGGAAACACCCAATCAATGCAAAAACTCTTAAGAAATCTTTCCCAGATAGAAGCAGAATAGGAACAGTGGATGGCCAGATGGTCCACAGACTCTTCCTCCTCAAGACATAGAGCACATCTATTAGGGAAAGCAAAACCTCTGCCCTTTAGGTTATCTAAGGTCAAGATTTTATTTTGAAGAATAGTCCAATAGAAAAAATTGATTTTAGGAACTAGACCCTTAATCCAAGCTTTAGACCACAAAGGATTTTTAGAAGGGGTAGGGGAGAGAACACCATACATAGAAGAGACAGTAATATTACCTTTAGGTTCATATTTTCAAATGAGGGAGTCTTCCTCTTTATTCAACCAGACCGATGACAGATGGTTTTTAAGCTTAATAAGGTTTGGGTGGATACTTTCAATATTCTGTCATTTATTTCCCATTCAATACCCTTCAACTAAAGGACCAAAAGTTCTAATACAGGAGGAGGCATAAGGGGCCCATTCTGGGATGTCAATCAAAGATTTATCGAAAAGCTAGGGATCTTCCCAGAATTTAATTTTCTTGCCATTGCCTACTTTCCATATAACCCCTTTAGCAATGTTGTCTCTACACTTAGAGGCATGATTCCAGATATGGGACCCATTCATACTAATATCAGAATTGATAAAAGAGGAAAGAGAAGAGGACATAAGAGAATACTTACTTCTCCAGATTTTACACCATTCACTATCTGAGTGGAACATTCTCCAAACCTATTTAGACAAAAGAGCTTCATTTAGAGTTAGGATTCTTCTCAGTCCCAGACCACCTTTACTTTTCGGTCTGCATACTTGATCCCAAGCCACGAGAGACATTCTTTTCTTTTCCTCAACCCTTGACCAGAGAAAATTTCTTTGAATTTTTTCAATAGCATCAGCATACTTTATTGGAATTCTGAAAAGGCTGAGGGCATAGATAGGTATGCTTTGAAGGGAAGCCTTTAGAAGTTGAAGCTTTCCAGCCTGACTTAAAAGGGCTCCTTTCCAACTAGCTAGCTTTTTATGAAATTTATCCACCAGGGAGCTCCAAAAAGAATCAGGAGGAGCAATGCCTAATGGGAGGCCAAGATAAGTGGCAGGAAGATCAACAATCCGACATTCCAGAATTCTGTTGATTCTATGTTGTCTTCTCTCTGGAGTATTGATGAAAAAAACTTCTAATTTGTGAAGTTGTTGTTGTGACCCAATCTAAATTTTTGTCTATTTTTCCGTGACAAGAGGACACCATGATGATGAAGACTCAATGTTTGCAAGTGTTTAGACTCAAAATGACTCAAAAGAAAGTGTGTTGTTTGATGTAAAGTTGTTTTGCATACACTTGAAGACACAAAAGACACAAAGTTTTGATGTTTAGTCTTGAATGTTTGATTGTTCAAAATAAGTCAAGCACAATTCTTATGGCTAGCCAAGACAATAGTCATTGATCCCACATGGAGTTTCCCCCGAGGCTACGCTATTCAGAGCGGATACTTAGATGCTTGACCCCACTGGCTCCACCCTCGGCACTCACTTCTCGGGGCAGCCAAGCATCAGTCCCTACGAAAACTCCCCGTGGCAAACTTTGTATCTCTACTAAGAACCATATGTGTGTGGGCCACTACTAGAGGTTCGACCTCCTGCCCCAACAACTAGAAGGATTTTGGCTTCTAAAACAAAAAGGTGCTAGTAAGGGCATCCGCTCGTGTGGCCATACATGCGGCACTTTTAGCTCTGTAAATACAAAAGGCTCCCAGCCGGTAGGGGTTACACCCTACAAATGATCAAATAAATTTGATCAAACGGGTTTATGGGGAGACATAGTGTCGGTATGAACTAATCAGCACACGTTATCCATAGTTTTCACCATGAATACAGATGTTTATAGTGGTTCAGAAGAGGTGGGTTTTCCTCGCTACCACTTGGGTCATTCTCTCCTCACTAGTAGTCCTAATGACCACATAGGGAGACAGGCCCTCTAAAGATGAAACAAAAAGAGCCTATTGCTCAAGACACAAAAGACAATGGTTCAATTTTAGTGCACCAATTGAAGTGTTTGCTAGTCTATGAGAACAAGGCACACAATAAAGATCAAAAACCCTTGCCAATCTGGCGAAATGCGAAATCTCTGTCCTGCGAAATTGCCAAGGTTTGCGGCGGGGGGGTGCAGACAAGTCTTCGCCTCATGTCCGCAGAGCATTTCAATCTACAGTCCGCAAAGCAAGAAAAACCCTGTAACAAATGAAGTTCGGTTTACGGTTGGCAAAGCGGGCAAGTTTGGGGAAGATGCAGTAATTAGGGCAAAAATGGATGATGCCTTGTCACTACCCTTCGACAGAAACTGGCATATCGTTCGCTCAAAAAAGGCCAGGAAGAAGATGGGCGTAAGTAGAAACAGATCTTTCAACTTCGATTGGCATAAGTCCACAGCCTCAAACCTTTATCCGGCCACCGGGGCAAACACGGTGCCGCTCGGGAAAGTGAGGAATTTTGAGCCAAAATCCAGAATAAAACCGAGGCGAATTTGTAAAATTCCGGCAAAATTAACGGAACCCCAATTCAATCTATTTAGCAAATGTGGGGTTTTTGCAAAGTGGACGGGAATTGGAGAAGATACTGGTAAAATTATTGAGTGGTGGATGGCCCTATACCCGGGACAGGTAAGTATATCTATCCTGGATAATAATTTTCTGGCAATTTTGTGTGATAATCAAAATACAAAAAATGATATTCTCTATGGTTCGGTTAAATTATATAAAGGTTATGGTTTTTTTCGTTGTGATTGGAAACCGAACTTTGATCCTCAATCCCGGAATTTAAACAAGTACCCTAGATGGATTAGTCTGGGTACATTACCAGTTGAATATCTGAATTTTGAAATCCTAGAGTATATTGGGGATCAATTCGGTTCTTTTTTGGGATGTGAAGGTCTAGAAAATGGGGTTGTAAAAATGAATATCAAAATCTTAGTTGAATCTGATATTAATTCACTGGACTTAGAACCCATCTCGCTAGTATCGAACAGCGGGGAGTGGAACATCCAACCCACTTTCTATTATGGGGCTATAAATGAATCTGATGTTAGAATGAAAACATGCCCAGCGCTGGTTAAGAGTATCGAACAAATGGATAACTCTTTCTTAGATCAGCATAAAAAAACTCCAATAAATACATCCCCTGGTCACGACAATAATCTGACTGTGGCTTACCCTGATGAAAATAGAAACTACACCTACAACAACATTAATGATCTTGATAAAATTATAGATGAGGCAAACTCTATAAAAGAAGATGCCTTAGTGGAGATGACAAAAAGAGTCTCAAATTCGGTGGACTCATTGAAACTTCCATCTAACACAAAATCAGACGAAAAATTGGAACAAGAAAATGAGGCAGATCTAGAAGAAATATCTTCTAGAATGGCTGCTGTTCTTGAGGTATTCGATAATAAGGTAGTTGAAAATCTTTCTCCGGAAGAGGAAACTGAGAAGAGGTTCCTAATTCAGGAACTCTTGGCATCTATGGATGAGGAAGAAAATAATGAGAATAGGTCTGGAGATAGAATAACTATTCCTGTCAATGACTTTTCAATAGCTCAGCCCCAACTGGGAGAGGATAATGGTGAGGGAGTGATTATGCCCCAGCAAACCTTAGGAATAAAAAACATATATGACGGGAAAAACTGTCCTGACTGCGCTAGAGAAGCCAAAAGTAGAGGCAGAAAATCTTTGAGCGAGTTAAGATTGCAGGATGGAAACGCTAAAGACCAAGGCAAATTGACAGCCTTCTTTGATGCTGGGAAGGGGAAGGGCCTTCCCACGGCCCCATGAAAATCTCTTCATGGAATGTTAGGGGTATGAACGCCCCTAACAAACAGCGTCTAATTAGACGCAACATTATTAAATGGAAACATGATATCGTTCTCATACAAGAAACTAAATTAGCCCAGGTAGAAGCTGAGGCTTTTAAAAGGAAATTAGGTCTTCTTTGCGGGGAATTTGTGGAAGCCAGGGGCGCCTCTGGTGGTATTGGAATTATTTGGAATCCGCGTAGTATTAATTTTTATCCTATAGCAGGTAATAGAAATTGGCTATTGGGAAAGGTTATAAGCAAACACAGCAAATTTACTTTCACCCTTATAAACATTTATGGCCCGATCCCGGATGCCGGCAAGCACAGAGTTTGGTCAGAACTCTCGGCTATGATGGGGCTAGATACCTCTTCCCCTGTTATTCTCGGAGGGGACTTCAATGCTATCCTGAATTTATCAGAAAAAAAGGGTGGTATTCGTAGGGAACCGCAATCCTTAAAAGACTTTAAAGAGTGGGTAGCTTATAACAATCTTATAGTTATAGAAACCAATAATGGTGTGTATACCTGGTATAATAGAAGAGCAGGCTTTACACAAATCGCGGAGAGACTAGATAGATTCCTTTTTAGAGGGAACTTGAGCGATCTAGCGGTTAACCTCTCTGCCTCACTACTCCCATCTTCAGGATCTGATCATTACCCTGTCATCCTCAATATTGAGGGAGAGGCTACACCGCGGTGTTGTCCCTTTAAATTTGAAAAAATGTGGATGCAAAATCCAGACTTCTATGACCTGATCTCTAGGTGGTGGTCTGAGGTAAGTTTCCAGGGATCAAAGATGTTTTGCCTTGTAAATAAATTAAAACATATCAAGTGCAAGTTACTGAAATGGAATAGTGAAGTTTTCGGCAACATTTTTGAAACCAAAATGTCATTAGAAAAAGAAATCGCAGACCTTAATGAAAAAGTGTTTAGACTTGGAATGGATCAGGATAGCTTCCTCAAAGAAAAGGAGCTCCTCGGGAAATACGAGGATGCGTTATCAAAAGAAGAAATATTTTGGAAACAGAAGTCTAGAGAGAATTGGCTTCAAAATGGGGATAGGAATACTAAGTTCTTCCACAATAGTACAAAATTAAGGAGGAACACTAACGGTATTCACAAGATCATGAGTAATAATGGTATTCTACTGGAAGATCAAACTGACATAACTACAGAAGCGGTTAACCATTTTAAAACCCTGTTCAGCTCTGAATATTCTCTTAAAGATGCCAATCTTACTATTCTTAGGAATATTCCTAAGATCATAACTGAAAATCAAAATAAAGCGCTTTGCAACAAATTAACAGAATCAGAAGTAAAAGTTGCATTGGGGCAGCTTAACCCTGATAAAGCTCCCGGCCCGGATGGTTTTCCTGCTTGCTTTTTCCAAAAATGTTGGCACATTATTGGTAAAGAGGTTGTGGAAGCTTTGGAAGCTGTTAGAAACTCGGGGAGTATCTTAAGGGAAATCAACAACACTTTCATTACTTTGATCCCAAAAAAGGAGGAATCAAGAAATTTTGAAGACTTTCGCCCTATTTCTTTATGTAACACAATTTACAAACTTTTTACTAAAATTTTAGCAAACAGATTGAAAAGCATCCTTCCGTGCATTATTTCTGAGGAACAGACCGGTTTCGTACCAGGTAGATCTATCTTTGATGGCATTATTATAGCTCAAGAAGTCATACACTCGATACAACAGAATCGATCAGCTGCGATGATGATCAAGCTTGACATCAAGAAGGCTTATGACAAGGTTGATTGGAGATTTCTGTGTAAATGTTTAGAATCCTTTGGCTTTTCTAAACAATGGATCAATTTAATCTTCGAATGCATTTCATCGCCCAGGATATCATTGCTTATAAATGGTTCCCCAGCAGGCTTCTTCCAGATATCTAGAGGGATTAGACAAGGAGATCCTTTATCCCCTTTTTTATTTATCATAATGGCAGAGGGCCTTGGGAGAATCATTTCATGTGCTCGAATGAATCAGATTATCAAAGGTATTAAAATCACTAATGGAATGGAGGCCATTTCCCACCAGCAGTTTGCTGATGACACAATGCTGATGGGAAGTGCGAATAGGTCTGAAGCCATGGCTTTCAAAAGGATTCTTGACATCTATGCATTAGCCTCTGGTCAGGAAGTGAACAGGAATAAATCGGAGATCTTCTTCTTTAACACTCCGCAAATCATAGAGTCAGATATTTGTAATATCTTAGGGTTTGATAAAGGGAAACTCCCTTGTAAATATCTAGGGATTTCGATGGATAAGGGAAACAATATAAATTCATTATGGAAAGGAATCCTTGAAAAGATGGATCTCAGGTTGAATTCTTGGAAGAACAAATGCCTATCTTCGGCTGGGAGATTAACATTACTAAAAGCTGTAATGGCGGCTATTCCGATATACCAGATGTCCTGCCAGCAATTACCTAAAGGTGCACGTTTAGAAATGATTAAAAAGATGAGGAAGTTCTTTTGGAATATGAACTCTGAAAAAAAGAAATATGCTTTAATATCTTGGGATAAAATTAGCCAGCCTATCAGTATAGGGGGTGTTGGCATCAAAGACTTGGGAGTTCAAAACTTGGCTCTGGGGGCGAAATTAGTCTGGAAAATGTACACGGACCCGGATCTTAAATGGGTAAGGATCCTCAAAGCTAAATATCTCACTAATTCCAACCCTGATAGTATTCTGAGGACGGAGTTACTTCCGAAGGGATCCAAAGTCTGGAATTTTATGTTAGAATGTAGAAAGGTGATCAGAGACTATTTGTCTTGGGATATTGCGGATGGTTCTGAGGCATTGTTCTGGGAAGACTCGTGGGGGGGTTATTCTGCCCTTGACAAATCTGGAATAAGCGTAGAAGGTATTGAACATTGTAAATCAAATAGGGGCAGGTATGTCAAGGATTATATCAAGCTGGTTTCCAATGACCCCGCATTGGGTTGGGAGTGGAAACCCCTTGATGAGATGAACTTGACAAATGCAGACAAGGAAATCCTCTGGAATAATTTGAGGAATAGGCATTTCTCATTACATAACGGGAAAGACAAGATAATTTGGGCTGGTAGTTCTTCGGGCATTTATAAAGCCAAAGATGGTTACTCACTTTTAAAACTCAGAAGAGCTGTAACCAATCCTAATATTCCGATTAGCCTTTGCTGGAATAACGTGGGTCTTCCCAAAGCTGGCATTTTCTCATGGGCAGCTTCCCAGAAGAGGATTCTTACTGCAGATTGGTTCTTGAAATTAGGATTCATGGGACCATCGAGATGCCCTCTATGCGAATCCGAGGAAGAAAACGTGGACCATCTGCTTCTTAGTTGTAGTTACAGCCAGAGGTGTTGGGATTGGCTTTGCTCAAGCCTCGGTTGGCCGACTCCGAGACCGAGGGATATTTCAGAATGGCTGATTAGCTGGCAACCTCCCTTTACAAAGGATGTTTACCACTTAGTATGGCAAATAGCAC
Source organism: Cryptomeria japonica (assembly GCF_030272615.1). Taxonomy (NCBI): domain Eukaryota; kingdom Viridiplantae; phylum Streptophyta; class Pinopsida; order Cupressales; family Cupressaceae; genus Cryptomeria; species Cryptomeria japonica. Next base: position 380,783,560 of record NC_081414.1, on the reverse strand, counting down.
TGACAATCCTCATATGGGAAATATGGAAGGAGAGAAACAGGCGGATCTTTAAAGATTCAAAATTGAGGGTAGTATCCCTTCTTAATAAGATCGAGGCTTCAATTGTGGAAAAAATCAATAACAAACTAAGACATACCCAGGGAAAGACTAATAATTTAACCAGATGGGATGAGGTTCTTCGATCTAAATGGATGGGTTTGATTATTCCCCCGTTCATGGGAAGTGGAGGTGAACAGTCTGTGATAGAAAGGAAGCTAACAAAGTGGACTCCCCCCCGAATGGGCTGGGCTAAGCTTAATTTCGATGGTTCCTCTCGTGGAAATCCTGGTATAGCAGGTATAGGGTGTGCAATTCACCAGGACAACGGTGTACTAATGGCTAGCATTAATAAGCCTATTGGCTGGGCCTCGAATAACTTGGCTGAGTTCTCAGCGTTACGGGAGGGATTGATTTTAGCCAAATCACTTGGGATAAAATATCTGGAAATTGAGGGGGATTCATCGTTAACTATAAATGCAGTCAGGACTAGGGTAGTGTCAAACTGGAAATTGCAAGCGGAACTAAAAAGTATTTTGGACTTGATCAAATATTTTGAGGAAACTTCGGTCAATCATATTTATAGGGAAGGAAACACTATTGCAGACAAGTTAGCCAATTTAGGGGCAGATGGGAATTCGTATGTCTTTAGAATGGTTTGCCCCATGGATATTTTAGGTGATGTACGTAATTCCCCTTCATATCACTCCTCTCCAAATCCTCTCCTGGTCCCTCATTTATAAACTCTAGAAGGGTGGCCATAGTATCCTTACTACAGCATTTTGGTATACTTAGTTTCAGATATATATATATACACATATATATATACATATATATATATATATATATACACATATATATATACATATATATATATATATATATATATGCTCTCACTTGGATATATATATATATGGGTACATATTCATAGACAGTCCCATTATAAATATATGCACATATATATATGTCCATATATATAGATATGTGTATATATATACAATAGTATATATATACATATATATATTTCCTCATATATATATGTATATGTGTGTGTATGTGTGGGTGTAATTAGAAAACTTCTCAATCACACACACGCACATATACATATATATATATATATTCAGAATCTATATATATTAGAGTATGTATATATATAAATATATATATATATATTTATATATATCTATATCTGAACCTGAATATGATTGATTTCTATTTTCCGAGTCCTTAACTACCATTAGGTAGGAGGTGCCAGGGGTGTTTCAGTCGTGGTAAGAGGTGACTGGTAAATGTCTGATTTCACTTTTCTGACAGCAGCAGGCTAGTCCTCCAATGCATGAATGCAATGCATGTAAACGGTGATAAGTCTGCCCTGGACAGCGAAGGGATAGAATTCAATGCAATTTAAATCTCTTCTTGTAAGGATTAGCTGGGACTGCCAGGCGTTATGTCCTGGAGCCATGGTGACTGGTTTTTTAACACTTGGTTCTCTAGTTCCTACATTTCGGTTAGAGCTGGTATCAACTCTAACTATGGTCATCAGCCTTGTTTTTAAAATGGGACAGTTTATGCTGGTTTCTGTATCGATGTTTGCATGTTAGTAGAGGTTGTATCAGAATTGCTTAGCATCCCACATAGTTTGTTTTTGAGGTACCCTGGATCCTTTGTGTGGTTTTCTTTCGGGTTTCTTCCAATTGTTTGAGGTATGGGTGACTGATTTATGGGGTGGTTTTGAGGAGGGCAGTAAAGGTAATCCAAGATTTTGATATGGATTCAGATTTTAGCTGGTTCTATTTACAATAAAGCTCTGGACCATTTTTCGGTTCTTCTGTGGTTTCACTTCTTTTCCCAGGCCTATTTTTTTTCTATGTGCATCTATATACTCTCAGGATCATGGCAGTTTCAATGATAGATTATTGTGCATATTGGCTTTTAAAGACATAGACATATGCATAAGAAAATATTGATTTTTTATGTTCAGGTTTTGGTGAACTGATTTTTGAAGAATTTAATGTATTTAAGTATCTGATAGAAATTGATTCTTTCCAGATGTAGGCAGAATTGTAGCCTGGATAATCTCTTAATTTGAAACCCAACGGGTTAGGAGGGTTCCAAGCTAAGGGATATCCAGGCTACAATCCTCTAACATTATTTGAAAGATGTTATTATTCTCTGAATGATCGATACAATTTATTAAGTTTACTATGCTACTAACAATTTGGCAAAGTATGTTGCTAAGATTTTGCAGATTCGGTAAACAGGACAAAGTTTATGCTCAAAGAATATGTGGATTTGCCACATATGAGAAGTTGGATCCAGCCGGATTGTGCTGAATGATATTATGTACGGACAGAATCTTAAAGGTCTTATTATGTCTGCCTACATCCTCAGATGAGGAATTGTAAAAATGTACAGTTATGTATAATTTCTGATTCTAGAAGGGATCTGGGCTAGACCGGAGGTTTTCTTATCTCCATTCTTTCCTACCGGTGCCCACACTGAATGGAGATGTAATATTTTAAAAAAAAATAATAATAAAATGTTGGCTACGGCCTTTTATCGATCAAAAAAAAAAAAAAAAAAGATCAAAAACCCTTGCCAAGGTCCTACAACAAATTTTTTTTAGTAGTTTGGATTGTTTCAAATGATCACCCTTTCTTGCAAGCACACAAGTTAGGTAAATTTTAGATCCAAAAGACTTTGTGAAATAGGGACCTTCAACAATGCATTTTGTTGACCAATTCAAAGATTTGATTCATCATAAAAAAATAACACCTGTAAAATTTTAAGAGATTTCCAGAAATGTAAGAAAATCCAAAAAATTTGCTAATTTGCTCCAAAAATTAATTTTTTATGAAAAATCATAAAAAATTCATATAAAATGTAAAATCGATCCAAAAAATCTGAAATTTTTACTAGAGAATTCTGATGGTCTTCCAAACTTGCATAAAAAAATTTCTGCAACAAATCCAAGCAGTTTGTGAAATATGAGTAAAATAATACAAAACCTTAATTTTCAAAGATCTAATTTTTTAGGAATGATTTTGCATCAAATTTAAAATCACAAAGAACATATCCTATGTATAATTCTGAGAGATTTCCAAAAATGTAAGAAAATCCATAAAATTCGCTAATTTGCTCTCAAAATTAATTTTTTTATGAAAAATCATAAAAAATTCATATAAAATGAAACTTTGATCCAAAAACTCTAAAATTTTAACTAAACATTTCTGATAATTTTCCTGACTTGAAAAAAACATTTGATGTGAAAATTCAAATTTGTTTGTGAGATCTGATCAAAATAAAGAAAAACCCTAATTTTTAAAGATCTGATTTTTAGGGAAATATTTTGCATCAAAATTAAAATCACAAAGAACAAATCCTATGTATAATTATGAGAGATTTCCAAAAATATAAGAAAATCCAAAAAATTCACTAATTTTCTCTCAAAATTAATTTTTTATGAAAATTCATAAAAAATTTGTAGAAAATTAAAATATGCTCCAATAGATCTAAATTTTTCTTTGAGAGCTCCTGATATTGTCTTCAACCTGCAAAAAAAATTTGGTGCAAAATTTCTAAGCCGTTTGTGAGATATGATCAAATCTCTCCAAGATCTTGATTTTGTGTCCAAAACTCTAGCTGCACAAGGTTATTCCCCAAATTGTCTTACAAAACAACAATATAGGGTTAGAAAAATCTACAAAAAACACAGATCTAACAAAAATCCATGTCCCATGGGGCATTCCAAAATGTTTATGGTGAAAATGGAAACAACAATATTGAAAGACTAAATGAATTCAACCACAAAACCCTAGCCTAACAACAACAAAAATCCACCATAACATAATAAGATTACCTAAGACAATGCAAATCAAATGAAATCACAAAGATTATACCATCACATGTCCCATAGGGTTTGAATCTCCATTCTTCGTATCTCCATTGATCTTGCTTGATATATTTGCTCTCAGATTTTATATGTGCACAAGAGCTCAACAAAGAACGGAAGTGTGGTTGCAAGTAGGCTTGATCGCATATGAAAGAGTGTAGTCAATTGATCAGGATGCATAGATTGATTAGGGTTGATAATGAAGGAAACATCTCCTTATATAGAAGACACTATAAGAAATGGAGGGATAAGATTGAGAGGTGTAAAAGAGGTCGGCTATGATTAGAGGGTAGGTAAAGAAAATAATAAGAGGAGTAGGTAGTGTAGGAATTACGAGATGAATGACATGTGTCATGGGTAGAAAAGACTAATGAATTAATTAAATAAAATAAAGATTTATTTAATTAATAGAAGAAGTGGGATCAATTAAATAAATAAAATATTTATTTAACTTAGAAAAAGGATAATTTAAATAAATAAAAGTATTTATTTAAATGAGAAATAAGGCTAGAAGAGGATAAATGAATTAATTAAATAAATAAAGATCTATTTAATTAATATAAGAATTAGGATAAAATAATTAAATAAATAAAGATATTTATTTAATTAGACTGGACAATTTTAGGTGTCTACACTTCCCAATAATCCATGGGGAGAACAAGCATGATAAACCATTGTAGAAGTATATTGAATCTAATTCCTTGATGGGTCAAATCTAGGGTACATTATTATAGGACAAGATTAGCCTTAGCTAGAAACCAAGCCCCCCACTAGTATATTGCATGGATCTTCTTCAGTAGAAAAGGAGAAAGAAAAATCCTCTAGCCAATATTGCAACATCCATTTACCTTTCTTGCACCATCATTTATATGTCCATGAATTGACCATGCCAATGTTTTGTTGTGGTCCAAGAAATTTCACCATCCACTCTAGAGACCAACAAATTAGCAATCCCCTTAGCACTCCCTTTCCTCAACTATAGATAATAGCCCCCATTACCTAATGTACTTATCCATGTTGAAAATATACAAAAGGGTTAAATCCATCACTTTATAATTCAAAAATCCAAACATTACATTCTTGCCTATTTTTCTGCTCACCATCTCACTCTTAAAAATATCAAGATAGGATTTTGAATGTTTTAATGATAAAAATATATTAGATTTAAAACCTTAAGAATATAAAAAAGGAGAAAATGTGGGATATAAGTTGGGGATATATTGAGGGATGTAGTTCAAGAAGTTGAAAGTCAAGGGTAAAACATTTCTAGAATTGTTGCATACTAACTTAGAATATTGTTCAAGAGCACCATCTATTTTTTAACAAAACCCATTCTCTTCTATAGAATATTTTATTTTAGAAGTTGAGAAAAATAGTGAGAATGATATTAAAGATGACTTGTTTCTTTTCTCCCAAAAACATACTAAATGGATGATAATTAAAAAGTTAAAAGTCCAAATCGAAATAGAAACTTCTTTGAAAATGGTGCTTTAATTGCATTTAAAGAAAAAAATTGAGAATATTAGAACAAAGTTATTTAAGGGTATTTATGTGTTTGGGTTGGATATTTTTATTCAGAGAAGGTTGTAGTGTCATGTGCTCTTGATTTTGAATCAAAGTGTTGTAGTTGATAACTATACTTTAAATGTCATAGTTCATATTATGCTTTCAAATGTCAAGAGTGTGGCCTCCTATCTAGAATCTTCACCGCTTTATTTTAAAGTAAATAAATGTTTAGTTTCAAGCATTTTATTCAACTTTTTGGTGTATGATTGACATTAACCTGAAAAGTATCAAATATATCACTTCAAGACAAGATTGGTCCTTTCACTAGATTTTTTCCTCCCATGATTGAGTTGTCCACATGGTCTAGTCCTCAAGTTTTAAAGTTTGAATCTCACTGGATGACTTTCTAAGAATTTGACTACCACCTGTAATACCCTAAAATTGGTCATCTAAACCATGGGCCCCTAATCTCGACAACATCACCAAGGTCCTAACCAAAGGCAATTAAATCAACTTTGAGCAAACAATTAATTAATTCTTCAATCATTAAAAGTCACATGGCAAGTGAATTATTCTATATTAATTAAATATTTATTTAATTAATTAAATCATTCCAAGAAAATCATTTTGATCAATTATCCTATTTAATTTATTAAATATCCTAGCATATTTAATTAATTAATAAATTTGCCATTTAATCATAAAAAGGAATTAATTTATTACAAAAGAAGAATTAATCACAAAGCAAGAGTTAAATTGAAAATAAAATAAAAGAATTGAATTGAAAGAGAAATCAAACTTGAGATATATTTCTTCTTCTAAATTGAGAACTTGAAATTAGAAAAGCAATTAAATGAATTTAATCATTCTCTAAAATTGGTACTCAAAGCTTTTGAGAAAAGAAGTTCAATTGCATTGAAAAGACTTTTTTCTTGAATAAATCAAAAGAATTGCATGGAATCACCTATTTTTATCATAAGTGCATGGAATTAATTGAATTATATCTCCAATGCAAACTTGAACTTATAATCTTAATGCATTTCAATCAAGCTATAATTGAAATCTATCTCAAGGTTAACTGAATCTGATATCTCAATTATTTCAATTATCCTAAATTGTGCTTTTTCTTGGTCTCTCTTGTGATTCTCTATAAATTCAGCCTTCATCTCTCATTCAAAACACCCTGGAGATTTATTATTATTATACAGTTTTTGCTCTGGAGTCATTGAAGATATTGTGCTTACTTTTTGAGATTATTTCATCTTAGCTTAGCTTTTTGCATATTTAGTTCAATTATGATTGCTTGAATTCATATAGCTTACTATTCATCCATCTTTCATCCATCTTGCATCCATTTAGCTTAATATCATGCTCATATAGATTAAATCCTTCATCTTGGTGTAGTCTAGTCACTAGTATTGCTTATACAAATATGAGAGCAAGTCTATACTCGCATCTTTTAGAAGGCAATGGGTCAATTTGTTATGGTTTTATTATTCATGCTTATATTTGTCTAACCATACATGAAATGACTTAATTGAAGTGTTGTGTCTTACAACTTGCAGATACTTATTCCACTTTTCACACACACACCACCCATCAATTGACATGTCAAGGGTCTCTAGTTGTTTTTCTAGTATTTTCATTTAACGACATCATCGTAGGTCACTTTGATCATGAAGTATTCATAGAGAAGAATCTATATTCAATCATGACCACAACTACATTACATTCTTGCACTCTCTATATGGCATGTTTTCAAACATACTATATCAACAATGGACTTGATTGCCATTAATGAAGTCAATGGTATTCCCTTTGTCAATGGTATTACCCCAAAATTCAATTTTAGCACCATTAGTTTGTAAGAAGCAACTAAAAACACATGCAAACAACTTTTGCACATACTAAAGGTGAAGTTCACTAGTGGACAAAAACTCGTAGGAGAAAATTGTCCATAGAAAAATTAACATGAGCAATCTAGTTCGAGACCTTAGAACATTTTTAATAACTCTTTTCTAGGCTCTTCATAATTTATCTAGATTCAATTTTTAATTCACATATCTTTGTCGCATTTCAACAATACAAAAAGTTAAAATTGACATCATACCATATACCGATAAAAAATCTTATCCTTTATTGATTATAATAATTGATAAAACACTTACTCAAATCTATCTATTTCAACTCAAAAAATCTAAAATTTACTCCAATTTTATCTGTACTTTATGCCAGTGTTTAATTTGTTTATTATTAAAAAATATATTTATATTTAACATCAATCTAACTTTCTAAAGTCAGAAGAATATAAAAAAGAACATAGACCCATTCATATAATATATTATATGATGGGGGGCTCAAGTAAAATTCCACTTATAAAGCAAAACGAGGGACCATGTGAGCTAACAAATTCCACTCAATCCCTCTTTAGTGGTGTGGAAGAATAAAAAAAATACTAATTATTAGGAATCGTGATGTATTATTAATTTTATAGAAATAATGTGATGTCAATTTGAACACGCAATAAATAATTGAATTTAAACAAAATACAATTCTAACAAACAAAGTATATATTATCCACTATACCAACCTCCTATGATGATTAAAGTTTATAATATTTGAACATTCAAAGTTCTTACCATAAGAAAATAAAAGGTGAAGATTGTTAGAAAATGTTTATTATAGGAATTCCTTCTATTATTTTTTACTAAGATATTTATGAATTTATTCATTGTTTTATTAGTTTTTTCATATTATATTTTCATATTGGGAATTAAATTAGAATATAATTTTATTTAATGATTTTATTCAATATTAAAAAAATTATATATAAAATTAGAGATGAAATGTGTATTTTTTTTTATAAAATTTTAGATATGTTTTGATCTTTTATTTTTAGTACAAATAGTTTAATGTTTAACAATATTTTTTATATGAGAGATGGTATTCAACTTAAATTTGATTTGGACCTGAATCCATTTTCTTACTAGATCTACCTATCATCCCCTAATTTTGTTATTTTCTAGTCCTAATTAAAGACCACATATGTTGACCTAAACTTAGCTCAAAATCACACATATAACCTTCGACACGTGTAACCTTAGTGTTTAACAATATTTTTTATATGAGAGTTGGCACTCAACTCAAATTTGTTTTGGACCTAGATCTACTTTCTTACTAGATCTACCTATCATCCCTAATTTTGTTATTTTTTTGTTCTAATTATAAAATTGTTTGAAATAATGAAGTTAATGGAAGTCTAGTCGGATATGTTGAAAGAGAATAGAAAAATAATTTTGAACCCTAGGAATCATGATAAGAGAGGAAGATAATATGTGCAAGCTATTGAGAAAGATTTGGACACCTAGAAACAATCAAAATGAATATTTTGAAGGTTATTTCAAAATTTGGTAAGAGAATTAAAATTGAGATTTCTAATTGGTGATTTGAATATGGAAGAGGTAATTGATTAGATAAATGATTTATAATAATATTTTCAGTATGAGAAAATTGAAGATCTAAAAATGATTAGATTTTATGAAAATTAGTTGAAAGGATAAGGTGTTATTTGGTGCAAAAAAGTATAATTTTGAAAGAAATAGGAAAGGTAAATAAAATTTAGAAAGGTGAGATAAGATTGTTGTGAAAATAAGGAAATGATTTATACTTGTTGATTATGAGTTTCAATTATTTAAAATATTGCAAAATTTTAGGTGTAGACATCTAAAATTTTCCTTTCATTAAATAAATATTTATTATTTATTTAATTATTTTTATTCTAATATTTTTTATTAATTAAATATTTATTATTTATTTAGATATCACATCATTTCCTAAATTAAATAGATTTTTTAAATATTTAATTTATCCAACCTTTTCCTCTATTAATTAAATAAATACTTTTATTTATTTAATTAATTCACTTATCTTTTTCCTCTTTTAATCTTAGCCCTCCAACTTGTTCACATGAATCATAATCTAAATTTGTAGGCATGTGACAAGTATCAATTGTCTATTCATTCACTTTTTGTCTCCAAAGTCAACTCACCTCTTAATCTCCTCCCTCCATCTCTACCTAACCTCAAATCCTATTGAGACTGTCTCTTCTATATGATCATGACCATTCATAATTTCCCCTCTTAATCTAAACCCTCCATTTTTAGGATGATCTCTATAAAAGAGGTCTCCTCCTCTCATAACACAACACACATTGCTTATCATACTTACACTCTACCAAAATCACTCTATCCATATATTATCACACTTGTAGCTATACATCATCACAACCATATGCATTCTTCATTGAGCTTTTGTGCAAGTGCAAGCAAATCTGAAGCAATTATTATTAACACAAGATCACAGAGGATAAGAGAACAATGGAGAGAAGCCTCCTATGCATATGAAGGTATAATTTGGCTATTTCATTATCATTTGTATGCACTATTGAGTTTTGTTTGTGGCATTTGTGGACCTAGGGTTTGGTAGGATCTTAGTTAGGGTTTACAATAGAGTTCAAATTTAGCATAAACATTTTGGCACGCTCGATGGGACTCTTGTCCCTTGTTTCTAATATTTTTTCTTGAATTTTAGGTGTCTAAGCTAGGTATAAATATAGGACAAGGCGGGAATATATTAAAGAATGTTACAAGATGATCATTAAGAATAGATACATTGAAGAGAGAAATGATAAAGGTTAAAATATATACCAATGGATTAAGAGGAAGTATTTAGGAATCATTTAGCTTGGCATGATTGATAACAATAGAAGAATTATTCTAGTTTGGAATAAAGGTAGAGGAGAAACTAAATAAAAGATATGAAGGTAGATAGAATGATGCAGAAGCATAGGACAATGGAAAAAAAATCATTCTCCAACAACAAAATAATTAATCATCAAAACCATAGAAGCAATAGTCTGCAAAAAATTGTGATTATACCCCATTAATCTTAAATTATGGATCCAGTCGATTTATTCCTCGAAAATATCCCCGATTCATGAAAAAATCATTGACCAGATTTTCAATGTTTTTGGCATTGAAATCACATTAAAATCATGTTAAAAAACACAAAAAATGGCCAAAAAAAGTTTTAAAAAATCATTGTAAAAACTTGCAAAACCCTAGAAAAATTGTGAAATTACTGAATTGCTTAGAAATAGGGTTGATTTGAGATGGAATCAAAGTTAATGTAGAGTTAATGTTGAAATTTTTTGTTATTTGGTCCCTTAGTTTTCTTTCCGACCTCTGAAAAATCCCTAAATAAAGGAGTGGGAGGAGCAATGGTGGTCATCAACCGAATTTTAAAGGGCCTCAATCATCCTAAATCGTGGGGGCCATATGAGATAGTATCGAAGCAGTTGGAAAATCTCTAAATCATGGCTTCGATATGACTCAAGCTCTTTGCACATCCTAGCCCATGGATTGTAATGTGAACAAGCATATAATTAATAATGTACACTAGCTTTAAAATTAATAATATTATGTGCTATTATAGATGGCATTTTGACAGGAAAGAAGCGAATCCCTATAGTTTATAATTAATATTAGAAAGTAGTTTTAAAATTTAAACTATTATATAGACTATGAATATATATTAATAGCTATATAATAAACTATAAATAAAAAATAATGTAATATTTATAATATACATATTTAATTTTTAATATATATATATATATATATATATATATATATATATATTTGATGGAGGAAACTTAGGTTTTAGCTTGGTCTGATGTCAGAGAGACCACTTATAGAGGATCTCTTCCCATGAGGCCATTTTTGTGGGGTAATCATTCTCCACACTTCACTTGTTCAAACCCACGAGCTCAACAACTCAACAAAGGCAAAAAGCCCATGAGCTCAATGGCCCAATAGGGGTTTGAACCTTGGTGGCTATCTCACCAATAGAGTGTATCTACAACAACACTAAATGTACAAAGACATATATAATATATACATATAGATATATGATTTTTAATTTATAATTGATATAGATAAGTTTTGCTCAAACAAAGATATACAATTCATGTAAGAAATATATCCAAAGTGCTCCATGAAATAAATCAAAATGACAACAAACAAGCTTACATACTTGCAATAAAACAGTCTCCAACACACATTCATTAAAAACTTGTCTCTACCTAAAATAGTAGTTGCAAGCTAGGTATTACCAAAACCAGTGGCTTGCTAATCTTTTACTAAAGCTAAACAAATGCCTTTTGTTGAATTCTACCCCATGTAAAAGACTTACCAATTGCCATTAAGGAATATAAAGCATTGCAACTATGGAATATGACTCAATAAGCTTTCTCAAATATTAAACTACCCCTAGAAAACTGATTGCCTCAACACAATGAAAGTCTTGGATCACTTCAAAATGGCTTCCACTTTTGCTAAATTCCTAACAATAGCTGGATTTCAGTCTGATAAATTTTGATCTTAGCTACTTCATAAACTTAGCTAATCTTTGATCTCAAACTTAGACAACTATTTTTTGTATTTGGTGACTACCCTTTTAAAAAGTTAAATGAATATTTGCCTATGTAATCAACAATATGAATATAAACAACAAAAATCTATTTTGTACAATTCATGGGTTTGTAGCATCATAAAATTACGACCCTTGCAATTTTGACCACATTTTAGGCCCTCACCTTTGCGATTGCATCTCCCTATTCAATTGAGACCCCTCTTTGCACCTTCATTCTGAACTTTCTCCCATCTCAACCTTGATATCACCTCAGGACCCCATCCAGGCCCCAAAATAGGGCAGGAAAGGGGCATGGCGCCCCTATCCTCCCTCTTAAGGTGGCCCTAAGATAGGTCCATCCGACCCTTGAACCCAGTTTTATTTTCGAGATTTAATCTCCCCGAGGTTGGCCTTCAATGAGATGAAAAATAATTCTCCTAGGCTAGTATAAAATGGAGTTAGTCCTCTCATTTGTAGGGGACAAAAAATAAGCAAAATTCAAGTGGAAGGTCTTCATTATCATCATCAAGCATTCAAGCCTTCAAGCATCCATCAAGTCTTCTCCCTCATGTGTCTTCTTCATTCATCCATTGGAGCAACATTACAATATTCATTTGTAATCATGTGTGTGCATTAGAGTTTTGTCATGTTACATGCCATTTCATGCAACACTTGTGATTACATTCAAGAAGCAAAGCAACCATCATCAACAAATTGCAGATCTACAAGGTATACATTTTCATTATTTACATATAAGCATTTGCAATTACTTTCTTTCAAGGTTGATCCCTCAATTGGGGTTTTACTAAGGCAAACCCCTATCCACAACCCTTCTTCTTTTCTTTTATGTGTGTAGGTTGTAGGTGTGCATCTGTAATTGCAAGTTTGGGCTTCATTTTCAGAGACAAAAGAACCCTTTTTGGTGTGTGGATTTTTTAGAGGACTAGGTGCAACTTCAACCCAGTCCTAACGACTTTTCTCCAAATTTGTAGGGAAAATCCGTATTAGTCTAAATATCTTAGATCCGAAGTTACAGTGCGATTCTGAATCGGTAGCTCCTTATTTCACCCATTTTATCTTCATAGTCAATATGTCAACTCTTCTACTTACAAAAGGGTAAATTGCATTGCACCCTTGCAATTCACCTAGTATTCAGATCCTTATTCACTCTAGGATTTGGATCTAGAGAATTCAACCCCTCTTTTGAATGTAAAGTATCTCCCAAGTGAAAATCATCGTAGTGGTTTCCTTTCTCTCTTCTAGGTGGGGAACCACTAGGATCCAATTTTCCACTTTACAGGGTTAAACTCTATTTTATTTACTCTCTATATCTCTATGCTATGAAAATGCCTTAAGTTTATAAAAAAAGGTAGTTTGTGTATATTTTTCTACAATTTTTTAAAATCCAAATTTTTACCCTTTTTTTCAAAAATCCTTATACTTTTGGTTTGCCGATTTTTTCCCCAAATATTTTTTGTTGCTATGATATAAAGCGTTGCAATTGTGGAATATGATTTGATAATCTTTCTAAAATATTGAATTAACCCTACAAAACTATGTGCCTCAATCACAATGAAATTATTGGATCACTTCAAAATGTCTTCCACTTTTACTATTTGCTTGTTAACTTTTGATCTCAGTTACTTCATAGACTTAGCTAATATTTGATCTCAAACTTAAAAAACTATTTGGTGTATTTGGTGACTGTCCTCTTAAAAAGTTCAACTAAATATTTGCCTATGTAATCAGCATTATGAATATAAACAACAACAAAAAAAATTTCTACAATTTATGGGTTAAATTCTATTTTATTTGCTCTTTATATCTCTATGCTATGGAAATGTCCTTAAGTTGTTTTTAAAAATAGTTTTTGTTTCTTTTTCTACAATTTTTAATGTGTTTTTTTTTTACAAAAGACCGAAGCCTATAATATTATATGTTATTTAATAGTAAAGATATACAAAATAAGAGGAAAAAGACACCCTCATTTTGAAAAAAGATCAGATTAGGCTCTATAGCATATATTTCTACTAACACCCCCCATATGTAATGTCTCTTTAGATTCCAAATACAATGATAAGATCACTACACTTTTGCAATTCTTATACATCATTAGTAAAGATCTATGACTATGATATTTCCTCCCTGTATCAAATTTTTTGAAAGAAAAGCGACATTCGAGCTTATATTTACTTGCCTTTGATTTGTCGTCATGTTTTATAGACTTGGCGCTATCCCAATCTCTGAACCACTTCTTCGTCTGTCAAGACCATGGATATCTAGGCCAAAAAACATTAGGACGTCCCAAAGCTTTTTCCCTATCTTCAAACAGACTTATGTCAATTGCTACGACCTTGTGTGGGCTCTATTTGCCATTTTCTTTGTGGTATCCATATTCTTCATCTGCTTCTACAAAATCTACCTACTACTAATAATGTACGATCACTGTAACTCGATTTGTGCATCAAAATTTATGTATTGTTAGTCGAGCCAAAACACAAGGATCCCCAAACAGCTTACTTTTCGGCTCTCCAAAAGAATAAGTAGTCGAACATGGGCAACTTCGAATTTTCCATCCATTTCAAAATTTTGAGCATAGAGACTTCAACCATCAATTGTAGACACACTTGGGAGGAGGCTAGATAATTTGGCTATGTGAAGGATGATGCATAGCCATGTGGGTCTATCTATGCATGAGAATGCAATTCCCACAATGCATTAAACTTTGCAATAGCGGTGGAATACAAGGGTTCACCAATTTGACCAGCAAATGTGTTCATCAAGTTTAGGAAAACTGCTTGCGATTTGTACCTTAATCCATTGATGAATGAGATGTAGATTAACCTAGGCACCGAATCTTCCATGATTTTATTTCTATTTAAAAACCCACCTATCCAATTATCTCCTGAAAAGAAATTATAGCTGTTCAATTGGGCATTCAACTCCTCCCAGGTATACAAAGATTAATGGACAAAGGACCCTATCAACATTTTTATATATTTTGTGGAGTAGGACAAATCCATGAGCACCGAAGCCAATCTTGAGAATACCAGAGAGGGAGGGATAAACTAGTTATCCACTAACTATTCTTCTCCCATGACCATTCTCATTACCCAATCAACATGCGCACAAGGAATTGCAAACGCTTGATTGAGGCCAAACATATTAATGTTTCCTTGAGGCCATAGAACATGGAATCCACCCTGTAGAGGAATTCGTGTCGCCATTACACACACCCTTTTCTGCAAGTAATGCCCAATTGCAAGCGAATGTCCCAAAGTCCCACATTTAGATATATCTAGCACATTTGCTAGATATATTTGAATGCCGAGAAAATTTAAATTCATGAGTACTCTCCATTTAATCACTCCTTTGTCCTCACCATTCCAAGTGTATCTACCATGCATTAATCGATTGAATCTCACATTGCGGATTATGAAAAGACAATCTCTAATTTGTGTGAGTATCCTGCAATATATGGTTATGTATACTTAAAGTACCCATGCCCCTACAGTTTGAATTAATTTCTCTAGAAAATACCAAGTGTCGTGGCTCAATACATATCTTCTTTTGTAAAAGACACCCAAAAAATAGTGTTCATCTTTCATGATTGCACATGAACCCCTATTTCATTCCTTTGAATGATTATCAACCTCATTAATTCCCAACCTTGCAGGACATATTGGCGGTATATTCCCTTTCTTTTATACTACTTATTTATAGTTTTTCCTCTGATGTAAAAAGCTACCATTAAGAGATTAAGTGTTTCAGACATGAGCTCAATCCTGCAAAACACTAAACAAAGATTAGAAGACAAATAGCTATATGAGCCCCTTGTCTATGTCCAATTGCATCTTGAAATCCGTGTCTTTTTGAATCTCCATTAGAAGAATCTTTTTCCCTTCTTCTTTAGAATCGCATTCTCTATTGGCCAATAAGTCTACTAACTTATTTACTTCTCTATAGCAATGCACAATGTGATAGGATTCAAAGAGTGCCAGAGCTTCTTTGGCTTCTTGAATTATGTAGTCTATCCTCCAGCTAGGAGCTTGAGGCTTTTTAAGAGCTGAAATGATATTTAATGAATCTCCTTCAATCACTATATTCCCCACCTTCCTCATTAAGGCCTAATTAATATCAAACAAAAGATCCCTTGCCTCTGCTACATTATTCATGCCATATGGAATTATAGCATAACCTGATATCAAAATCTGACCTTCCTGAATTCTAATCACACTCCCAATGCTAGAAGTTCCTGGGTTTCCCCTTGCAGCTCCATCAAAGTTTAGTTTCATAAAGTTCTTATGGGGTGGTTTCCATTTGATTTCTTTTCTATTTATCCTTTTATCTGCATTTACCATCAAACTCCCCTTGAATGGAAGTTTTATATACTTCCATTCATTCACTATATCATTATCCCATGAAGTAAAAGGAGAGTCCAATTTCTTATGCCTTGTTGGATATGCATTAACTGATTCTGAGATTGCTAACTCTATTTTGTTATTCACGTTCTACTCTTTGCTAAATTCTTCTCTAAAGATACGCTCATTTCTTTACCACCAAATGTTCCAAATTAGGATGGTAGGAGCCACTTCCCAGATGACTACAAAGAAGGAATCTTTAAATAGCCTTGGCCATGATTCAAAGACTTCTGATATTGTTTCTTGTAGAGAAGAAACCCAACCCAACTTCTCAAGCAACCATCTCCAACATTTTTGTGACATCTCACAGAGTAAAACAAAATGATCTGCTATCTCAAACACTTATTTTCAAAACACACACTGAAATATTTGCACAATGATGCAAGAGTATCCCCAGTTGATGAGCAATCTTGCATCAAGTAAAATAAAAATATTTGATTTCAGTTTTGTTCATGTTCAGTTTGTGTTGCAGCTTCTGTGATTCTTCCGACATTCTCTGGTAGTTTATTTTTCGTTGCAGATCAGATTTATAGCTTCCAGACTGGTTATTATTCCTTGTTCCTAATTTTCAGTTCATTTGGATCCTTTTCTGGCAAGTTATCACTTCCAGAATGTCCATTTCTTGGTTCCCGGAGCAGTTGAGCTTAATGGCTAGTTGGAGATTTCTTCTCTTGCGGATCTAATTAGCACCACACACGATGTTCCTAGGCCCTTGGCTAACCTTCCTTGGTGGTTTTCACTTCATTCTTGTTCTTGGTGGAGGAGATCTTTACGCTTTGGGTCCGACCTATTTTACACGTTTCATTTTCCCGTCTTGAGGAATGTAATCTTTTGTGACCGACCTAGATGTGTTCTAGATGTTATATATATTGTTGTATTTGATTCTTAGGAGCATTGTAGAAGATATGATGGTATAGATTCTTGTTTTTTAATTAGAAACCCTCTAGGAGGTCTCGATGGATTGTGATCTAGAATGTATTATGTAACTAGGCCTATAAGACTGCATGTGGTTGGCTAATTTATGACGAATCTATGATTTTGCGGATGTTTGATCTTGCAGTTTCTCTTTTCAATATTGGATCTTTCATTATGTTACTCTTGTTGCATGATCTGGATTGTTCTCTTTGAGGACCCTCCAAACCATGGTTTCATTAGATGATACCAAAGTTGGTTGCGAGCCTTGAGGCATTCCTTTGGGTGAACAGATTGCCGACTTGAGGTAGGTTGTAAGTGTGTTCAATAGATCACCGACTGTGAGACAATTGCAACTTTGCAGATAGACCGCTGAGATAAGGCAGTTGCATTGGATCAAGGGAGGAGATGCCATCGAGAAGGATGAACCCTAGAAGGGTAGAGCAGATGATATACGATTTCAAGAATGAGATGAGGAATGAGATCCGAAATGCACTGGCTGGTTTGTGGAGGAATCTAAAATCAAAGGAGGAAAAGTATGAAGAGGCAGGGGAAGAGATGGAGGTTGGAGAGGCTAAAGGATCTATAGATGAGGGAGAAGATATATTTCTTAGAGTGGTGGCACGAGTGAGTAAAATTCATAAAGTTGAGGTTTCTAACTTTTCAGATACATTAAATCCGAAAGACCTGATAGATTGGATTGGAGAGTTGGAGGACTACTTTGAGTTTGAAGATATTAAAGATCCACAAAGGGTTAGGTTAGCACAAACTAAGTTCAAAGGGTATGTTGCTTTATGGTCGAGAGAGTTGCAGAGGGATAGAGTGGATAATGGTGAGATGAAAATCACCAGGTGGAGACAGATGGTTACAAGATTGAAAGCTAAATTCATTCTGGGAGACTATGAGTTGAAATTCTTTAAGAACTTTTATAACTTGAAGTAGAGGGACATGAGTGTGAAAGAGTATACTGAGGAATTCTACAAGATGATGATCAGATCCAGACATCAAGAGATGGATAGGGAGAAGGTGGCTAGATATATCAATGGACTTGGATTTAACATTCACGATGATATGAGTATGCTAAAGATTTCTACAGTTGAGGAGGCTTACCAATATGCGCTAAAGGTAGAAGGTATAGTGAAAACAAGACAACAGAATAGCCCTAGGGTTAGAGTGAGCTATGCATCAAACAGAGGACAAATGAGTGGTAGTATGGAGAAGCAGACTACTAAGGAAGAATCAAAATCTAAATGGATTAAATAACCGGATCAGAAGACACAAAGAAAAGGAAATGGCAGTAGCAACAAGGAATTCTTGGGTAAATGTTTCAAGTGTGGAGAAACCAGACATAGATCTTATGAGTGTTCTCGGGGAACTAGTAAGAAATGAATGACAAGGAATTTCATGGCACATGAGGATCAAGGATCCAAAGCTACAGATGAGATTGTGGTAGAATCAAAGAGAGGAGAGTCCCTTATGTTTAGAAGAGTCTTGGTGGAATAGATCAAGAAGGAGACCGAACCTACACAAAGAGGAAGAATCTTTTACAAAACGTATGCAAATTAGGAGGTAAGTGTTGTAAGGTTAGTATGGATACTAGAAGTACTACTAATCTGTATTTGAGGAAATGGTAGAGAAGCTTGGATTGAAGAGGCTTGAGCACCCTTGTCCTTATAAGGTGAGTTGGTTGAAAGATGATCATGCAGTGGAGGTGAAAGAGCAGTGTTGGGTGAATTTTAATATTGGACCTTATAAAAATGAAGTCTTGTGTGATGTTGTGTCTATGAGTGCTTGTCATGTTTTTTTGGGTAGACCTTGGTGATGAACGCAATGGACCAGTGAGAGAGGGGGTGAATTAGTGGTAATAAAAAACTTTAACTCTTCTAAGTGATCTAAGATTTAATGACAAAAACTATTAAACTATGAGAAGAGATATTAAACTAATTAGCACATAGACATAAAAGGCAAACCGATAACACTAGATATATGAGGAAAACCCACAGTGGGGAAAAACCTCGGTGAGAAATGTTGCCGGAGTCTACTGCTCCAATCCAACCTCACAAGAAAATCACTTATTACAACATTTATGGGCACCAACCCCTAGCTTTATGGGCACCAACCCAAAGGAGCACCTACCCCTACTCTAAGCACCCACTCGAAGATTTACAATGAAGATAAATTACAAATACAAATTAAGCACCTTGTTACAAATGAGGTTTTTTAACACCTTACTGTTCTACTCTTGAGATTGACTTGTCTTTTTCAGCTCTCTGATATAAGGCCTTAATCTCAATTCTCTACTCTCTGTCTATGTTTGCTCTTATTCTTTTCTCTTTGCTCTTTGTCTTCTTCTTATCTCTACATCTAGCCCTTTGACCTCTGCTCAATTTAAACCTCTTTCTCTGCCTCTCACAGTGTATATAACCCCATTATGTTATCTGTCTCAGCTCTACTCTTGTATCTTTGTCTTTGTACTCTATTATCTATCTACATTGTTACTCTTCACTGTTGCATTCTACTATCTCTGCATCTAATTTTTTTTCTCTCTCATCTCCCCTTCACATCTAATCATTATAACTACAATCTCTTTTTGCAGTCTTATGCTTGCACTGGCATTGTTTTATGTGCACCTACAACCCTCTTCTCTTCTCTCTATTCTGTAACCTATGTATTTGGAGAGCTTCTACACTTACACACTTGCAGCTCACTCTATCTTCTTTCATCAACTACCTCACAACACAATTGTACTTCTCTATATTTTTCACATTATACTTCTCTCAACAAAACTTCATTTATTACCTAACAACTACTACATCAAAAATCTTCTACCGCCTCTACACATACGACCAATATGATTTTCCCTCGAAACAGAAAATCAAAATATGATCTTCTCGAGTCACTGAGAGATCATGTTTGCAAGCTAATTGGATTCTTTGCACATTCTTCTCAATAAAATAGTCATCAATAATATATGCATCATCTTGGCATCCTTCTATATTCAGATAATATCTCCAAGCATATATTACTATATTTAGTAATCCTTGGTATGATGTCTCTGTCATGGATATTATTGAGCCTCTCAATGAATTGCAATAGGGCCTCCATTAAATGCACCTTCATCTCCTCTAGACCTGCTCAGATTAGATATAAATATACCTCATTAATATACTCCATCTCTACAAACAATGTCTTCTATAAGTCTTATTCGGCTTTCATCTGTTTTGAATGCTCCATGTCTCCAATTTGGTCATCCATGTCATCGGGTCAACCTAAGTCTAATGTCCACATGGACCACGTGTAGATCAACATGCAAATGTATCCTCAAAGAGTTCTCATTGGATGTCCAAGTCGCTTGGTCAAACTCAATCAACACCCATGTGGACTATCAGAGTGTTAAGATCTGTTGAACTCTATACTGCAACTAACCTTTGGACCACATGTATGTATGTAGGAGGGCAGAAGCCACTATCTTCTTTCTCCTCATTGCCTCACATCATCATTCATGAACTCATTCAATCAGTACGGGTTGGTAGGATGCACCACCTTTCTCCATTTTACTTTGTTCCTACTTACCCCACAAAACACCTTCTCTGTAGTCTTCATAGCCACAGGATAGTGGGGGCAGCCTCTGACTCCTTTAGTTATCTTACCCCACAAGATGCATTCTTTGTAGTCCTTATAGCCATGGGATAGTAGGGGACAATCTCTTTCTTTTGTCCTTGTTAGCCCGTACGGTCATAACACTCTGGCATTCTACGGTGCGGGGTAGTGGGATACCTTCATTTACCTCTGTCCTGTTATCCCTCAAGCTCTTCATTTATTCGTCTTCCTCTATGCGAGATAGAAGGATCAACCTTATCGCTAAAACACTCAATGATTCATGTCGAAAAAGAACTTATTGACATAGCTTCCAAAGACCGATAAGACTCCAACTGGATCATGTCGAAAGGAAATGCTACCTCTAAATGCATCATGTCGTTAAGACATCACAGTCACACCGAAATTGGGGAAAGGGCCAGACAGGAAAGAACACGAAGGTTCCACATGCACACATCATCATCTGGGTGGACCAACACATAGTTGCCAACTGAAATTTTGCAAATGCTTCAGACAGAGTAGGCCCGACTATCAGAGGTTGGAGATCAACCAAAAATCAGAAGTAAGAATAAGAAAGGACTTCAACCTTTCCGAAAGGACGCGATATGTCGATAAGAGGCTTTTCACTGCGGGGCCCAAAATGTACACCTCATAGCCAGGGTGGACATCTATACACTAATGTGACAGTAAACATGTTACATCAAAGCCTTTTTAGTCATCCACTATGGGCCCCACCATATTGGTATAACATAACCATCTGCCAAGAGGAAGCAAGTGTCATAGCAAAAAAGAAGGTCTTGACGAAAACAATTTGCTGCTACATAACTTATCAACCTGCCACCAATTTGGCACTTAGGTCCAATAGGAATACATCACTTCCAATGTGGCCTAGTCAAATGCTGCCAATAAAACTTTAATTGACACAAGAGAAAGTGGGAACCATGCGAACCATCCAACCACACAACACAACATCATATCGAAGGATCGAGCTGTCGGAGGAAATAGGAAAGCAAGAACAACACAATCGGAATGGGCGATACTTTTGGTTTGACTTGATAGCATGATAGTGAACTTGAGAGAACAAATCCACAGCAACCACATAGCCATGAGTCCCACACAACACATCTCATAGACCGTAGACCAAGGAATGCGAGCCAACTAGAAGACTATAGATGAGGAGCGAAATGGGCTTGACAAAGGCCTCACCAAGGGGAAAGTGATGTCGGTGTAACATAGCATGGTTGCCTATACATTGAGACTCCTCAACTACTGACATCAATCATCTTGTCTACAACTTGCAACCTTATTGATATCTGCAACCTATAACTTTATCAAATCAATCCATGCACACACACATGTTGGCATCAATGACAACCTCAATGCCAACACTTGGCAGTTTGATAGAGGAGCTATCTATGATTCTCGAAGAAACCTGATCACTATTAAGAAGGATGGGACAAAGTTTACTTTGGCTTCTTTGAAAGAGAAGGAGAAAGAGGTAAAAAAATTTATTTTAGTGAAGAATTGTTGTGTTGAGAAGTAGGATGCAAAGGATGGCATGGATTTGTATAAGGACCTTGTTAATTGGTCTAATAGCAAGGTGGTACCGAATGGTAGGAAAGTTATAGTTATGGCGGTAGATAAAATGAATTTTGGTTGAGGAAGTAAATTAATTTTGCAGAAGGAGAGTGGAGGTAAGAAACAATGTGCATGTATGAAGAAAGGAAAGAGAGGAGAAGAGAAGAAGAATTTGGAGAATCTAGTCGAGGTACCGGAAGAGGTAAGGAGGAAGAAATTTTTAGACAAGGAATATATTTGGATCATAAATGAGGATGGGATCTATATCCTAAATCCTTGTTGATGTTCATGAGTTTCTTCTCATGGAACATATTTTTCTACCCAAGGTGTCTGATACAGGAGCATTCTCGATTGATGAGCAATCTTGCATCAACCAAAAAATAATATTTTTAATTTTATTCCTGTTTAGTCTGTGTTGCAGCTTCTGTGATTCTTTTGACATTCTCTGATAGTTGTTCATTATCCATTGCGGATTATATTTTTGGCTTCTATACTTTTTATTGTTCCTTGTTGCTGATTTTTAGTTCATTTGGATCCTTTTCCGACAAGTTATCACTTCTGGAATGTCTGTTTCTTGGTTCCCGAAGCAGTTGAGCTTAAAAGCTAGTTGGAGATTTCTCCTCTTGTGGAGCGCTTTCATGACTTGTGGGTCCAATTGGCACCACACACTATGTTCCTAGGCACTTGGCTGACCTTTCTTGGTGGTCAACACTTCATTCTTGTCCTTGGTGGAGGATATCTTCACACTTTGGGTCCGAAATATTTTACACGTTTCATTTTCCTATCTTGGGAAATGTAATCTTTTGTGGCCGACCCATATGTGTTCCAGATATTATATATATTATTGTATTTGATTCTTAGGAGCATGGTAGGAAGATATGATGATATATATTCTTGTTTTGTAATTAGAACACCTCTGGGAGGTTTAGATGGATTGTGATCTAGAATGTATTCTGTAACTAGGCCTATAAGCCTGCATGTAGCCCGCATGTTGTTGGCTAATTTATGATGAGTCTATGATGTTGCGTGATGAGCTAAAATAAGAGCTCTTTTATTTTTATGAATGATAAGTTTTTCCTATGTTTTAAGTTGCATATTGGGACAATGTGAAGGTCATAGGATATATCATAGTTTTGATTATGTGCATTTTGAATGATAGCTAAACTCGTTGAACCCTTATTGTTTTGACTAAATATTCCTATAGCTATGCGGATTATAATTTTAATATCATGCGTGGATGTATAAATGTTGTTATTAATGGGAAATGGATATATATATTCTTGTATGTTCTAACCTTTGATGCAGGAGTAAATAAGTTGCTGAAGAAGCGCTTGAGTTAAGCCAGATGGAGAATCACGCCATGCAAGCAGTTGGAGACATTTCGGGGCGGTTGGGCATTTAAGATAGTGGAGAAGATGGTGTTCGAGTGAAGTGGAAACAAAATAGCGAGGAAGTACCAGACTCATTTATGGTTGTCTTCTGCAAGCAACGATCTAGTAAAAAAATGGCCATGCTATATTCTTGGCTACCTAGTAATAAAGTCCCACGTTCTTTGTGGATTGACTTCTTCTTCTTGCTGTAATAAAATTTTCTGCCTAATTTCAAGGGCATGATCTAAGTAGTTGAAAGTTTGTTATAACTTTCTTTTAAATAAAGACCTACACCTCTTCGTAGAGGTTAGACAACATTTTCCACAATTAGAAGCATTTCTCTTATTTTATGCATTGTATCGACTTTTGGAAATATTGAATAAAGGCTATGTTATTCTGAGCATATATAATCATTTTGAAGTCTGGATACACTCATCCAAGGGGGCCCACTTGGTGAGTACTCCTGTGTAATTGTTAGATTAAGTTTTCTTTTGCTGTAGTAGATGTTCTAGCAACTGACTGTTCCTATAGCCACTGGAACTAGATCCTATGATTGTTCCTGCAGCCAAAGCAGACAGAGTAATCCATTTTTGTTAGCTTTGAACTTAGTTAACAATTATTTAGTTAGAATCATCTGTTAATGTTAAGATTTCATGTAGCCATTCAATTGTCATATTTCCGCTTGTTTATTTTAGATGGATTCAGTTGTTGCAGTAGGACAAAGTGGCTCTTATTGGAACCTAGTGCATATACAATGCAAGTCCATTTCAAGTAATACATCCTTGGGTTGACAAGTAAATGAACCTCAGTCATGGAAATGATAGCTACTCAGAATGGATGGCCAATCCTTGAGTTAAGACTGTAAGTATAGTTATTTTTTTAATTGGCTAGGCAGACATTTTTGGTGCCGTTGCTGGGGATGGTGCCAAACTAAGAACCTATCATAGTCATGAATTTTTAAGTTTTCAATATAGTTGGTTTTGATAGTTCGATTATTTTTAAGTAGTTCTCATGAATCTGTAGACTCAATCCATATGAAGCACCAGATGTAAACCCTTTTGCTTCACTTTATCAAGCCCTAGATAATTTGAACCATCTTTCATTTGAACTTCCTTAGAACAACCTTCATTTACTCTTTGGACTGCTTGAAGAGGTCCCTTGCCTAACAATTGCTCCTCAAGGACCTATGGTAGGAAATCCACCGAGAGGCGGAGGGAATAACCCACTGATGAGCCTAAATAATGGCTCTATTTTGATAGATTTTTTTTATAATACTCCTACCTAGGTCTTGTGATTTGATAACATTTAGATCAGGATACTCTCCTCGTTGATACCTTGTAAGTGTTTCTGAAACTGATTTGACTTATACCTAAGGTTGTCATATAATGGTTTTTTAATGATTTATCTATGCAAATATCTGAAATCAATCTTAAGTATGGTTTAAATTATATCATGTTAGCATTAGTATATACACATGTTTGTTGTGCGCGTTAATATCATTATGCAAGGTTGGCAAAGGAGAATGAAAGACTAAGTGGCAGTTTAAAGAAGTACTAGGTATATAGCCACAATGCAGACCCAGTCAAAAGAAAGTACTAATAAGGGAGATCAAAGCTACTTGACCGGTTCTTCAACAGAATGATTTATGAAACATTTATAACTGTTCTTAGTGGAGCTTAGATCTAGGAAGCATGTCATGCTATATTTTCTCAGTCGCAGGACAAATGTTGTTCTATTTTCCCACGCTGACTTCTTCTTCTTCTTCTTGTTTAATTAATCATGTTTGCCTATCGCATAGGGATGTGGTCGATCAGTTAGGAATCTCTTATAAGCTTCCTTACAAATAAAAGGGTCTATCTCTCTCTTTTCAGAGTACTAGAGAATGACCATCATATTTGTAATACTCATAATTCTGGTATTTTATGCATTTTTACAGTCAAAATGGAATAAAGAGATCTATGTGATTTTAAAAACTTAACAATTGTAATATGAAAGTTCTAGATATGCTCACTCAAGGGGGTCCACTTGGTGAGTAATCCTTTGTGTTTTTTAGTTAGTTTCCATTCTTCAGTAATAGTTGTTTCGACAATTATCTATTCCTGCAGCCACTGGAAACAGTTCCTGTGTCTGTTCCTGTAGCCATAGTGATAGAGTAGTTCCTATCCACTTGCCAGAACATTATCATTTAGTAGTAATTGTTTGAGTGATTTTCAGTTGTGAATTTAGATTAAGTATTAGTTCATTAAGATTTTGCATGTTTACTTTAAATAAATTTGTTTCCTGCAGCAATATAGAATGGTTGCAATATGAACTTGGTGCACATACAGTGCTGGCCCATTTTAAGATTACATCCCTGGTCGATAAGTAAATGAGCCTTTTCTACAAGAAAACTATCTATTTGAAGATACCCAATCTATTAATTGTGTTTTATTACCTAGTTGTCATTCCAGTTGTGAGGACAAACATTTTTTGTGTCATTGCCGGGGATGGTGCCAAACTAAGAACCTATTATAACCATTAGTTTTAAGTTTTTAGTTATTGTTTTCATTAATCTGCATGCATAGGTGGAGAAGAGATGCATTAGGAAGATTTCTTCCCTCGCATTCCACTCAAGATATAAGTTCAGATCAAGCACCTGAAGTAAACCCTTTTGCATAAAGTTATGTGCAAAATAGAGGAGTTTTTAGTCTGACAGAAGGAGACCTATACTTCATAAACGAACCCCCTGATCCAAAACATTTTACCTTTAGTTCTTTATCAAGGACCAATGGTAGAAAATCCTCTACCTCCGCCTGTAAACCCAACTTTTGAGTTTCCCATTCCTGACCAACATGATAATACAAATTTGAAGAATATACCAACTTCTTCTCTTCCAAAATTTCATGGTTTGGTAATAGAAGATCCAGATACCTTTTTATTTAAATTTGATATCCTTTACAGAAGTTATGATTATACCACTAACGCCCATAAACTTAAGTTATTCCTTGCTACTTTGAAATAAGCTTCCTTGAGATGGTTTATGAGTCTAGGAAGAGATGTAATCACTACCTGGGAGGAGATAAAGACAAACTTCTTGGATAAATATAAGGACTATTACATGGGAATGGACCGACATGGTGATGATATTTTCAGGATGACACAAAAAGAAGATGAAATCCTGGAAGACTATTTGGAGAGGTTTTTGTTTAGTGTCAGGAAATCCAAGCATAGCACTCTGAGTGAAGACTCTATGAAGTTGATCTTTCTAAGGGAAATCAATGAAGATTGTGTTGACTCCTTAGATCTCATGGGGGGAGGAGATATTACTCAAGTTCAATGGGATGACATTAGACAAATTTGTCAAAAGTACTCCAGAGCTGTAGCTAAGAGGGGAAGACACTATAGGCTTGGTTCTTCAATTGTAAAGTCATCTACAACAGTTTTAAGAATGGAAATAATTCATTTGTTAAAGGAATTTAAGGAGGATATAATCAATAATATGACTACTCAATTGGATACACTTTAGGAAATAAAGAAGCATGAGGAAGCAGAGGCTATGCTTGCTGAATTTTGTCCTCACTATCGAAAAAAGAAGAAGGGCTGTAGATGTAAATTGCTAGCTAAAGTTGATAGCTAGTAGGCTTCCCCAAATTTCAAACTTGTCTATGGAGATGATGAATAACTCTTTTATGTTGCACAACGAAGGCCTTGGCCTCCAAGACATGGTATGCCACAAGATCCATTATCATTTTCAAATCTTTATATGAACTTTAATGCACAAAACAATCAGTGGCAACCTTCATACTCCCAAAATTTTGGAAATTATACCCCTCAGTCTTGGAATAACTCTTAAAACCCTTGGCTTAATTATCAGAGTCCTTCCTCTCAATGGAAATAGCCACAAGGGAATTGGTCACCTCCCTAAGGTAACTGACAATAATCACCGCAATAGAGGGGAGGACAGTAATGGGTGAACCAATCATTAGGTTTCCTACAGCCACAACAACAGTACCAACAGTAGGCTTTGATGCCACCAGCTCCTAATGCTACTCCACCCAAGACAACCCAACTACCAACACAGCTTGTACCAAATCCAAATAAAAAACCCTAGCAGCAACACCAAGTTTTTCAACTGACCCTAATAACTATCCTGCATATTCTCTCAATATAAGTGATATTCACTTATGACTAGGAACAACACTACCCACTCCATCTCCTCCAATCATAACAAAATTACCATCTAAGGAGATTTTTCAGGACACTACACCTGATCAACCTAGAAACCCTGAGCAGGTTCATTGGTCTGAGACTCCAGACACACATGTAAGAACTCCCCCATTTCTTCAAAGATTGCAGGTAGAAGTGTCTAGGCAACAGGATGATATAGATTTTGATCTTATTAATTAGTTAAAACATATATGTGTAAAGATTTCACTGTTTCAAGCTATTAAGGATATTCCCATATATGAAAAAGCTATTAAGGAAGCATGTTTGAAGAAACCTATGAGGAAGAAAAAGGAACCAAAAATAGTGCATGTAGTAGGTCAATTGGCTGATATTATGTTAGGAAAAATTGCTATCCCTAAATATTTTGACCTAGGTAGCCCAATTATGAAAGTAGTTATTAATGGAATTCAAATAAAAAATGCCTTGATAGACTTAGGAGAAGCCATAAATGTGATGACTAAAGAGGTCATGCAACAACTCGACTTTACTAGTCTTAGATCAACCTCAACAGTCATGCACCTTGCTGATAGTTCTAGTGTCTAGCCTAAAGGGATGGTTGAAGATATTTTTGTTACATTAGACTCTTGGGAATACCTGATTGATTTTATAATACTCTCTCCTAAGGCAACATTGGGGGGATATCCAATCATTTTGGGAAGACCTTGGCTTGCTACAACTGATGCATACATAGGTTGCAGATTAGGGACATGACCATTTCAAATAGTATTACTACTAAAACTCTTGCACTCTATTCTCCAACACAACCACAACTTGATCATGAACAAGTAGTATGGCCAAATATAGGAGAAGAAGCAAAGGAAATTAATTTTGTTCAACAATTGATGATGTTAACAAGGGAACCATTCATAACACTTCAAAAGGATGATACAATACTCTCTAACATCATAAGAAATCATTATGGAGCAGCTCAAAAGTCCATAGGTATACTAGCAAGTCCTTTGTATACACTTCTTCCATCTACAAGCTCTTTAGTTTCTCCTGTAGCCATAGACATATTTCATACATCACTGCCACAAGATATTCAAACCTCTTGTCTGTTTGAAATATCTAATATTGAGTCAATCACTCAAATAGAGGTTTCCACAGGAAGAAATCTGAATGTCAATATTTAATTAGCAGTAGATCAAAGATTGTCATTAATAGAATTACTCAAATTCCAAGAACAAGCCTTTGCATGGGATTATCATGACATGAAGGGATTAAATCATACATTGTGTATCCATAGGATTTATATCAAAGAAGATTGTAAACCAATTAGACACCCTCAGTGGAGGATTAATCATTCTCTAAGAGAAATAGTTAAAGAGGAACTACAAAAGTTGCTTAATGCAGGATTCATTTACCCTATTTAAGACAGTTAATGGGTTTCCCCTTGGTTATAATTCCAAAGAAAGGAGGGAAATGGAGAGTTTGTGTGGACTATAGGGAGCTCAACACTGCTACCAAAAAGGATCACTTTCCACTTCCAATCATAGATCAAGTATTAGATTCTCTAGTAGGTAAGCAATACTTTTCATTCTTGGATGGGTTTAGTGGTTATAATCAGATAAGAATAGCTCCGAAAGATCAGCAAAAGACTACCTTCACCCGCCCCTGGGACACATATGCCTATTTAGTTCTCCCTTTTGGTTTATGTAATGCTCCTGCAACCTTTCAAAGGGTTGTTCTCAATATATTTTAAGATATATCCCATGATTGTATGGAAATTTACATGGATGATTTTACTGCTTATGGGGCCACCTTTAAGGAAGCATTACAAAATCTAACCAAAGTGTTGCAGCAGTGTGAGGATCACAATTTATCCCTAAACAGTGAAAAATGTTTTATGATGATGCAAGAAGGTATAGTGTTGGGACATCATATTTCTCAATCAAGTATTCAAGTAGATCTAACCAAAATTGAAGTAATACTTGCTCTTCCCGCCCTTGTAAAACAAAGAGATGTAAGAAGTTTTTAGGCCATGCAGGGTACTACAGGAGATTTATCAAGGACTTTAGTAAAATAGAAAGACCTCTGTATTCTCTGTTAACAAAAGATTCTGAGTTTGAATGGACAACTACATGTGAAGAGGCATTTTCTAACCTAAAAGGAGCCTTAACTCAGGCCCCTATGCTTAAAGGACCTAATTGGTCAATTCCTTTTCACATTCATACAGATGCATCCGATTTTGCAATAGGAGCAGTTTTAGAGCAGAAGTAAGGAGTTTTGGAAAATGCAATTTATTATATCAATAAAAATTTGCAAGGACCAGAGCTGAATTATATTGTCACTGAAAAGGAAATGTTAGGTATCATCTATGCCCTTAATAAGTTTAGGCACTATATAACTGGTTATCAAATCTTTGTGCATACTGATCATGTAGCCATCGGGTACCTCATGAACAAAAGCTCCATTACAGGTGGATTGGCAAGATGGTTGTTGTTAATGCAAGAATTTGACATTACTATCATAGATAAACTAGGTAAAGCAAATGCAGTGGCAAATTTTCTATCTAGAATTCAAACACCAGACAATCTTGAAGTCATTATGATTCTTTTCTAGATGAGAATTTGTTTTCCATTAATTTGAACATGCCATGTATGTTGACATAGCTAATTACCTAGCAGCTAACAAGATACCTGCTCATTTCTCACCAAAAGAAAAAAGGTTGTTGGTAGAAAAAAGTTTCAACTTCTCATGGATAATAGATTGCTTATTTTATATAGGGCTAGATCAAGTTATGAGGCACTGTGTAAGGGAAGGTGAGACATATGATATACTTCACGCCTATCATGATGAGCCTTGTGGAGGTCACTTTGCAGCTGAAAGAACAACTCTCAAGATATTGACTGCAGGGTATTATTGGCCAACCTTGCACAAGGATGCAATCAAGTATACCAGGAAATGTGACAGATGTCAGAGAAAGGGAAGACCAACTTAGTCTGATGAAATGCCTTTATATCCCGAGGTGATTGTTACACCATTTGAAAAATGGGGCTTAGACTTTGTTGGGCATTGATCCACCATCAAATGGTCAGTCGTACATTCTTGTTTGTACCATGTCAAAAAGTGGGTTGAGGTCAAAGCACTCAAGCATGCTAGGGATAACAAGGTAGCATAATTTTTATATGAAGAGATCTTCACTAGGTATGGGGTTCCTAGAGAAATTGTAACAGATCAAGGGGCACAATTCACTTCCACTTTAATCACCGCCTTGGTTAATGAATACAATACAAGGCATAGAAAAATCCATCCCCTATCATCCCTAGGCAAATGGACAAGCATAAATCACTAATAGGGACCTGTAATCAATATTGACCAAAATAATAGCTCTTAACCACAAAGATTGATTTAGTAGGTTATTTGAAACAGTATGGGCTTATAGAACCACTTGGAAAACCACAATAGGGTTTACACCTTTGAAATGGTATATGGGACAAAAGCAATGATGCCTATGGAATTTGAGCACAAAACCTTGAGAATGACCATTACCTTGGATATGACACTTTCTGCAGCACTAAAGGAAAGACTCCTGCAGCTTAATGCCTTGGATGAGATAAGAAAGTTAGCCTTGAAACATACAAAATTAGTTCAAAATCAAAGCATGAAGTGGCATGATCGCTATATTTAAGATAAATCATTCTAGCTAGGTGAGTGGGCCCTTCTCTATGATTCAATGTATAAAGATAACTTGGGCAAATTATAGACACGATGGCTAGGACCTTATGAGATAGTTGAAATATTCTCTAATGGCGTCGTCTGATTATCCACAATTGATCCTATCAAGTTTAAATTGTTAGTCAATGATCATCGTTTGCGCTTGTACCACAAGCCTCTTAGCAAGGATGAATTTCTATAACAGTTATCCACATTTGAAAATGTTGAGATTACTATAGCAACTGGTGACGGATTTGCTGTTACCTCTCCATCCTAAATCTTTGTTGCATGATCATAATAAATACTTCCATATCTTCAGGAAGTACATTTTTGTGCAATAAAAATTCCATTCCGTATTCACTCATTTCGTTCCACTCACTTCATCCATTTTTGCCTCATTTCCCATGCATGACAACTCAATGTCTTTGATGTCAGGTACGCTTGTGTGTATTTATTTTTGTTGCATGTATGTAATTAAACCATATTAACTATAATTATGATATTTTGCATAGTGTCCTTTTTCAGTCCTCTTCCGCATGTGTGGACACTTGTTAAACCTTGGGTTGGGGGAGGAAAGTACGCTAATAATTACTCTAGCATATAGTTCCTATGTCATCCCAGATTGCATTTTAATTTTTCAAATTTTTAGTTTGAGGTTATATTTTGGATTCTGTCCTTCTGTCCGCCTAGAGTTATTTTAGATTGCAGCTGGGTTTCGACCAAGTAAGAGTACATTGAGTATATTTCAGTTGCAGAAATTGGACAAATTTACGCCATTAGAGAGTAGACTGTGTTATCACTGCAATGGGAGGTCCACCTGTTCGTCATGAGCCAATAGTTCATGAAGTCCTTCTTTAGGACCAAGATTGTAAGCCAATATTCCATGACAGTGGGTGGTTGGATTATTTTTTGAAGTTGATTGAGTTTAATGAGGAAATTGCAAGGGAATTTACCTGCACACTTTCAAATGGAGAAGCCTAGGTAAAAGGTTTGAGAGATGTGGTGACAGAGGAACGTATTGTATAAGTAACTAGGTTGCCAGTAGATAGAGAAAAGTACCCAAAACCTAAGGATGCACGCAGTGCAAGAGCAGAGTTTACATGGCAAGGAGACCCACCTTTAGTAATAGATAGACAGGGAACTAGGTGAGAGTCTCTTCCTCCTGAATGGGGAGCTGCAACAGTATATGTTTTGAAATATTTAACTTGTGAAGGAAGGTTCTCGTGTCTACATTCCCACCATTTCAAGCTTCTGAGTCATCTACGCCATGGGAGAAGGATGAATGTTCCAAACATATTATACAACCTTCTTTCTATAAGCACAACTAAAACCCAGAAAGGTAGGCCTCACTATGTTTCTCATCATTGCCTAATTAAGATATTGGTTGAAAGGTATTTAAGAGATGTCTCTGCAATGTCTTGGTATGAATTTGTTGAAGTTAGAAGGTTTAGGGTAGAAAATGTGGGTTCAGAGGAACCACTTCCATTTCAAGAATCGAAAAATTTAGAAAATATTGAAAAACTTGATTCCCCTGGTGAACCCTTATCCTCTAGAATACCATTGGAACAAAATGTTCCTGCAGCAGAGGAAACCTTACAAGAAAAAGCTACAATAGGGGTTCCTTCTCACTTGATAAAAACTAGGGCTTCCATACGAAAGGAAAAAGGCAAAGAAAAATAAGTTGACATAGAAAAGGAAGGGAAAAATGAAAGAGAGAATATACCCTCTTTTGTGGCCAAGAAAAGGAAAGTTATGAAAATAGTTACTCCTATAACCACTGAGGTGGTTGAGGATTTAGCTACAGGAAGTAGTCCTGCAACCATTAAAGGGAAATCTCAGAGAAGCAGTGGTAGGCTTTGGAAAAAGTTTAAAAATCAAGGTCAATCAACAGAGCCAAATAATACAATTCTAGTTGATTCTCCAGAACAAGAACCACACAATCCACCTCACAATGATGCTCCTCCTTCTCCACCAAGGGAACAAGAATTGCAGCTACATAAAGAACCACAACTACATGAAGAGGAAGAACTACAAAACATTGAGCATCCGCAGGGAAAAGTAGGTTTTGAAAGGCTGGATAGCTTAGCATCCGCTGCAGAATAGGTTATTGAAGCAGGGAGCAAAGTTGAAAAGATAAAACCTAGGGCACCTATTCATAAACCACCCACTTCCCTTACCAGTCATGCAGTGGCACTTGCCCTTTATCAGGAGTGGGAATTGGAAAAGGTCAAAATGTAGATGATAATAGATCGACAAAAGAAAATTATTGAACAAAAGGATGAGGAAATTGCTCAGCTTAAAACTAGGGTGGAAACGGTAGCCACTATGGTACCACAACTAATGCAATGTCGAGCACCTCCTCGTGTTTATTCTCTATATTTAGAAGAGAAACATATCAGTTCCAGATGATGAGAATTGTCAGGGACCTAAGTCCCTCATTACAGACATCTCCTACAATCATTAAGAACCTATATTGTGAATTTTATTTACATAATTATGCTGTAACAAACGATGTTGATTGGAACCCTCTCCTCTACATTGGAGATATCCAATTGAGAGCTCTCATTGTTGGCATTTCAGTAGAAGGAGATTGTTGATATTAATTAAGGATATTGAGAAGGTTGTTTGAGATTATTGATATAACTGAAAAAGGATGATAACTATCTTTATAATATTATTTTGTCATTGATGTCAAGAAATTGATTTTCTGATTTAGTATGATGTTGCCATATCTTGAGAAGATTGATTTGAAGAGAATTAAGTTGTTGGTAAAAGACACAGAAAGAATGTGATGAATAAGGGGAGAAATAAGTTATTCAGTGGGCAACTATTACTGAGTTAGACAATGATGAGATCATGATGTTTAGATTATTTTGATATCCTACATATGTTGTTGATTGTAAGGTTAATACTATACTATGTCACCGAGCAAAGAACCTAGTCGGTAAACCCTAAGGTTATCGATATCGGTTAATGAAGGTGGAATGTCTACCGAGTAAAGTTTAGTATTTACCGAGTTGCAACTGAGTTATGACAGATCGCATTGGATGGATAAAAGCATTATTTAATGAAGGACAATGATGAGCTGGAGATGTATAAATGATTGGTATGCCGTGCATAAAGTTTGTTAAGGATTTATGGCAATGGGAGATCGGCAAGAAGATCTATAGCGCAGATTGAACCGCAATAACCTTGTGCAAGTTCCAAGAAAGGAATGCAAGTCCCTAGGCAAGGTAAAACATTTTCAGATCGAAAGGATACATTGAACCTAGTCAAGATTGAAGATCTGACGACTAAGATTGATCATGGGAAATGTGATCAAGGAGATTAAGCGGTTAGTAATTTTTTATAAATAAGGAATTGTTGATAAACAATGTATGCAGGCAAGTGTAAGCACAGGGATGCTACATAGTGATTACTGAGCACAAAAGCTTGAAGACCTGTTTGAATAACAGAGTAGGGAGCCCAGCAGAGGGACAAGATAAGTCCTATGACAAGATTGATTTGAGCAAATAAGAATCTTCTTTAGCATTTTAGATGTGAAGTTGTAGATATATTTTTATTACTGTTATTTTGTAAGTAACAGAAAACCTCTTAACCGAGTGGACTTAATAGTCTTATTTGTAAACCCTCTAGCAAGGTAACATTCTAAATGAGTGTTTGAAATCCTTTGACAAGGTCACTTCTAACAAAGTAAAGATCCTAACAGATTTGAGGGAAATCCCTTAACCGGGTCACATCTAGCAATGTGTTTGTAATCTTTAACAGGATTTGCTTTTAACCGAGCATACTCTAGAAGAGTATATTTCTTAGTGGGTCCAAAATCCCACAGTGGTTTTTCCCTATTTGGGTTTCCACATTAAATCTGGTGTTATATGTGTTATGATGATTATGTGTTTATGAGTTAGCCTGTTTAGCAATTTTTGGTTATATTGCTGAAGTATCAGTTACCGAGGTTGAATACGTTGATTTTATTGAAGATTAAGTTTGTATGATTCACCCCCCTCTCATCTTGTTAGCTATTGGCATCAGAACTTTACACTCATGTCATGGATGAAGAATGAAATAGCAAGAGGAGAGCAGTTTTAGGTTCACAAAATGGAAGAATTTGACCTTTCATTGCCATTAAGGGCTGAATCAAGAGAGCCTAGAAGACTCTATTTTGACTAGAAAAAGATTGTATATGAGCCATATTTTGCAAAATATATTCTACCCTTAAGAGAGGAAGTGTATAAAGAATATGAACAAATTGCTCGAAGGGAAGGATAGGTAGCAATAGGACATTTGATCCAACAATGGAATAACCTACCAGATGACCTAAGGCAATCTGAGCCACACTCTGTTCAAAACTACCATGCAACACTAAAGAGGGCACCCAAATATATGCACTTGGGAAGAACAAAGGGAAGACATTGGTTGCCTCTCAGCTTTCAGCCTTCAATCCTCCTATGGCCACTGATGGGATATAGGGATAATGATCCACCATACATTAAACCAATAGAACGTACCAGGTGGATGAGATTGGAGAAAATAAAAGGATTCTACTGGAGTTTGTCTGCAGGTAGTTCTGGGTAGGTTACTCCTGGTAACTTCAAAATCAATGCTCGAATTCAGAATTTTCCTATTGCTGGAGGATCAACAAGAAGTTAGGTTAGGGGGAGATGATGAGCCTAAATAATGGCTCTATTTTGATATATTTTTGTTATAATACTCCTGCCTAGGTCTTGTGATTTGATAACATTTAGATTAGGATACTCTCCTAGTTGATACCTTTTAAGTGTTTCTGAAACTGATTTGACTTATACCTAAGGTTGTCATATAATGACTTTTTAATGATTTATCTATGAAAATATCTAAAATCAATCTTAAGTAAATTATATCATGTTAGCATTAGTATATATGCATGTTTGTTGTGCGTATTAATATCATGATGTAGGGTCGGTAAAAGAGAATGAAAGACTAAGTGGCAGTTTAAAGAAGTACCAGGTATATAGTCGCAATACAGACCCAATCAAAAGAAAGCAGTAATAAGGGAGATCAAAGCCACTTGACCGGTTCTTCAACAAAATAATTTATTAAACGTTTATAACTGTTCTTAGTGGAGCTTAGATCTAGGAAGCATGACATGCTATATTTTCTTAGTCGCAGGACAAATGTTGTTCTGTTTTCTTGCGCTGACTTCTTCTTCTTCTTTTTGTTTGATAAATCTTGTTCGCCTATCCCATAGGGATGTAATCGATCAGTTAGGAATATGTTATAAGTTTCCTTATAAATAAAGGGGTCTCTCTCTCTCTCTCTCTCTTTAGAGTAGTAGAGAATGAGCATCATATTTGTAATACTCAGACTTCTGGTATTTTAGTTATTTTCATAGTCAAAATGGAATAAAGAAATCTATGTGATTTTAAAAGCTTAACTATTATAATCTGAAAGTTCTAGATATACTTACTCAAGGGGGCTCACTTGGTGAGTAATCATTTGTGTTTTTCTATTAGTTTCCATTCTTCAGTAATAGTTGTTTCGACAACTGTCTGTTCTTGCAACCATTGGAAACAGTTCTTGGGTCTGTTCCTGCAGCTAGAGTGGTAGAGTAGTTCCTATCCGCTTGTGAGAATGTTATCATTTAGTAATAATTGTTTGAGTGATTTTCAGTTGTGAATTTGGACTAAGTATTAGTTCATTAAGATTTTGCATGTTTACTTTAAAGAATTTCCTTTCCTACAACAATATAGAATGGTTGTGATATGAACTTGGTGCACATACAATGCTAGCCCATTTTAAGTTTACGTCCTTGGTCAATAAGTAAATAAGCCTTAGCTACATGAAAACTAGCTATTCAAAGATACCCAATCGATGTATTGTGTTTTATTACCTACTTGTCATTCCAGTTGTGAGGACCAACACCCACCTCCACCTGTGAACCCAACATTTGAGTTCCCCATTTTTGATTTGCATGATAATGCTAACCTCAAGAACATTCGAGCTTCTTCTTTACCTAAATTTTATGGAATGGTGATAGAGGACCCTGATACTTTTTTGTTTGAATTTGATGTCCTCTGTAGGAGTTATGACTACACTATAGATGTCCATAGACTTAAAATATTTCCTGCCACTTTAAAAGAATTAACTTTGAGATGGTTTATGAGTCTAGGGAGTAGTACAATCAATGCATGGGATGAGATGAAATGGTTGTTTCTTGAGAAATATAAAGATTATTGTTGGGGGACTGACCACCAT
Source organism: Cryptomeria japonica (assembly GCF_030272615.1). Lineage (NCBI taxonomy): Eukaryota > Viridiplantae > Streptophyta > Pinopsida > Cupressales > Cupressaceae > Cryptomeria > Cryptomeria japonica. The sequence goes on along the minus strand of NC_081414.1, from coordinate 380,745,680 downwards.
GGGGATGATATCTTCAGAATGACACAAAGGGAGGATGAGAGTCTAGAAGATTATCTGGAGAGATTTCTATTCTTTGTCAAGAAGCCTAAGTATGGTACTTTAAATGAAGACTCTCTTAAGTTGACATTTCTGAGAGGGATTAGTGAGGAATGCACAAATGCTTTAGACCTTATGGGAGGTGGTGATATAACTCAATCAACATGGAATGACATCGGCCAAATTTTTCAGAAGTATTCGAGAACCTCTACTAAGAAGAATAGGTGTTTCAAGCTGGGAGTGTCTTCATCAACATCCAGTAATGGAGTGTCACAAATGGAGCTTAGTCCCCTTTTGAAGGATTTTAAAGAGGATATCATAAATAATATAGCCACTCAGTTAGACAAACTTCAAGCTAAGAAGAAGCATGAGGAAGCTGAGGCAATGCTTGTAGAATTTAGTTCACATTGTAGGCCGAAGAAGAGAGATTGTAGATGTAAGTTGGTTGCAAATCTTGATGTTCCTGAGTTTAAGCCAATACATGGAGATGATAAACAAATCTTTTATGTTGCTCAAAGAAGGCCAAATTTTCCAAGAAAAGGTATGCTTCCCAATCCACTTTTTTCTAGTTATTATGGGAATTTTTATGCACAAAATAATTAGTGGCAACCTCTATAAGCTCAAAATTTTGGAAATTATCAAAATTGGTATAACCCTTAAAGCCAAGGGCAAAATTTTGCCAATAAATCTCCACAGTGGCAGCAACCACAAGGAAATTGGTCTCAATCTCAAGGACCATGGCAACCATTCCAAGGGAATTGGTAACCTACTCCTCAATGGAGAGGAAGTCAACAATGGCCAAATCAGTCTTCTGGGTATCAACAACTGCTGCAATAGCCTCAACAACCTGCTATAATGTCACCTCCTGCTCCTAATATTGTTCCACCTAAACCCACACAGTTGCCTGCTCAACCCATGCCAAATCCTAATAGCAAGCCCCAATAGCAACAACAAGTATATTCATCCGATCCTACTTAATACCTAGCATATTCTCTTAATATAAGTGATATTCACCTTAGATTTGGAACAACTTTGCCTAACCCGTCCCCTCTAGTTATAACTGAAGTACAAAAAGAAAAAGAAATATCTAGTCCAACAAACCAAATTCCTCATAATCAGCAAATACCCCCATTTCCTCAAAGGTTGCAAGCCGAAGAGAGTCATCAACAAGAGGATATAAATTTTGATATTATTGATCAACTAAAACACAAATGTGTTAATATTTCATTATTCCATGCTATTAAGGATGTCCCTATCTATGGTAAAGCAATTAAAGAAGCATGTTTAAATAAACCTAGTAAGAAGAAAAAGGATCTACAAATATTACATGTAATGGGTCAACTAGCTAATATTATGTTGGGCAAGGCTTTTGTAGGATTTTGACAAGATCAAGGGCACAATGAAAAGCATAAAAGAGACAATACAATGACAAGAACAAACTATATTCTCATCAATATGCAAAATGATCAACTGGATTAACCAATACAATGAATAGAGGCTTGCTTATATAGGCAAGGCCATATGGATGTATGAGCACACAAATATGACATGTGGCTCAATGAGAAACAAGGGTAGGTAAGAAATACTAAGGGTAGGTAGGAGAAATAATATAATATTCCAAAAGAGGTGGAATTTCTCCTACAAGCTCTATCCCTTTGTGCACACTTCCCCAAGTGTCTCAAATCCAAACTACGAAGAGATGCATTATCCTAAGTTAACTTAAGTAAGTGTAATAATATCCAAAATGAATATTTATTTACACCAACACCCCCCCTTAAGTGCAACTTAGGGGAATGAAGACTCAAGTCAACAATGCAAGATGGGTCCCGGCTACGAGGCCATGATAGGTACCCATGTACAATATGCAAATGCAAGAAAAACTATGCATGCAATCTCTCACAAATGGAGAAAGGGAGAAAACCCAGTGGGAAAAAACTCCCCCCCAAAAGAGAGATGAATGTAAAAAAGACTCTCAAAGAAGAAGGACAAAACCTCAAAGAGGAAAAAGTTCCCCCCATAAGAGAGGAAGGAGAAGTCAGCTGACGCCCCCTAATGACACATCCCGCACCCCCAAGAGAGCTCGCAACTGCTGGAACTTACTCTCGGTGAAAGGTTTGGTGAATATGTCAGCAACCTGCTCTGCTATAGGACAATACTACAAATCAATGACTTGCTCCTAGATGAGCTCTCGGATATAGTGCATATGAATCTCGATGTGTTTGGTCCACTGGTGCTGGACCGGGTTCTTCGAGATTGCAATAGTACTCTGATTGTTGCAATGTAGAACTGTCGGCCATGGAGTGGTGAAACCAAACTCTGTGAGAATCTACTGGAGCCAAATGGTCTCAGTCGGTGTGTTAACAACCCCTTGATACTCAGCCTTAGTCGAAGAGAGAGAAATAGCATGTTGCTTCTTGCTCTGCCAACAAATGGGGCCTGAACCAAGGTGAAAATTGTAACCAGAAGTAGACTTACGATCAACTAGATTGCCAGCTCAATCGGAGTTTGTGTAACCAACCAAGCGAAGTCCTGTGCCTACTGCATAGTGAATCCCATAGTGATGTGTACCATGGAAGTAATGAAGGATGCATTTGGCAGCTTTCCAATGAAGCTCATGTGGTTCCTGCATGAAGCGGGAAACCATGCCAACTGCAAATGAAATATTAGGGCGTGTATGAGTCAAGTAGATGAGACTACCCACAAGCTGACGATACAAAGTGGCATCAACTGGTGGAGAAGAACATTGAGCCTCAAGCTTGACTCCTAAAAGAAAGGGAGTCGGGGCAGGCTTACAATCAGCCATATGAAAGCGTGCAAGTAGATCAAGAGCATACTTGGGCTGCGATATTGTAATCCCAAAAGGTGACTGTGAAATCTCTATCCCGAGAAAGTAGTGCAAAAGACCCAAGTCAGTCATAGCAAATCTGTCATGCAAAGCAGATTTGACCCTGCTAATGATGGATGTAGTACTCCCTGTAATGATCAAGTCATCAATATAGAGCACAAGTATCAAGTGAGAGTCATGCTGTCACAAAATGTAGACATTCGGATCAGAATGAGACCTGGTGAACCCTGCGGAGAGAAGAAAGGAATCCATCTTGGCGTACCAAGCCCTGGGGGCTTGCTTAAGGCCATAGAAAGATTTCCTTAGTCTACAAACCAAGGAAGTATCCTGGATGAAACCCTATGGCCGCTCCATATAAATCTCCTCATCAAGATCACCGTGAAGAAAAGCACTCTTCACATCCATCTGATGTACAACCCAACCATGAGCTGCAACAATAGCAAGTGTCAAACGAATGGAGTTCATCTTGGCTACAGGTGCAAAGGTCTCAATATAGTCAACACCTGCAACCTACGAGAAACCTTTTGCAACAAGCCGAGCCTTATACTTATCCACACTACCATCTGCTGCAAACTTGGTCCGATAGATCCACTTACATCGAACCATCTTTCTCCCCTTAGGGAGATGGACTAGACCCCATGTGTTGTTCCTCATCAAGGAACTATACTCTTCCTCCATAGCTTGGTCCCACTGAGGAACCCCTGATGCTTCCCTAAATGTCTGTGGATCGGAAGTGGTAGCAATAAATGCATGTGGAAGATCCTGATGTTGTGATCAAGTTCTCCGTGTATCTAAAGGATCCCCAACAAGAGAACCCACAGACTCAAGTGTCTGTCGAGCCCAATGAGGTCTAGGTGGAGGTGGAGAACGAGGCTCCTCAACTGCAAGTGGACCCTGCGGAGGTGTAACCCTATGAGTCAGAGTTGAAGGAGTCTCATCATCAGAATCACTAACATCACTATCCACAATGGAGGAAGGTGGAGGAGGTAGAGAGGCTAAGCTAGGAGAGCTTTCCTCAAAGTGAACACTCCTCTCAATGAATACCTCATGTGTCTCTGGATCCATCAATCTGTATGCCTTAACACCCTCAGGATATCCAACAAATATGCAAGGCCTACTCTGAGGTTCCAATGCCTTGCATTTCTGTAGAGGTATGTGAGCCCATGCTGGATGCCCAAAGACTTTGAAATGTCTCACAATCGGTTTCCTACTAGCCCAAGCTTCAAAAGGAGTAATACCTTGCAAAGCTTTGTGAGGAACCCAATTCTGGATGTGTGTGGCACAACTGATAGCCTTTTCCCAAAAGGCAGGATCAAGAGAACGTGCATGTAGCATACAGCTAGCCATTTCTTTGAGAGTTCTATTCTTGCGTTCCGCAACCCCGTTCTGTTGTGGAGTGTATGCAACAGAATGCTGAAGATCAATCCCCTCAAATGTACAAAAATCCTCAAGTCTCTTGTTCACATATTCCCTTCCATTATCTGTGCGAAGAATCTTGACCACTTTCCCTGATTGCTTCTCCACACGAGTCTTGAAGTCCTAAAATCTGTCAAATACTTCACTCTTATGAATGAGAAAGTAGACCCAAGTGAAGCGGGAGTAGTCATCAATGAAGGTAAGAACATAGCAGGCCTTAATAAATGAAGGTGCTGGAAATGGACCTGCTACATCGCTGTGAACAAGTTGAAGAACTTCCAAAGCTCTCCAAGTTTTCCCTTTATCAAACTTCTCTTCAGGATGCTTGCCCATGGAACAACTTGAACATACACCCTCTGAAAAACTGATTCGAGGTAGACCTGTGACCATGTCTTTAGTGCTGAGCTGTTGAAGATAGCAGTAGTTGAGGTGACCAAACTGCTCATGCCATAGCTTACTTTCTGAATTTGAATGAGTAAGCAAGGCCCTAGAAGGTGAACTTGGCAGAAAGTGGGAAAATTAATAAAGCCTTGAGTTGTCATTGACTTGTCCCACTGCTACCAAGGCATCATCATCAAGTTCCTTTACCACAACTGAATCTGGTGTAAACTCAACCTTTTTCCCATTCCCATAGTGAGTGATTTGGTAGATGGAGAGAAGGTTGGTAGACAAGTTAGGAACATAGAGAACATTCTCAAATGTTCCATCATCCATGTCAACTGAACCTTTCCCTTCAACCTGTACTTGTGTGTCATCACCTATGTAAATGTGAGGTACCTTAGATGGCTCCAACGAAGAAAACTTCTCCTTTGTAGAACCCATGTGATATGAGGTACCCGAGTCAAGTATCCATTGCTGTGAAGAACCTGTTGTAGCCACAAATGCTTGCCCTTTTCCCTTAGACTGTGAGGAAGAGGAAGGAGATGAATCCTTCTTTGTGTAGGCGGATGGCAAGTTGATGTTGTTTTTCTTAAGAAGATTAGTTAACTCATCAACTTGCTTTGCGTGGCATCAATGCTCATCATGACCATACTTCTTGCAATATGGACAGGTTGGTTTATCCTTCTTAGGTGGTGTCCCCTTCTTGGAAGAGGATGAAAAATCGCCTTGTGATGGAGAGGATGATTGTCCTTTTTCCTGGTGTGGCTTAGACTTGGATTGCTTCTTCTTCTTGTTGGAATCTTTGCCTTGACTTCCTTGATTCCCTTGATTAGCCACCAAAGCCTTGGACTTTCAAGACTTGAGAAACCCCATGTTCAACAACTTAGATTGTTCCAATATCAACATTTCTGTGAAAGCATCAAATGAAGGCATAACATAAGAACTCCCCACTGTCAAACGATGAGTTTGGAAGCTAGACACAAATGTTGCATATTCTGGTGCAAGCTTATCCAACAAGTTGAATATCAATTGAGCATCCTTTTTGTCAATTCCACAATCCTTAAGCTTTGCTCTTAGCTCATTTGCTTTGGTGACATAATCTTGGATTGTATCAAAACTCTTGGGATCCAAGTTGGTGAGCTCATTGTCAATCTGATAGCCTCTGATTTCATCAACTTTTCCATATAATTTTTGAAACATATCCCAAGCCTCTTTGATTGTTTTACACTTCTCAATGTGAAAAATGAGGTCATCTGATACATACTTGCGTAAAGTTCCAAGAGCCATGCAATTCTTTGTGAGCCATTCTAATTGAGCATTTGGATCAGCCTTAGGATCAGGTGGTGCTGTTATTGTTCCATCTATGTATTGTGTGAGACCCTTTTCCATTAATTTACTCCATAATTTAATTTTCCATGATGCATAATTATGTGGAGTTAAAGGTGGAAATTTATTAGGACTCATTGCAACAAGAATGGAAAGAGCACAAAGAGAGGCACAATCACACAAGACACCCCCCCAAATTCACTCAATCAAAGAACCCCCCCCCAAATGTGATGATTTTGGCACTTTATAAGTAGTGCGTATACAATGGGCCACTTGCAAAAAATGGCAAAGTGGACTTTTGATTTACAATTTTACAACTGCCTTAATAAGGCCAAAAGAGACTCAAACTGATAATGCAAGAGATCTAACTAAGATCCAAGCAATTTACAAGTACCTAATAGGCCAAATAAGACCAATATCTAAAAGTACAATTTCCACTCAAAATATCTAAAATTTGATCATAGATTATGAAAGTAGATGAAAAAATAAGCACTTTAAAAGAAAATGGCACCTGAAAAGGAGGTCGTATGAGCTCAAACGAGGCCTTTGAAGTTGCAGAATTGAGGATTAGACAGGTACAGCTGAGAGAATCCAAAAATTTTGAAAAACCTATGCACCAAAATCAGAAAATAACCACACCACTGTGAAGATCACAAAATTTTAGCCCATTTCAAAATAAATTACACCAAAAAAGGAGCAAAAATGAGCAAGATATGGCCTTTCAAAGTTGGACTGCAAAAGTGAAAAGCCCAATGGAGAGGGGTCAAAAAAATTTCAAAAAATGCTGATGTGGCGCTGACATCAGCAATTCACTATGTTAAATTTGACGATCATCTGGCCATCATGAAAACTTCACCTCCCTGCTGACTGGGCGTCCGTACAGTACAGACTGCTGATTGGGCAGATGACTGTGCAGGTCTGTTGATAGAGTGTATGGATCTGTTGTGGCTGATAGAATGTACGGTTTTACCCGTGGGCCAGTGGCCGCCTGCGACGTGGCAGACGCGGGTCCTCCTGGTTTAGTGACTACTGGCTGAAGGAGGCATTGCCAGAGAGGAGGAAGTGGTCGCTGGAGGAACCTACTCGGGCGGCAGCGACGGGGACGGTGGAAGTCGTGAGGACGGGGCAAGATGGCTGGCGGCAGCAATGGGCTCTGGAGGGTACACAATCGGAGCGAGAGGTACACTGTAGCGACGGCGGGAGGACGAAATGATCGGCAGCGCTTGCAACACCTGCGACACGCAGGTACGACAGAGTACGCGGGGGTCTGCGGACCCCCAACAATGCGATCCAAAAAAAACTTTTTTTTTTTATTTTTGATTTTTGTTCGCAATTTTTGATTTTTTTCGAATTTTTTTTTTTTGAAAAATAATTTTTTTAAAAAAAAAAAATTTCGAAATCCGTACGATAATAGCCAAAATGGGGAAAAAAAATTTCTCACCAAAATAGGTCGACTTTATAGTCAAAATTTATGGAAATGGCCTCCCAGATTCAACGGTGATGTCCAAATCGCTATATGACGCCCCCCAAAAATGAAGATCCCCAAATCCGAAAATGGAAGCCTTCCACGATGTCTCCAAAAACCAATCAATGAAGCCCCAATAGCTCTAATACCATGTAGGATTTTGCCAAGATCAAGGGCACAATGAAAAGCATAAAAGAGACAATAGAATGATAGGAACAAACTATATTCTCATCAATATGCAAAATAATCAACTAGATTAACCAGTACAATGAATAGAAGCCTGCTTATATAGGCAAGGCCATATGGATGTATGAGCACACAAATATGACATGTGGCTTAATGAGAAACAAGGGTAGGTAAGAAATACTAAGGGTAGGTAAGAGAAATAATATAATATTCTACAAGAGGTGGAATTTCTCCTACAAGCTCTATCCCTATGTGCACACTTCCCTAAGTGTCTCAAATCCAAACTACGAAGAGATGCATTATCCTAAGTTAACTTAAGTAAGTGTAATAATATCCAAAATGAATATTTATTTACACCAACAACTTTAATACCTAAATTTCATGACCTTGGTAGTCCTATTGTGAAAATAATCATCGATGACACTCAGATAAAGAATGCACTAATAGATTTGGGAGAAGCCATCAATGTAATGACAAAGGACATTATGCAAAAACAACATAACCAATCTTAGACCTACTCCTACGTTCCTACAACTTGCTGATAGTTCTACAGTTCGCCCTGATGGTATGATTGAAGATGTTGTGGTTACTCTAGATTCCTCGGAATATCCGACAGATTTTATGATCTTATCTCCTAAAGCTACATTGGGGGGATATCCGTTCATCTTAGGGAGACCTTGGCTTGCTACAGTTGATGCATATATTGGATGCCGATCAAGGGACATGTCTATTTCTTATGGAAATTCCACTAAAACTCTTGCTTTGTATTCACTTGCTCAACCCCAACTTGATCAAGAACAATTAGTTTGGCCTGATGTGGGGGAGGAATTGGAAGTCAACTCTACTAGTCATCTTATGGTGATTAATAGAGAATCATTTATACGACTTCAAGATGACAATTTTGTCCTTTCTAATATTATGGAAAATCGATATGGCTTGGAGTAGCAATTGTAGGAGCTAACATCAAGTATTACAACATCAGATTTTCCTGCAACCATTGACATATTGCATACCTTGTTGCCACAAGAAGTTTGCACTTCTTATCTTTATGAAGCAACTTAGATTGATCTTACTATCAAAGTGGAAGTTGATCGAAATAAATGTTTGAATATCAATAATCAGCTCATAGAAACTCAAAAGCCAACACTAGTTGATTTGCTCAAATGTCATTCGCACGCTTTTGTGTGGGATTACAAAGACATGAAAGGAATAGATCCTAAGATTTGTACACATCACATTTATATCAAAGAAGACTATAGACCGATCAAACAACCACAAAGAAGAATCAATGATGCATTAAGGGAGATAGTTAAAGAGGAACTACAAAAATTATTAAATGTTGGATTTATCTATCCTATATCAGATAGTCAGTGGGTGTTGCCTCTAGACATAGTTCCAAAGAAAGGAAGTAAATGGTGGGTATGTGTATATTACAGAGCTTTGAACTCAGCAACTAAGAAGGATCAATTTCCATTACCATTTGTGGATCAAGTATTAGAGTCTTTGGTAGGGAAGCAATACTTTTCATTCTTGGATGGATTCAGTGGCTACAACTAGATTAGAATTGCTCCAGAGGATCTGGAAAAGACTACATTTACTTGCCCTTGGGGAACGTATGCATATTATGTTCTTCCCTTTGGGATATATAATGTTCTAGCTACTTTTGAAAGAGCAGTCATAAGTATATTTTTTAGATATTTCCCAGGATAGCCTAGAGATCTATATGGATGATTTTACCACTTATGGCTCATAGTTTGAAGAGGCATTGGGGAATTTAAAGAAAGTTTTACAGAGATGTGAAGATTACAATTTATCCTTGAATAGTGAAAAAGGCTTTATGATGATGCAGGAAGGAATAGTTTTTGGGCATCATATTTCTACAGCTAGAATAAAGGTTGACCCAGCCAAAATTGAAGTCATTCAAAACCTTCCTGTCCCCACAAAATAAAAGGATGTTAGAAGTTTCCTTGGTCATGCTGGATATTATCGAAGATTTATTAAGGATTTTAGTAAAATAGCATGACCTTTATATTATCTTTTGGCTAAAGATATAGAGTTTGATTGGACTCCCGCATGCCATGAATCTTTCCTGAAGCTCAAGCACACATTGACTCAAGCACCAGTGCTCAAAGGTCTAAACTAGCCATTGCCTTTTTATATTCACACATATGCATCAGATTATGCTATAGGAGCAATTTTGGGCCAGAAGATGGATAATTTAGAGAATGCAATTTATTTCATTAGCAAAAATATGCAGCGGCCTAAGCTTAATTATACTGTCACAAAAAAGGAGATGTTGGCAGTGATATATATACTTCACAAATTCAGGCATTATATTACAGGATATCAAATATATGTGCATACTGATCATACAACAATAAGATATCTTATGAACAAGCCTTGAATCATAGGAAGATTAGCTCGATGGTTACTATTGATACAAGAATTTGATATTATAGTTGTTGATAAACCAGGTAAAGCTAATCTAGATGCAAATTATCTTTCTAAGCTTCAATTGCAGGACAATCTTGAAGCAATAGATGATGCATTCCCATATGAACATTTATTCTTGATAAAAGCTCACACTCCCTGGTATGCTGATATAAAAAGTTATTTAGCTGCTAATAAGATGCCTTCTCATTTTTCTCCCAAAGAAAGAAGGTTGCTAGTTGAGAAAAGTTTTAATTTCTCTTGGATGTTGGTATTATGGATGTGTTGCATTGGTTTTGTCATTGATATCAACACTTATCCTTCTAGAGATCTTTGGTTATGTTGAACCGACACAATATGTTCACTAGCAAGTTCAATGACTTATGCATAGTCACCAGTATATCACTCACCGATAGGTTATATTGTGATGAATACTAAGGGGGGGGGGGGCGGTGAATTAGTATGCCAAAAAAATTTTCACTTAAACACTTTGCAACACTAGCAGTAAACCGGTAAAATAGTTTAATAGACAAATTGGTGAACAAACATGCAAACCAAATAGCTAATAATGCATTCACCCACAGTAGCACAAACACCATAACACAAGATATTTTGATGTGGAAACCCAAATGGGAAAAACCATGGTGAGATGGAACTCACAAGTAACTATCTATAGAATAGGAACCAGACTAGTTAAGGTCTTACAATGTTCTTTACTAGAACAGATCCTGTTAAGAATCTCAATCTTTGTTAGGAGATAAGTCCGATTAAAGACTACATTGCTAGAGGATTTTAGATCCACAGATGTGAACCACCTTGTTAGAGGATTTACAAGAGGCTTTTGGGCCTACCTGATTAAGGGCTACAAACTTGTCAAAGATGTGAGTAATCAGCAAGTGTTTGATCTAGCTAATAGCACAGACTGCTCGGTTAGATCCTTGATAGCTCATTCTTAATGCACTATAGCATTACTTTAGTCTTCTACACATTCATAATCTCTCCAACTCCTCAACCACCTTAAACCCTAGCCGCAATATCAACTATCGCAACAACAATAACAACAACAACAACCTAAAACCCTAGACATGATGTCCTTATAAAGGAAACTGATTTCATGTCGGTCCAATAGGATTACATTACAATTTCCTAGGTTCAATGAACCTAGACATACTAGGCAATACGTCACAAAAAGTATCACTACAGTGTCGACACCGTCAAATGATCTGTGGGTGGTAACTCATCATAAAGTATTACCGGTTCATACAAAATGTCAGTTGCCAGTTTGACAAAAATGAAGACTGGTAGAAATGTGTTATGCCACTTTAATCCCTTGTACTGTTTGAGGTCAATATGCCACTTCAGACTAGGAAACATATTCTGCAAAACATCAATAGTCTAAAGACTATAATATAACATACCGGTTGGAACAAATATCGGTTGTGCTCTAACTCATACATATAAAAAGGATCTCAATGCAAGTGTGTGTCCATCAATGACAATCACAACATAAACATAAAAAATGCCAACAATCTCCCCCTTTGGCATTGATGGCAACACTTAGGAAAATAAAATTTTGACATCTAAGTGTTTTAGAACAAAATCATGCCATTAGCAAAATTGCTCCCCCTAAGCATATACACTATCCCTTTGACAATACAATGTATAACAATTTTACATAAAGAGCATAAACATTGAGATATACAGAGCATATAATAAAAATTTTGATTACGAGGTACTTCTCCAAATAGAATTCTTCTTCCCCTTTGCCAACAATGACAAAGTACAGCTGAACAACCCTATTTTCATTTGATATTAAAAATAATAAAAGTTTGTGACAACAAGGAATGATACTTGTCAAAAATAATTTTAAAGTCCTGCAAGAATTGTTTCATCGACAAAGACCAGGACTCAAGTAGGGCGGTGGCTACTTCTTTCTCTGTCTGCATCTGGGAGACCTGTTCTTCCATGGCATTGATTGTGCTCATCTCCTGTGTAACTGTTAAGGCATCCAGGTTCAGATAGCACTTCTGAAGAATTTGCAATCATGGGAGTAGAACCAGTTGTAGCTCCTGCAAATCTCCAGACCAAGTGCTGATCTCTTGCTCCATTTTTGCTGATTGGATGTGAAACTACCCATAAGTTGTAAAGGAATCATAAGGTGGCTTGAATGTGCTCAAGTAGAACTGCAAGTCCTTTTCAAGTTTTTTCTTTCTGAGCTAGCACATCATCATAGAACAGATGGGGTTGGCATATTTTGCTAAGTAGCAAATTCCCCTCATCTAGAGCATCCCTTATATCCTTTTGTTCTTTCTTTAGTTTAGTTTGGAGCTCATTCAACTTCTTCACCAGAGCTATATTAAGAGCTTTTTGATGCTCCTTCTTGACATTAGCCTCTACTACCTCTTCAAGGCTCTGGACCTGATCATCTACTACTGTGCATAGGAGCTTAAGTCTAGCTAGTGATGAATCAGTGTTTGGAAGATTTGTACAGGGTATCAAATCGGTAAGCATATCCATAGCTGCTTGGATTACATCCTGCTCCTTCTGTTGAATGATTTCAAGGCACTCTTGAGCTACCTTGATGCTTTGCATTAGCTCTGTTTCACTTGCAGACTGGAGATCTATAGGACTGGTGAGATCAGCTGGTTTAGCTTGACTCCTAGTTGCCTTTGGAGTCTCCATCTAGGTGCTCTTCGCCACTTCTCCTGCCTTGTCCTCTTCCGCTTTCTTCTTCTCCGCTTCTCTCCTCTTCTCTGCTTCCTTGTCCTCCTCAGCCTTTTTCTTTTCTGCTTCCTTCTTCTTCTCCTATTCTTTATCTTCTTCTTCCTTCTTCTTCCTCTTTGCTTCCTTCTTCTTCTCCTGTTCCTTATCTTCCTCTTCCTTCTTCTTCTCCTATTCCTTATCTTCCTCTTCTTTCTTTTTCTTTTCATCTTCTTGCTTCTTTTTCTCTTCTTCATCCTTTTTCTTCTTCTCTTCATTTTTCTTCTTTTTCTCCTCTTCATCCTTCTTCTGCTTCTCTTCTTCATCTTTCTTCCTCTTCTCCTCTTCATATTTCTTTTTCTTCTCCTCTTCATCTTTCTTCTTTTTCTCCTCTTCATCCTTCTTCTGCTTCTCTTCTTCATCCTTTTTCCTCTACTCTGCCTCTTCCTTTGCCGCTTCCTATCTATTCTCGGCTTGCTTATTAGCCTGTTTAGCCTATTGCTTCTGTACTGTAGCCTCAGATGGCATTTCCTGAGTATCATCCTCAATATCCAACGCATCGACATCAATGATGTCGATTGGTTCAACAACCATATTTCCTTCATCATCAAATACTTTGTCCGGTTTGGATATAACCGGTTCTCGTTCAACTTGCCGGTTGGTGAGACACGCTTTGTGAGTCTGGACAGTGGTTTTCTTATACATATGGGTGTCTTTTTTGACATTAGCAACTCTACCTTCTAATAGCTAGAGTCTTCTTTTTCTAGTGAAGAAGAGTCCTTTATTTTGGTCAATAACATCATACAACTCAGAATTTGACAGGTCGGGAAAGTACTGTGCAAAAACCTTCTCCCTAATTTCTTGTTCTTTCTCTATGGCAATGCCCCATCTATTATCTAATGACATATATAGAGAATCCGGTGTCTGAGACTTAATCTCTGAGGGTGACCGGTCATTAATACATAAATACTAAATTATTTCCTTTTCAACTGCTTCCTTTTCATCCTCATTGAAGTCATCAAAACACTCAAGTAAGTCATTTAGCACTTTTCTCCTAATATTTTTTATTGTTCTTTGACAATGTGTCAAAGGTTTATAGGAAGATATATCTATATTTACGGGTGCAGATGATGCCGGTTCATTCTTTGTCTTCCTCTTTCTTTGACGTGTTTTCTTTGGCTTTTCCTAAGACAAGGTTTCTTCTAAGTCTAGAGAGGCGTTCCTTGTCTTCCTCTTTCTCTGGAACACTTTAGCCAGTGCAGCTTCCAGTTTCTTCTTGGCTGGTGACCGCTTGGTCACTTTTGGAGTTCCAGTAGTAACCGGTGCAGATGTTACAGGCACTGCCTTTGCCTTCTTCACTGCCGGTTCCTTTTCTTTCATTGCTGGTGGTTCCTCAATCAGTGCTATCCTCTCTAGGTAGGTGCCGGTTCTCTTCACCTTAGGATCAAGCGGTGAGGCAATAAGGGCAAAGGCATACCCTTCTAGCATATCGTACATCACCTCATAGCCCATTGGCTCCACTTCTTCCTATCTAGGCTCAACAGCCTCCATTATGCATTTATCTACTTGGATGGTGAAACAGATATCATCTTCATATTTCTTGATGATGTCACTTGATATCCTCACTCTTTGGCTCATTTTCCTTCTGAACTCATCAAAATACTTGTTCAGAATATCAGGGTAACCGGTTCCAAGTGCTTCAATTCTTTCCTTGATTTGCTTGGTTACCGGTTGGTCACCAGACCACTGAACATCTCCTACTCCTAGGAAGTAGCCTTGGAAATAGAAGAACAACCCAACCAGTAATTGTCCAAACTTGAACCTAAGTGCATTATCCTATTTGATCACCTTCAGATTCAATAGGAGTTGTCTCTGCATGCCGGTGCACAGATCAAATGATGCATCCTCCTTTATCATCTGGTAAGCAACATTTACCACTATAGTAGATACAAAGTTAATTCTGCTAGCTGAGAATGTCCGGTATCCAATCACCATACACACATACTTAACTAGATCATCCTTGATAGAATTTACTGTCATGCCACGTGAGTCGCTCACTGAACCAGTGAGCTTGGACATTTTAATTTTGCTTACAGTTCGTAGGGTTGGCACTTCCCCAGTGTTGTAGAATCTGGTGACTGCATGAATTGCCTACGGCATGATGTCATGTGTTCTCTTCAGGTACATCTTATCACCATGGACTCTGCTTAGAATGATCCGTATATCATCCTTTGTGAAATCTTCCAGGAAGTAAACAACATTGTGGAGCTTTTTCTTCTCCAAAATATTAAACTCCGGTTTGATCTTCTTATCTTTACCACAAAATAAACCTAACTGGGTGTGGATAGCTAGAGACCCTAGGTCTTCTATTTTGCAATCTATGTAGTCAAAAATTCCCTCTTCTACTATCACACCATCCGGAACTTGTGATAGGGCATTATACTTGGACTTCCGTTGAATAAAACTTGCAGACTCTACAGATGCACTAGAACTAGTATGAGATGTGGAAGCCATGATAGAAATCTTAAGAACTTGAGAAATACCTTTTAAAACATGTGAAATTAGGGCTTGCCAATTCTCCTTCACTTCACACTCCATCGGTTGCTGAATCATCGCTTTGTGTTCTCCACTTGACCATTTCTAGTTTGAATTTGAATCTCCTTCGCGGTTTCTCAATTTCTCAAAATCTCTGCTCAAATCGCCTTTTCTTCTCTCTGCTCTTTGAAAAAAATTTCTTCACTTGAAAACTAATAGTGAGAAATGATTTGAAAAATGCTTTTAAACATATTCCTCACCTACCATCATTAATGCTCCTCCATTAGGGCGTAAACCCTAATTTTGCCTTTTTACCATTTCTGGTTTTCTGTCAAATGATAGGTATAACATACCGATTAAGGTCTTTTACCAGTGTAAACTGGGGGTTCGAAACATTTTGCCGTTTGCTCCCCCTAAGCTTTTTTGAAGCTTAGTTTATCGGTTCCGCGATTTCCACACTAGGTGCAGAAACCGATTCCTCTTGTAACACCATTGGTTTCTTCTTCCAGGTTTTGTTCATATCCATTTGAATAGTATCAACATCAATGTATCCTTCCAGAGTGACTGGTATATCATCAAATATGTCCTTTCTTGATCTACATAATCTGGCAATGTGACCCAGTTTGTTGTAATGATAGCAGACCAATCCAGGTGCTCTCCAAGGTCCATTGTTCATGTTTCCATTCTTCCTTCTGCATGTTGCAGCAGTGTGACCATGACCATGATAGATCATACAATTTCCTCTCCATCCGGTTGCCGCTTGATAACCACCGCTTCTTGGCTGATGATTGAAGACATTAAACCGGTTGTGATTCCGATTCACAAAAGGTTCAGGACTAGCTCCTTGGGTCCTCTGAGGATATCTTCCAGTGTTATTCATAACATACCTGCATTTAGATGCTCTATGCCCATACTTGTTACACGCATAACAGTTACCATCAAATCTATAGGATCTAGGCTTATCATTTAGGAAATAAAGAAAATTATTGTAAGCCTTACTCCTACACACATTTGCAGTATGTCCTTCTTTAAGACAGTTGAAACAAATAGGTTTAAAATTTTGCTTACCTTTATCCTTTGATGCCAGCTATTTCTTTGATGTTCCAGCATTTGTACCAGAGGTCTCACCTTCCTCATTATCGGAATAACCAAATCCATTGGTATTCTTGACCAGTTTGGCAGATTCAAGCTTTTGCTCTAGCTTGACAGTACTCTTGTTGAACTTAGCAAGTATTTCCTTTGACTCAAAGAGTTCTTTGGAAATATCAGCGTTTGTTTCCAACAGGTTTTCATTCTTAGAGATGGCAGTGTTTAGTTCTCCTTGCATGTCTTCCTTTTCCACCTTGCTTGCATGGAGTTGAGCATTTAGGGCACTCATCTCTTGTTTCAGCTCGGAGATCTCAAGATCTCTTTCTTTCACTAGGTCTTCTCTCCAGTTCTCAAGCTCTTGACACATCCAGATAGTCAGTCCTTCCAACTCCTTTCTCAGGTTGGAGTTTGATTCATTCAACTTATTTAATTTAGCAATTAGGGCTTCCATGTCTGCTTCATCTAAAGAACTATTTTCAGACAGCTCCATCAGCTTTTTTGCATGTTCTCTTCGTTTTGCTTGAGATGCCTTGTATTTGACCATAAGATCATCATAGGCTTGCTTAGACTGAGTGAGACGGTGGGTAAGTTCCCTCAATGTGTATTCCCCCATATCTCTTTCCAAGTGGTTAAACTTATAGAAAGGTTGGCTTTGATACCAATTGATGAATACTAAGAGGGGGGGTGAATTAGTATGCCAAAAAACTTTGCACTTAAACACTTTGAAACACTAGCAGTAAACCGGTAAAATAGTTTAACATACAAACTGGTGAACAAACATGCAAAACAAAAACAAAATAATGCATTCACCCACAGTAGCACAAACACCATAACACAAGATATTTTGACGTGGAAACCCAAATGGGAAAAACCATGGTGAGATGGAACTCACAAGTAACTATCTGCAGAATAGGAACCAAACCGGTTAAGGTCTTACAATGTTCTTTACCAGAAAAAATCCTATTAAGAATCTCAATCTCTGTTAGGAGATAAGTCCAATTAAAGACTACCTTGCTAGAGGATTTAGATCCACAGATGTGAACCACCTTGTTAGAGGATTTACAAGAGGCTTTTGGGCCTACCCAGTTAAGGGCTATAGACTTGTCAAAGATGTTAGTAATCAACAAGTGTTTGATCTAGCTAATAGCACAGACTGCTCGGTTAGATCCTTGATAGCTCATTCTTAATGCACTATAGCATTAATTCAGTCTTCTACACATCCATAATCTCTCCAACTCCTCAACCACCTTAAACCCTAGCCACAATATCAAGTATTGCAACAACAATAACAACAACAACAACCTAAAACCCTAGACATGATGTCCTTATAAAGGAATATGATTTCATGTCGGTCCAATAGGATTACATTACAATTTCCTAGGTTCAATGAACCTAGACATACTAGGCAATACGTCACAAAAAGAATCGCTATAGTGTCAGCATCGTCAAACAATCAGTGGGTGGTAACTTATCACAAATTATTACTGGTTCATACAAAATGCCAGTTGCTAGTTTGACAAAAATGAAGACTGGTAGAAATGTGTTATGCCACTTTAATCCCTCGTACCACTTGAGGTCAACATGCCGCTTCAGACCAGGAAACACATTCTGCAAAACATCAATAGTCTAAAGAGTATAATACAGCATACCGGTTGGAACAAATACCGATTGTGCTCTAACTCATACATATAAAGAGGATCTCACTGCAAGTGTGTGCCCATCAATGACAATCACAACATAAACATAAAAAATGCCAACATATTGTTTACTGATACTGAAGATGACTTGTTATTATCTGGAGATCGCTTGGTTATGTCAAAGACATGGTTTGGACACTTGGTTTTGGTATTTTGGTTATTGGTCTAATCAAGTTGACATATTTGTTGTTACCGACAAATTGGTCTAGGTTATGACTAACATGCATTATCTATTCCAGATCAGCACGACATGTTATGGAGATGATTTAATTAACTGGATATTGTTGTAAATGTATTGAGCCGACATGATTCATCGCATCTTGACTTATTTATAATTGATTTAATTGTAATATTCTTGGTGAACCAACCTACACATTTCGTCTTAGGTTTTGGTATATATGTAAGATCACATTTGTGAGATAATGTAATAGGTAGAGAGACGGTATATGGTAATGGTATTGTAACATGGTATGTGTGAATATTGAAGATCATATGAGCAGACCATAGAGAAGGTTCAAGGAAGGTTTCAAGGTGATTAATAGAGCTTAACTGGTACTGAATCCAATATTGAAGATACTACTTTGATCAATACAATATCATTGGATTTAACCATCCAATTGTAGTCTGTGTGACTTTTGTTTTGTGATTGAGCAGTGAGCTCTAGGCGATTGGCTTTTCTGCATGTGCAGACCCCATTTGTATACACATACTATCTGCAGTCGTATCATTTGATTGTGGGTAGGGTTTCCCACTATGGTTTTTCCCCTTACAGGGTTTCCACGTACAAATATTTGTGTTATGTGTTGTGGATATTGTTTCTCTTTCTGTTCTATGCATTAAGTTTCACCGGTATTAATATTAATTGCTAATCTGTCTACCGACATTAAGTTTGGTTTATCAATATTAAGTATCAAGTTTGATTAAGTTATATTTGGGTTTAAATTAATTAACAACTGATTCACCCCCTATCAGTTTCCTCTGAGTCCTAACAATTGGTATCAGAGCCAAGTCCTCTTTTTGTAGAAGTTTAACAACTTGAGGAGATTCTATGGCAACTAACTTTTTCAGGAAGGACAGTTTGAAACTTGATGGAACTAACTATGGTATATGGAAGATCATAATGGAGACACATCTGAATTGCATTGGAAGAGACATATGGGATGTTACAAAGAATGGCTATGTTGCTCCTTTACTGAATCAACCTCATCCACCAACATTGGCTAAGGATCTAGAGAATGATTGCAAAGCAAGAGAATCACTTTTGAGCGCATTGTCAGATCAACAAATCATGGGATTATCAGACTGATCTACTGCTAAAGCTATTTGGGATAAATTGGAGACATTGAATGAAGGAGATACCACTGTAAAAATTGCTAAACTGGAATGCTTCCGGGTCAAGTATGAAAATCTGAAAATGGAAGAAGATGAAAAAATTTCTGCTTTTATGGAAAGGGTTAATGAAATTGTTTTGGGAATACAATGTTGTGGAGGTTCCTTAAGTGAAGATGAAACTATTTCTAAAGTTTTAAGAGAATTGCCACCGACATACAAAATGAAAGTAACTACTATTAATGGGTTCAGAAAAATGCCTAATACATCAATATCTAGAGATACCTTGGCTGGAAAACTTTCAGCATTTGAGCTTGAGGAATTTGGTCCTATTACAACAATTAACAAAAATTTAGCCTTCAAAGAATCATCATCATCATCATCATCATCATCATCTAACAAATCTGATTGGAAAGCACTTTATGCAAGAGAACTTGAAGATATCAGAAAGGAAAATGAACAAATGGAAGAACTTGAAGCACTATTTGCAAGGAAAATGCCTAAAGGTCCTATTGGTAGTTAGTATGAAGGTAAAGCACCATTTAAAGGTTTTAACTACAATAAAGTTGGTCATATGGCATCTAGATGTCCTGATAGACATGCAAGATTGAGAGAAGAAGCTAAAAAGACATATAAACCTAACCCTGATTATTAGAGATACAAATTTGATAAGAATAGAGACAAATCATGTAACTATGTTGATGAAGGAGTTACTGATGATTCTGATGAAGAACAAATAGACAAAGGATGGGATTTTGTTGCAATAAAAGAAGATCATCCAGCACCTACTATTCCATCGGTAGAGCAAGCCCTGACAGCTAAAATTGAAGAAAAGGATGAATGGATTATTGATTTCGGATGTTCACATCATATGACTGGTGATAAAAGTAAATTCTTATCTTTTCAGGAATACAATGGAGGTCTAGTAAGATTTGGAGAAGATAAAGCTTGTTTGATGAGAGGAAAGGGCACTATATCTTTTGATGGTAAGCACAATACTGACAACATTTATTATGTTGAAGGTTTGAAGCATAATCTTTTGAGTGTTGGTCAATTAGTTGAAAAGGGATTTCAGTTACAGTTCAAGAATGGTAAATGCAAAATAATGAATAGAACTAGTTTGGAGATTGCAACCGGTAATTAGACTAGAGGTAATATCTTTCATTTGAATAATAGTGAAAAGACATGCTTGATTGCACATATTGATGAAAGTTGGTTATGGCATAAAAGACTCTGTCATGTGAATTTTAATTGTATTATAAAGATTAGTTCAACTAAGGCAGTAAGGGATTTACCTAAGATTGTGAAATCTCATAACCTGGTATGTAAGGAATGTCAAATGGGAAAGCAAGTTAGAACAAATTTTAAGAGTATTTATGAGAAATCCAATAATGTTCTTGATTTAATCCATACTGACTTGTGTGGACCGGCAAGAACAAGAAGTCTACAGGGAGATAGATACTTTATGCTAATCATTGATGATTATTCTAGAATGGGTTGGGTTACTTTTCTCAGGGAGAAATCAAAAGCTTTTGGGAAACTCAAACTATTCAAGGGAATGGTAGAGAATGAAACCGGTAAGAAAATAAAATGTTTAAGATCAGATCAAGGAGGTGAATTTACATCTAAGGATTTTAATACATTTTGTGAAGTGAATGGAATTAGAAGACAACTATCAGCACCACAGACACCTCAGCAAAATGGAGTTGTGGAAAGGAAGAACAAACCTATTCTGGATGTAGCTAGAAGCATGATATTAGAAGCAAATCTACCTCATGTGTACTGGAGAGAAGCAGTGAATACAATAGTTTACACTTTTAACAGAGTTCACATCAAAGGTGAAACTGATAAGACACCTTATGAACTATGGTTTGGTAATACTCCTACTCTTAAATACTTCAGAATATTTGGAAGCAAATACTACATTAGGAGAGATGAGTATATTGGTAAATTTGATCCTAGAAGTGATGAAGGAATACTTCTTGGTTATTCATCTAAGAGAAAAGCATATAGATATTTTAATAAAAGATTGCAAAAAATCATTGAGAGTGAAAATGTGAAGATAGATGAACACTTTAGAGGAAATTCAATGTCTATAGATTCTGAACCGACAGTTGAGATGATCATAAATGAACCTATACAAAGTGCACCGATATAGAATGTGGATCCAGTCACACCGACATCATCAGAGAATTCCACAGTGACTGCAGAACAACCGCAAGTGAACTTACCTAGGTATGTAAGACTGAATCACTTTGAAAGTCAGATAATTGGGAATAAGTACCAAGGTGTTATGACAAGAGGAAGACTGGAAAATGAAGAGGTATGTTTAATTTATCAAATTGAACCAGCATCTGTTATTGAGGCATGTGAAGATAAACATTGGATTAAAGCTATGGAAGATGAATTAGAACAAATTGAAAAGAACAATACATGGACATTGGTTCCCCTACCTAAAGATACAAATTTAATTGGAACTAAATGGGTATTTAGAAATAAAATTAATGAATATGGTAAGGTAATCAAAAATAAAGAAAGATTAGTGTGTAAAGGATATTGACAGAAAGAGGGAATTGATTACAAAGAAACCTTTGCACTGGTAGCTAGAATTGAGGCAGTCCGATTATTTCTTGCATTTGCAGCACACAAGAACTATAAAGTATATCAAATGGATGTAAAATGTGGATTTCTGAATGGTGATCTAGAAGAGGAAGTTTACATTTAACAACCTCATGGATTTTCATTGACAAATGATAAAGATATGGTTTGCAGATTAAGGAAAGCTTTATATCGATTGAAGTAAGCTCCTAGAGCTTGGTATGCTAGATTGGACAAATATCTTTTGAAGCTTGGTTACACTAAAGGTAATGCTGACAACAACTTATATTTCAAAGTGACTAATGAAGAAATCTTGGTTGTTGAATTTTTGTTGATGATATCATTTTTGGAGGAGAAGATGGATTGTGTAAAGACTTTGCTAGTAAGATGCAGGAAGAATTTGAAATGTCTATGATTGGGGAGAAATTCTTTTTAGGATTGCAGATTTCACAGACTAATAAAGGTATATTCATATATCAAACAAAGTACTTGAAGGAACTACTAAAGAAATTTGGTATGGAAAACTCTAAACCGGTAAGTACTCCTATGACTACAACTGATAAATTGACATTGAAGGATGATTCAACTCCTGTTAATCCAACAAGATACAAATATATGATTGGAGATTTACTTTATTTCACTCAAAAAAGGCCTAATCTAATGAATGCAGTATGTATTGTTTCAAGATTTCAGAGTAATCCTAAAGAAAATCATGAATCAATAGTGAAAAGGATTTTCCGGTATCTACAAGGCACAACAAATCTTGGTTTATGGTATCCTAAAGATGAAAATTGGGTAGGAGATGTAGATAATAGAAAGAGCACCACCGGTGGGGCATTCTTTCTTGGTAGAAAATTGATTTCATGGTTAAGCAAGAATCAGAGTTGTACATCATTATCAACAACAGAATCAGAATATGTTGCAGCAACAACTAATTGTACTAAGGTATTATGGATTAAGCAAATGTTGAAGGACATAAAGGTAAAATGCAAAGAGCTTATAATCATTTATTATGATAATTCAACAACAATTGATATATTTAAGAATCCGGTATTTCACTCTAAGACTAAACATGTTTCTATCAAATATAATTTTTTGAAAGAGAATGTTGAAGCAAAAGAAGTGAGACTAGTTTATGTGAATACTAAAGAGCAGATTGCAGATATCTTTACTAAGCTTTTGCCTAAGGAAACTTTTGAATATCTCAAAGAGCAGCTTGGGGTTATACCCTCACTGGTAGAGACTTAGATAGTTGATGATTGGCATCAAACCAACAAAATTAACAGATAAATTTTTTTTCCAGCTTTGATGGAGGGGAGCTACTTCTCAGGGTGAGTAGTTCGTTATAACAATTGGTTATTGTATTTGGTTCTATGAATTGGTTGTATTTGATATTTATATTGCTTTAAATTTGATGTCAAAGGGGGAGAGATATCTATGGAAAAAAATAATCCTTTGGGGAGAGATTATTCATTGGGTGAGTGATATATACTCTCTGCATTTGTATTTTGATTTTCTGGTATTGATCTATTCTGGAGATTGTTGGTTGTTGGTTTTTGGCATTCTGTTTTGGCACTTAGATGTTTTTCCATCTTGTGTTGCCATCAATGCCAAAGGGGGAGATTGTTGGTATTATGGATGTGTTGCATTGGTTTTGTCATTGATGTCAACACATATCCTTCTAGAGATATTTGGTTATGTTGAACCGACACAATATGTTCACCGGCAAGTTCAGTGACTTATGCACACTCACCGGTATATCACTCACCAAAAATTTATATTGTTCACTGACACTGAAGATGACTTGTTATCATCTGGAGATCACTTGGTTATGTCGAAGACATGGTTTAGACACTTGGTTTTGGTATTTTGGTTATTGGTCTAATTGGGTTGACATATTTGCTGTTACCAACAAATTGGTCTAGGTTATGACCGACATGCATTATCTATTCCAGATCAGCATGACACGTTATGGAGATGATTTAATTAATTGGATATTGTTGTAAATATATTGAGCCGACATGATGCATCACATCTTGACTTATTTGTAATTGATTTAATTGTAATATTCTTGGTGAGCCAACCTACACATTTGGTCTTAGGTTTTGGTATATATGTAAGATCTCATTTGTGAGATAATGTAATAGGTAGAGAGATGGTATATGGTTATGGTATTATAACATGGTATGTGCGAATATTAAAGATCATTTGAGTAGACCATAGAGAAGGTTCAAGGAAGGTTTGAAGGTGATTAACAGAGTTTAACCAGTACTGAATCCAACATTGAAGATGCTACTTTGAGCGGTACATTATCATTGGATTTAACCATCCAATTGTAGTCAATGTGACTCTTATTTTGTGATTGAGCAGTGATCTCTAGGCGGTTGGCCTTTTTGCATGTGTAGACCCATTTGTATACACATACTATCTGCAGTAGTATCATCCAGTTGTGGGTAAGGTTTCCCACCATGGGTTTTCCCCTTACAGGGTTTCCATGTACAAATCTTTGTGTTATGTGTAGTGGATATTGTTTCTCTTTCTGTTCTATGCATTAAGTTTCACCGATATTAATATTAACTGCTAATCTGTCTACCGATGTTAAGTTTGGTTTATCGGTATTAAGTATCAAGTTTGATTAAGTTATATTTGGGTTGAAATTAATTAAAAATTGATTCACCCCCCTCTTAGTGGCCTTCGGGTCCTAACATTGGATTGCTAATTGTTTATTTTACACTGGACCTGACCAAACCTTAAGAAGGTGTGTCCAAGAGGATGAAACATATGATATTCTTCATGCATGTCACGATGAGCCACACGGAGGACATTTTGCTGCTAAAAGAACAACACTTAAAGTACTTAACACAGGGTATTATTGGCCAGCTTTGCATAAAGATGCAGCTCAATATACTATAAAATGTGATAAATGTCAACGAATGGGTAGGCCCACTAGATTTGATGAAATGCCAAATGGGGATTGGATTTTGTAGGACCAACTGATCCTCCTTCCAATAGGAACTCCTATATGCTAGTATGTACTGATTATATTACAAAATGGGTGGAAGCAAGAGCAATGACACATGCAAGAGATAATAAGGTAGCTGAATTTATCTATGAGGAGATATTTACAAGATATGGAGTACCAAGAGAGCTTGTTTCAGATCAAGGACCACAATTTACTTCCACACTAATCACAACATTGGTTAATGTATATAATATCAGACACAAGAAATCTACTCTATACCATCCTTAGGCAAATGGTCAAGTAGAGGTTACAAATAGGGATTTAGAGGCTATTCTCACCAAGACAATAGCTCTTCATAAGAAAGATTGGTCAAATAGACTTCCTGAAGCCATTTGGGCATACGAGACAACATGGAAGAAAACAACTAGTTTTATGCCTTTTGAAATGGTGTATGGAAAAACAACCATGATGCCCATTGAGTTTGAGCATAAAAATCTTAGGACACCTCTCCAACTAAATATGAGTTTATCAAAAGCACAAAATACCGCATCATGCAATTGAATGCTCTAGATGAACTAAGAAAGATGGTTGTCCAACATACATAAATTATTCAACATCAATGTGCTAAATGACATGATGGATATATTAAGGAAATAAATTTTAAATCTAGAGATTGGGCACTGTTATATGATTCTAGTTTATAAGGATACAATGGGGAAGTTGTAGACACATTGGTTGGGACCATATGAGATTGTTGAAGTTTTTCAAAATGGAGCAGTTCAATTGGCAACAATAGACCCAGTCAGATTCAAACTTTTGGTCAATGGTCATCAATTACGTCTTTATCATAAGCCTACTACAAAAGAAGACTTCCTGCAGCAATTTGACAACCAAGTACAAACCACAATTCCTACAGCCTCTGTAGGGGGCCTTCTCAGCCCAGAGTCTTAAAATTCCTTTTGCATGCAATCATAATAAACATTTCCATATTTTATGAAAATATTATTCTCCGTTAATAAATTTTCTCATCCACCTCATCTCATTTCATCTCTATTTCTGCCACATCACCCACTTCACATCACCTCACCTCATATTATGAATAAATAACTGTTTGATTGCAACATTAATTAGTACAACTACAGGTACATATATTATTTATTTTTCTTTAATTATGTATTTATACTTCCATTATAATGATTACCTAATATGATATGCATAATCCACATTTCCTTCCCACTCTGTCCTTTTTCGCATGTGTGGACACGTGTCATCTTAAGTTGCGAGGTGTTTTATGGTTCTATTTATGGCTGCATAATGATGTGTCTTGTCCATGATGTATTTTAATTTACTTGACATCATTTTTGAATGAGTTTAGTACTGATGTGAAAGCATGTAGCATGAGCGAGTATACCTTTCCTGCCGCTATAGTTGATGAAAGGTACTGAAGGATAAAAAAAAGGTTATGGGGCATGAATTTTCAAATCTCGCAGGATATCTCAACACTTTGCATTTTGCTGTAGTGGAATTTTTGAATGTCAAGTTAGTCATGGGAGGTGCACCTATCTGCTATGATCCCATGACTCATGAATCCTTGCTGTAGGATAACAAATGTGAGTCCTATTTCCAAACTTATGGGTGGATCGATTATATTTTGAAATTGACTGATTTTAATGAGGAGTTTGTGTAGGAATTTATGCGTACATTCAGTGAAGGGGAAGCTTCTGTGAAAGATTTACGGGTTATAGCCACAAAGTAGAGGATAGCAGAGGTCACCGGGTTGCTGTAGGATGGAGAATTATTTCTTGAGGCTAAGGATGCAAGAAGTGCAAGGGCATAGTTCACTCATCCAACTGATCGACCTCTTAGCGTGGACAAGCAAGGAACTAAGAGGATGTCTCTTCCAGGAGAATGGTCACAGGTTGCATATCATGTGATGAAGTATTTGACATGTGATGGTTTTAGTCCGCGCTTGCATTACGTCTATTTCACGTTCTTTAAATTTTTCCCCCTTTGCAATTTTTCTTGAACTGAACCTCTCGCTTGAATCATTCTAGAGTTCAAGGTTCAAGTTCAAGTGGAGTATGTGGTATAGCGACTTTGTTTTTAAATAAGGCGCTAAGGGTCTTGGTGGTCATAGTTAATTGAAATTGAACCGTGAACCTTTAGATTGGTTCAAGGTTCAAGGTTCAACATGTTAAAGCAAGTCTTGTGTAAGTGATGTTTTATAATGAGTAAGCTTAGGCATGTTCGTGTGTTTTGCACTAATGCTATTTTGAACTTGAACCTTTGAACTTATTTTTGGAAGGGTTCAAGGTTCAAGGTTCAAAGTTCGAGGATTGATGGCTTTGGAGATAAAGTGAACAAGTGTTGACATATATGGAATATTTTGGATTTAAAAGATGAACCTCGAGAAAATGAATTTTGATGAAAATCCATACTTGGGAATAATCATTCCAAGTAATCATTTCAAGTAAAGGATATGGAGGAGAAAAGACTTGTTATTAATAAATTGTTAGAAATTAATCTTTTCGGCACAATTTGGCACAGATGAGTATGCAGTTTTCAAATCATGACGAATTGTGTGATTGATATTTTAGGCTAGTCTCTAAGATTTGTTTTATTTAAAACAAGTTACTTGCCCTTATTATGTTGGATATTGTTGGCATATGATGAACCGACATGATATGACGATAATGTATGCTGTAAATGATGTCAATAAGTACAAGTAAACCGGTATGTAGATTAAAAGAAGTTGGTGAACCGGTATGAAGAGGTATGAAGAGATGTTGTGAACTGGTGTCGGGGTTTCACTAAGCATGACTATCGGTTGGCAGTCTCAGCTCTAGGGTTTTCAATTTGGCAATCCAGTTTGTGCGATGCAACCGATGATACTCTGTGATGAGCTAGCTAAGAGATGAGAATAAGATCGAGGTGCCACGTCAGTTTTGTGCGCGTGAAGGATTTCCTTGAGGATCTTGCATGTGAAGATCGATTGTATTAAATGTCTACATCAGGAATGGACATTCTTCTTAGCGGTGTGAGAAGAAAGCGTGATGGGTTACTGATTCCCATATGTGGTGAAGAATGAATGATGTAGATTGTCTTGTGATCTGTTTAAGATTGTATTGCTCTATGCAAAGTGTTTGGATGGTTAGGATTGGACCGCTTGTATTGTAAACCTAAGATGCTTAGGGTTTAGGGTTTATGCTATCAACCTAACTGTTGTCTATAAGGTCGATGATGTTTGTTGTTGTAAGTTGTTGGAAAATGTTGTGTATGTATCTGATTGATGAGATACTTGCCAGAACAGTAAGAGGAAAACTGCAGAGTGTGATTGCAGAGTAGGGGAAATGAAAAGGATATGCCTTGGCATGTAGTACTGTTATTAGATCAGAGTTTTACCTATTGTCTTCTAACCATTTCAACAGTTGGAAAATCCCTTTACCGGGTAGCTTTAACAGGCTTATTGTAAATCCTTTAATCGGGTGACTCAAGATCACTGAGTTCTTCAAATCCTCTAGCGAGGTAACCTCTAACTGTTGGTATTTTGGTATGGTTTTGTCATTGATGTCAACACCTACTAAAACTCTAGCACTTTGGAGATCCAACAAACATTCATCGGCAAACAAGTGACTTTTACAAAGTCACCGGTATATGGTACACCGGCAGGATATAATGATCACCGACACTTGGAATGGCATGGAAAACACTTGGTAATGTCAAAGATATCATTTGGACATCTTGTCTTGGAGAATTGGTTATCGGTATATTCATATTTGCATATTTGTTGTTACCGGCAAATAAGTCCAGGTTATGCACCGATAGGTTTATCTTTTCCAGATCAACACGACACGCTATGGAGATGATTAATTATTGTTGTAAATGCATTAAGCCGACATGTTGAATTGGTTATTGCATCGGATATTATATTGTTTGTAAAATGTTTTTATTGTAATATCTTGTAGAGCCGACCTACTAAAATTGGTCTTAGGTTATGGTATAAATGTAAGATCTTATTTGTAAGATCAAATATGGAATGCGAAAAGGGATTGTAAGAAGGTATATGCGAGATTAAGCAGAGCTATACATGCAGACATCATTTGAAGGTAGAGCTAGGTTTTAATGAAAGCATATCAGAACTACACCGGTACTGAATCCAGCATATGAAGATGCTATTTTGAGCAGTATATTCTTATTGGATTTAACCATCCAATTGTAGTCAATGTGACTCCCATTTTGTGATTGAGCGGTGAGCTCTAGGCGCTTGGCCTTTCTGCATGTGTAGACCCCATTTGTATACACTTACTATCTGCTGTAGTATCATTTGATTGTGGGTAAGGTTTCCCACTGTGGTTTTTCCTCTTATAGGGTTTCCACATACAAATATTGGTGTTATGTATTGTGGATGACTTTTTCTTTTTGTTTCATGCATTAATCCTTACCGGTATTACAATTAACTATTAAAACTATCTACCGGTATATTAGACTGGTTTACCAGTATTAAGAATTTAGTTGGTTAAGTTATTTTTGGTTTGAATTTATTAGACAACTAATTCACCCCCCCCTCTTAGTTATCTCCAGGACCTAACAATTGGTATCAGAGCCTAGTCCTCTTTTGCAGAAGTTTAACAGCTTGAGGAGATCCAATGTCTACTAACTATTTCAGGAAGGACAGTCCTAAACTTGATGGAACTAACTATGGCATATGGAAGATCAGAATGGAGACACATCTAAATTGCATTGGAAAGGATATCTGGGATGTTACAAAGAATGGTTATACTTCTCCTACTCCTGGTTAGCCTAATCCACCTACCTTGGGAAAAGATGAGGAAAATGATTGCAAAGCAAGAGAAGCACTTTTGAGCACATTATCTGATAAAAAAATCATGAGACTATCAGATAGGTCTATTGCTAAAGCTATTTGGGATCGTTTGGAAACACTAAATGAAGGAGATTCCACAGTCAAAATTGCAAAACTTGAAAGCTTCCAGGTCAGGTATGAACATCTGAAAATGGAAGAAGATGAAAGGATTTCTGCTTTTATGGAAAGAGTAAATGAGATTGTTTTGGGTATTAAATGTTTTGGAGGAACCTTACGTGAGGATGAAATTGTTTGAAAAGTTTTAAGAGGATTGCCACTGGCATATAAAATGAAAGTCACTACTATAAATGAGTTAAGAACAATGCCTAATACATTAGTAACTAGGGATACATTGATTGGAAAACTTTCAGCTTTTGAAATTGAAGAATTTGGTCCTGTTGCTACTATAAAGACAGATTTAGCCTTTAAAGCATCAACATCATCTGCATCATCATTCGATAAATCAGATTGGAAAGCCTTTTATACAAGAGAACTTGAAGAAAGCAGGAAAGAAAATGAAGAACTTGAAGAACTTGAAGCACTATTTGCAAGAAAAATGCCTAAAGGTCCAGTTGGAAGTAAGTATGAAGGTAAAGCACCCTTTACATGTTTTAACTACAATAAGATTGGTCATATGGCTTCAAGATGCCCTGATAGACATGCTGGACTAAGAGAAGAAGCTAGAAGAACATACAAGCCTAACCCTGAGTATCAGAGATACAGATTTAAGAAGAATAAAGACAAATCTTGTTACATTGCTGATGAAGGAGTGACTGATGATTCTGATGAGGATCTGGCAGACAATGGATGGGTTTTTGTTTCTATAACAGAAGATCAATCAACATCTACTACTCAACCGGTAGAATAGGCCTTGGTAGCTAAAGTTGAAGTAAAGGATGAGTGGATCATTGATTCAGGATGCTCACATCATATGATAGGAGACAAAGGTAAATTCTTTAACTTTCAAGAATACAATGGAGGCTTAGTGAGATTTGGAGATGACAAATCTTGTTTGATCAAAGGTAAAGGTACAATATCTCTTGATGGTAAGCATAATACTGACAATGTTTACTATGTTGAAGGATTAAAGCATAATCGACTTTTGAGTGTTGGTCAATTAGTTGAGAAAGGATTTCAGTTACAATTCAAAAATGGAAAATGCAAAATCATGAATAGAAATGGTTTGGAAATTGCAACCGGTAATCAGACTAGAGGTAATATCTTTCATTTGAATAACAATGAAAAGACATGTTTAATTGCACATATTGATGAAAGTTGGCTATGGCATAAGAGACTCTATCATGTAAACTTTGATTGCATGGTGAAAATCAGCACTATTAAGGCAGTTAGAGATTTACATAAAATTATCAAACCTCACAATACAGTATGTAAGGAATGTCAATTTGGAGAACAAGCTAGAGCTAGTTTCAAAAGTATTCCAGAAAAATCCAATAATGCTCTTGATTTAATTCATATTGATTTATGTGGTCTAGATAGAACTAAAAGTTTACAAGGTGATAGATATTTCATGCTAATCATTGATGACTATTCTAGAATGTGTTGGGTTACTTTTCTCAGAGAAAAATAAAAAGCACTTGGAAAGTTCAAACTGTTCAAAGCAATGGTAGAAAATGAAACTGATAAGAAAATCAAATGTCTAAGATCAGATCAAGGAGGAGAATTTACATCTAAGGAATTTAATACATTCTATGAAGTAAATGGAATCAAAAGACAACTATTAACACCTCAGACACCACATCAGAATGGAGTTGTTGAATGGAAAAACAAAACTATCTTGGATGCAGCAAGAAGTATGTTATCAGAAGCAAACCTACCACATGTATATTGGAGAGAGGCAGTCAGTACAGCGGTCTATACATTCAACAAAGTTCATATCAAAGGTGAAACTAGTAAGACCCCTCATGAACTATGGTTTGGTATTACTCATACTCTTAAATATTTCAAAATTTTTGGAAGTAAATGTTATATCAAAAGAGATTAGTATATTGGAAAATTTGATCTTAGAAGTGATGAAGGAATATTTCTTGGTTATTCATCTAAGAGCAAGGCATATAGATGTTTTAACAAAAGATTGCAAAAAATTATTGAAAGTACAAATGTAAAGATTGATGAACAATTCAGAGGAACTTCAAGGTATATAGACTCTGAACCGGCAACAAATATTTTGACAAATGAACCTACACTGAATCCACTGATATAGAATGAAGATCTAGTTACACCAGTACCATCTGAAAATTCCACACTAACTAAAGAACAACAACAAACAAAGACACCCCGGTATGTAAGACTGAATCATTCTGAAGATCAGATAATTGGAAACAAGTTTAAAGGAGTTATGACAAGAGGAAGATTGGCAAATGAAGAGGTATGTCTTATTTCTCAAATTGAACCATCATTTGTTAATGAGGCATGTGAAGATAAATATTGGATTAAAGCTATGGAAGAAGAATTGGAACAAATTGAGAAAAACAACACTTGGACATTAGTTCCCCAACCTAAAGATAAAAATATAATTGGAACCAAATGGGTATTCAGAAACAAACTTAATGAAGATGGTAAGGTTATTAGAAATAAAGAAAGACTAGTGTGTAAGGGATATTCTTAGAAAGAAGGAATTGATTACAATGAAACCTTTGCACCAATAGCTAGAATTGAGGCAGTTAGATTATTTTTGGCTTTTACAGGACATAAGAACTACAAAGTATATCAAATGGATATTAAATGTGCATTTTTGAATGGAGATCTTGAAGAAGAAGTTTACATTGAACAACTTGATGGATTTTCTTTGACAAATAACAAAGATATGGTTTGCAGGTTAAGAAAAGCTTTGTATGGATTGAAGAAAGCTCCAAGAGCTTGGTATGCAAGATTGGATAAGTATCTTTTGAAGATTGGTTTTTCTAAAGGTAATGCAGACAACAATTTATATTATAAAGTGACTAATGATGACATCTTGGTTATAGAAGTATTTGTTGATGATATAATCTTTGGAGAAGATGGATTATGTAAAGAATTCTCTATTAAAATGCAGCAAGAATTTGAAATATCTATGATTGGAGAAATAAAATTCTTTTTAGGATTGTAGATTTCTCAGACTGATAAAGGTATATTCTTGAGTCAATCCAAGTACTTAAAAGAATTACTAAATAAATTTGGGATGGAAAACTCTAAACCGGTAAGCACACCTATGACTACAAATGACAAATTATCTCTAAGGGATGAATCTACACCTGTTAATCTGACTAGGTACAAATCTATGATAGGAGGTTTACTGTATTTAACACAAACTAGACCTGATATTATGAATGCAGTATGTATTGTTTCAAGATTTCAGAGTAATCCTAGAGAAAATCATGAATTAGTAGTAAAAAGGATTTTTTGGTACTTACAAGGCACTTCAGATCTTGGACTATGGTATCCTAGAGATGAAAACTTTGAATTATATGCATATACAGATGCAAATTGGGCAGGAGATGTGGATGATAGAAAAAGCACCACCGACAGAGCATTCTTTCTTGGAAACATACTAGTTTCTTGGTTGAGTAAGAAACAAAGTTGTACATCTTTATCAACAACAAAATCAGATTATGTTGCAGTAGCAACTAACTGTACACAGGTACTATGGCTTAAACAAATGTTGAAGGACATAAAGGTTAAATGCAAGGAACCTATTACTATCTATTGTGATAACACTGCAACAATTGATATATCTAAGAATCCGGTATTACATTCTAAAACCAAACATGTTTCTATCAAACTGAATTTTCTAAGGGAACATGTTGAAGCAAAGGAGATAAAACTAGTTTATGTGAATACTAAAGAGCAGATTGCAAATATTTTCACCAAACCTTTGCCTAAGGAGACTTTTGAATATCTCAGAGATCAGCTTGGAGTCATACCCTCACTGGTAGAGACTTAAACAGTTGATGATTGTCATCAACTGACATAATTAATAGAGAAATCTTTTTATTTCTGGCTTTGATGAGGAAGCTACTTTTCAGGGGGAGTAGCTGGTATATTGAATTGGTTGGTATTTTGTATATGAACTTAGTTTTGTTGTAACTTTGGCATTTTATGTCAAAGGGGGAGTGATATCTATGGAAAAACACATTATCTTTTGGGGAGAGATTGGTATGGAAAAACACATTATCTTTTGGGGAGAGATTGGTATGGAAAAACACAAGGAAAACACATGTTCCTCCTAGGGGGAGAGATTGTTGTTTGGGAGAAACTATTACTCTCTATATCTGTATTTTGATTTCAAGTTATGATCCTTTCTTTGGAGAATGTTGGTTTTTGGTACATGGCATTTCTGTTTTGGCACTTTGATGGTTTTTCCATCTTGTGTTGCCATCAATGCCAAAGGGGGAGATTGTTGGTATTTTGGTATGGTTTTGTCATTGATGTCAACACCTACTAAAACTATAGCACTTTGGAGATCCAACAAACATTCACCGGCAAGCAAGTGACTTTTGCACAGTCACTGGTATATGGTACACCGATAGGATATAATGATCACCAACACTTGGAATGGCATGGAAAACATGATGTAGAGGGTCAAGGGTTTTAGGTGATTTCAAGAAAATATGTTTTCAAGTGCTTCACACTCTTTGCATTTACCTAGTGTTTCCAAGGCACCTTAATGGTTTTAGAAGGGCAAATTTCAAACCACTCTCCACAATGACTCCTAAGGTTGTTAAACACCTATGCCAACCCAATCCAACAATATTCAACTAGATTCAAAGGTTCTAGTCTTCACCATGCTCTTAAACCCCACTATGCCTGCTACTAGCCCTAGAGCCCTAATTACGCCACCTGAGGCTGAAATAAATTATTTTCTCCAACTTTTCCCAAATCACTCCCCCCAAAAAATATATTTTCAGACACCCTTTTTGGCTTACTACAACATATAAAAGATTGAGGGTAGGTTGCTTTGGACCGTGCCTTTGCTGTCCTAAGACTCAAACAAATTTGCTTGCCAAAAACCCCCAAGTTTTACAAAGCAAGTGTAAGAAATAATTCTTCCCCAATCTTGAAACTCTCAAAAGTGTTTAGTTATGCCTCAAAACTAAGTAATATCCAATAAAATTGGTTCTATGTTCTCTTTTAATGTGCAAACCCCAAAACCCTCACCATTAGGCTCCAAAACTGAGGATTTTCTAATTAAGACCTTTCCAATCACTTCCAAGGCTCATTCAAAGTCCCTACACCATCTCCTTGGTCATATTAACCAACTTCAATCATCAAACTACACTCTCCAAGAGGTAGATCTTCTGCTGCTATAAGTTTGCTATGCTTCCTACTCACTTCTCCCTGATCAAACTCATGGTGTACACCTTTTAAAACACACTTCTTGCAAATTTTTTGGTTAGGATTATAATTTAAATGTTATATAGAGCCTCCTCTATGAGAAACAAGACCTTACATCCATAGATGGGCTTCAAATTGCATTTTGGGCCTTCAATGCCAATGACACAACCCAGAAAACAAGGTACAGTCAGCACTAAAATGAAAAGTCTGATAAAAAAATTCTATAAAAGAATTCAAATAAACATTTAACACTGATATCTAAATTCCTAATTCATCCACCATGAATATACAACACTCCCAATCAATAAATCATCAAAAAACCAATGGAAATGCAAGAAAAACTGGTTTTTTTTATTGCTTTTACTGTTCTGTCCGTACTAGATCCATACAATGCATCCAAACCCACCAAAATGACATCCAAATTCTTTATAATATCTCCCATAACCAACCCATACAGTTATTTTTCATTACAAATGCTTAAACTAACAAATTTGTCTTTTCCCTCCAAAATGACACTAGCCACTATTTTTTAATTTTGAATTTAAAACTCTTATGAAATTGACTTCTACCCCAACCTAATGACTTATAAAGGATCAAAATGATTTATCAAATAGGTCTAAACACCTTTGAGACCCTTCCCAATTCTATATCCATGAAACCCTATGTTTGGTCCTATGGCCTTATTAGGTCCATTAGGACGATTAATCATTACATTAGGATCATTACAATAAAATGCCATAATTGGCTTCAAGACATCATAGTTGAGTCTATTAGACCCATACACCTCCTTTTCATGCTTCCATGGTGTCCTCCAAGTTGTCTTCATGCCTAGTGCTCTTGCACCAAAACACTTGGTAATGTCGAAGACATCGTTTGGACATCTTGTCTTGGAGAATTGGTTATTGGTATATTCATATTTGCATATTTGCTGTTACCGGCAAATAGGTCCAGGTTATGCACCGATAGGTTTATGTTTTCTAGATCAGCATGAAATGCTATGGAGATGATTAATTGTTGTTGTAAATGCATTAAGCCGACATGTTGAATCAGTTATTGCATCAGATATTGTATTGTTTGTAAAATGTTTTTATTGTAAAATCTTGTAGAGCCGACCTACTAAAATTGGTCTTAGGTTATGGTATAAATGTAAGATCTTATTTATAAGATCAAATATGAAATGTGAAAAGGGATTGTAAGAAGGTATATGCGAGATTAAGCAGAGCTATACACATAGACATCATTTGAAGGTAAAGCTAGATTTTTATGAAAGCATATCAGAACTACACTGGTACTGCATCCAACATATGAAGATGCTATTTTGAGCAGTACATTCTTATTGGATTTAACCATCCAATTGTAATCAGTGTGACTCCCATTTTGTGATTGAGCAGTGAGCTCTAGGCGCTTGGCCTTTCTTCATTTACAAACCCCATTTGTATACACTTACTATCTGCAGTAGTATCATCTGATTGTGGGTAAGGTTTCCCACCATGGTTTTTCCCCTTACAGGGTTTCCATGTACAAATATTGGTGTTATGTGTCGTGGATTACTTTGTATTTTTGTTTCATGCATTAATCCTTACCGGTATTGCAATTAATTGTTAAAATTGTCTACTAGTATATTAGACTGGTTTACCAATATTAAGCATTAAGTTGGTTAAGTTGTTCCCGACTCTGTGAATTCTCAGTTCTGCATGAAAGGTGAGCACAAGTTCTTCCTCTTTTCTCATTGATTTTCATAAATTGAAAGTGTTATTTGATACTTCAGTTAGTTCATTCAATTCTTCATGCTATGCATTTTCTGATTATAAAGCTAAAATAAGACCGAACATATCTCAAATAGACCAAAAGTCTTGGTTAGCTAGTTTCCTGCCTGACATATGAGATACTTTCCTGCCGTCAGTAGACTTAGAGGAATTCCATGAAAGAGTGCAAAATTTTGCTAGGTCTCCTTTGATGCAAAATATTTCAGATAGTGGGTTGGTAGAAGCTGCAACATTTCCTCCATCTTTGTCATGTCCAGAAGTAGTTTTGGAATGTATGAGCAGATATGATCCTATAGAGAGGTGTATAAGAAATGCAGAGGGTAAAGTTTTGCTTACAATTAGTTGGGAGGTTGTTTTCGCCATAATGAAAATACAAGAGAAGAAGCAGTATGAGGACTAGACAGTATGCAAGTTGCAAGGACTTCTCATTGAAAAGAAGTCATGTTATAGGAGTGTCATTGTGAGAAATTGGCTATTTAAATTTCAAAAGGGGGGTTCAAGACTGCCAAGCCCATTAACCCGAGAGTATCTGTTTCATGAAATAAGGGACATAGTCATTTTATTACATAGAATGCAGGGAAATCAGATATCCTTTTATTGGGAAGATTGGATGTATTTCTTTATTTAGGTCATTTTTGGCGAAAGGAGATACATAGATTGGACAGAGTTAATTGCAGAAAGAATGCATGAGGGTTTAAGTTATTTTGGGAACAAAAATTTCCATAGGTCCTCTTACCTTATATACTGTTTATCCTACACCCATCAATGGGTAGGTCTATATCATGAAACTTCATAGAATGATATGAGGATATGTGAATATCACCTGCATTTGCAACAACACAGGGTCACTGAAAATTATTACAAGGTTCATAATATTTTCCTTGGCAAGTTGGTATTTGAGTTGAAAGGAGATATTCATAAGAGATTAACTGAGGAAGCTATGCAGTTTATAAATATACATGGTAGCTTTTATATTCATTTCTCCAGGTTCACTTATTTGAGGGTTGGGGGTTTTGAAGGAGAACCCTACAAATTGCCAAGATATGTCTTTGATAGGCACGTGTTAATTAAAGTTTGCATGCAAATCAATCATATAGATAAAAAAATATGGGGAAGAACACCAAAGAGGAGTTTCCTTTCCCATTGAACTGACACAATGCACTTGTAACAGTATCTCAGATGCTTTGAATTTGGAATTAGAGTTCAAAAAGTTTAACTTTGAGTTGTATGTTCCCCACACTAAGTTTGATACTAATGAATTTGCAATGAAACACTTTACATTCAGGGAGAATTTTTGACATGTACCTGATCTAGAAGAGTTTTGGGAAGATTGTGTGGATGAGTATGAAGTCCGAAAAAGAGCTCAACTGAGACTCACAGTGAAACAAATTAGGGATTGTGGTCTGAAGATAAACACTGCAAATATTATGGATGATGAAAATGATTTGCTCAATCCCCAATTTGTTGATGATAGGCAGCAAGGAGTAATACCAGAGATTGATTGGAAAAAAGATGAGGAAGAACATATTCAAACCAGGACAATCTTGGTCATTCGAAGAACAAAGAAGTGTCTTAGAAGTAGAGACTGAGCATAAGCTCAAGGAAGGATTCAACCTCTCCCACTAAGGTCTTAGTATCTAATTCTCTTGTACCATCTTATGCTGCAGGTTCACAAAAATAGGGAAAAGGAGGAAAGAGAGCAAAGGCAATGCAAATCAAAGAGGAGACAACTTCTGTCAGAGTCACCCACTCCAGAATAAGGGGCAAAAGATAATCCTTTCATGTTGATACTGAGGTGGTTGACCTTGAGATGGATACCAACTCAATTGATCCAGTCAAAGAACAACAAGGCCTGGCTGATGACGGTAATAATCGACAAGAATAGGAAGCCTTAAATGAAGTTACTACTATGGTAGTAAGAGATGGAAAGGAAACTAGAAATGATCCAGATAAGTCTCAAGTTCCTTCAGGACCAATATGGTTAGAAAATATTTTAAGAAGCAAGAAGAGAATCATTGTTCCAGCCTCAATTCTAGTAGAAGACATGGTGAGTAAATGCTTGGGAAAAACTCTTAAAGTGAAGAAGTCAAAAACTATGTGAAAAATTGATTTTGATGCAGATAGTGGGAACTGGATTGTAGGGATTGCATGTCCATTAACATATGAAAAGATAGAGAACCCTACAACTCAGGACTTTGTTATTGAAAAGATAAATATTGGAACTGCTTCTTGAGCCACAGTTGTTCTTCACCTTGAGGCTTCAACAAAAAAGATCATAACCAGGACCTAGAAAGATGAAAAAGATAAGCATCAGATGAAAGAGATGTTACGAAGGATGGCATAATATATTGAGGCAATAAATGCTTCGAACTCTCAAAATTTGTCACAGATTCTAATGTCTTTCGATCCTAAGTCCCCTACAAATCATAAGACTTTGGAGCAAATGCAAAAATGCAGGTTGATCACAAAAACTGTGATGGAGTGGTTAGAAAAGATTCATAAGTCTGGTGCAAAATACTTTGTTAATCTAAGAAGAGTATATGATGGGGCGATGCAAGTGATGAAGGAGTTGGAAGTTGAAATCATCAATTGGAAAAATAAGGAAGCTAAATGGGCGTCAAAAACTGCACAGATGTGAGAAGTACAGAATTATGGGGTAATGAAGTTTCTTGCTAAAAAATCCATGACAGGTTTGGATGATAGCATTTTGTACGTGTGCCAGAGGAACATTGAATGGAGAAATTCTCTGATAAGATGATATTATGAGGACTTCACGAAATTGATAAATGAACTCGCATAATTAGTTACTTCCATGAGAAATGAGCTCATGTGCATTGGGATAAAATGTCTGAAAGATGATGGAAGAACCCTTGAGACAATTGAGGTTATAACATAATCATTTAAGAGAAAAATCAATTATTTGAAATAAGCTAAGGGTTTAGTTTCAGATGACTTAAGTGTGATTGCTAAGATCGAATCACTCTTGTTTTTATGCATCAGACATCTGGATAGTCACTCTAACAAAGTCGCACAAGTTCACAGGGAAAAAGAGGTCTGGAAGCAATGTATGGCACACATGGGATTACCTCATAACATAATCATTCAACACTTTTCCATTGCTCATGTAGATTGGAAGAAAGAAGCAGTTATCAAAACTGCATAGTGATATTTTTTGTTGATGATAGATCCTTTTCACTTGTTAGTTGCAAAAATAATTTTATTTTTATACTGGTTTTAGTGACTTTGCAGGGCATAAATTGTTGGCTTTATGTGTTTCTCGTTATAACTATTAGCCAGGTTGTGGCTATATAAGTATGTTTTTGAGACTCTAGAAAGGTCCGAAAAGCTATGATTTTTCGAGCATCAAACAATGTCTATTTATGTTTTGAATTCCTTGGAACTAGATTGATTGATTTATGAATGAAAATGATTATGGTGTGTAGTCTTTGAATCTGTGCGTTTAAAGATTGGCAATCTTTCTTAAAACAAATCCTGTTATGTGCATGATATCATTATTCTTATTAGTCGATTCTATGTTTTCTTGAATTCATTGTTATATATAATTGTTAAAAGATTCATTGTGGATTGAGTTGTGTTGATCTCACTTGCGCTATGATGCATGAGAGAGTATCGATCAAAATCAATACAACATTGAACTTGCTTTGCTATGAATTTATGGAATGAACTTGTGTGAGAAACAGAGTCAGTGAGCTCTTATTTAATCTTCATAATTTTCTCTCTGTTTTATGTTATGGCATTCCTTTGTGTTGATAGATGAATGCTAAAGCCTTTCTATGTTTTCTGGTTAAAAGCATCTCCATTTCAATATTTTCTATGTAGAATTCATTGCAAATCATAGGAGGAGCTGCCCTCTAATGCAGAGGATGGATTTTGATTAGTTCATCCAACTGTTGTTTTATTTGTGTCCTTTCATTAAGAGGTGTATAGAAGTCATATTATCATTTAGAGAAAATAAATATTGCAATTTACAAGAAAGGGACAAATATTTTAACCAACAGATTTTTGACGACTCTACTGGGGAGTCGAATCATAAGACCGGTTGTCAAGTTGCAAGACTGGAGTCAAAGAGATATACTAGGTCCCAAAAAAGGGAGGGGATAGTTGATTCTATTTTTCAAGAGTTATAGAACCTCAATTTTCAACCCACTTTTTCACCTCAAAGATGAGCAAGAAGTAGGACTCCTTCCCCGTCCCCATCATCTCCTGTGTCCTCAGTTTGTCAAGCTCCGACCTTCCATGGTATTGCTTTACCAAATATAATCAACCTGACTCCACTCAATATCATCTTTCCAATGGCAGTAAATAATCCTTGGGGGGTCGTTGTAGGTCCATTGAACTTAGGATTAAATTTGAATCCCTTACCCAAAGGTGCTAGAGATCACTTGCCAAAATTTAGTGGGGATGGGAAAATCACTATTGATGAGCACCTGAATGCATTCAATGTGGCTTGTGGGGTAATAACTGTTCAACATGAGGATGTTTCTGTAAGATTGTTTGTTCAAACACTAACTGGAGTAGTAGCAGATTGGTTCTATCACTTGCTAAACAATGTGATAACAAATTGGCAGGATTTGAAAACAAGGTTTGAGGCAAGATTCAAAGTGGCTGAAGATGAACACTCTCTCAGCTCAATTGGCCCAGTTAAAGAAAGAGATTTCGAAGTCTATGAGGGTCTGTGTAGAAAAATTTGATAAGATTGTGCATAAAATTCCAATCAATCAAAAACCCTTAGATGATAATTTGAAGTAATTTTTTATAAATTCTATGCCTTCAGAAATAGGTTTCTTGATCCATAGGAAAATAGTTGCATATTTAAGTGCTTCCAAAACACATTGTCGTTGAGTTGGAAGATGATCTAATCATGACAGGTAAATGGAAAAGAGAAGTATAGACACCCATTGCCAAACCTTCTACTTCTTTTGACCCTTTGATCCAGAGATTGATGAATGATGCGATTACTCTTAAGATAATTACCTAAGCCTGTAGATCATACCCATCTCCCTATCAAGATGTACCTAGGAGAAATGCAAATCTATCTTTGGGCTTTCGAAACAAGTCTTTGCAATTACCCCCTTCTTAGCAGAGATTGGCAATTGAGGCACCGCTACCTAAAGGGAGTATGTGTGTTTTTCATCTCACGGATGAACATGGTGGTAGTTCTTGTCTTGAGAGGGTGTGTTATGTACAATTGATGAACTATAAAGATACCCCAACTAACTGGAGTGAGGAAGAATCTTTAAAGCAACCTGGCGACTCTGAAATCCATTTCCTAGAGTATGAATCAGATTCAGAAAGAGGGGGTGATATTTTGGTTACTTTAGAAGATCCTTCATGTGTTGTACTCACAAGAAATCAACAAAATGTGAAACCTAAGGGCACTTTGTCATCTTCTGCTATGAATTCCAAAGGTAAGGAGATTGTTTCAATATTTCATAACAATGATAAAAAACTATAGGAGTCTCCATTGTTAAGGTCTGCTGAAAAGGAAAGTTCATTTGATAATGTAGAGTTTTGCAAATCTTCCCAAATTCAAATTATACCTGCTGAGTACCTTAAGCTAAACCCCAAAGAGCTAGATAGGTTCGTTCAGTTCATAAAAGGGAATAATGTACTACAAGCTAATGAAACACAATAGTCAATAAATGTCACATTGTCTTTACATAGTGACGAATCAGTTCACCCAGTTGCTCATGAAAGGATGCTTGAAATAACTGCTCTCCAAATAGATGATTCTTTGTCTGCCCTTGAGTCAAAACCTGAACCCTTTTAAATATCATTGTTTATAAATGTTCATAAGTTAAATAATTGTATTATAGATTCAGGTGCATTTGATAATATAATGCCTTCTACAGTAGCTGAAGCATTAGGGTTGTCCTTGACGAAAACTTTTGGTAGATATTACTCTATGGATTCAAAACATATTCCTCTATTAGGAAAAATTAAGGATGCTCAAGTAGTTCTTGTCGACCACCCGAACAAAAGAGTTAAGTTGACTATTCTAATAGCTGACATCCCATGTAGCTATGGCATGTTGCTAAGTCATACATTTTGTAGAGATTTAGGAGGTGAAATTAAAATGGTTTGGTCTCAAGCC
This sequence comes from Cryptomeria japonica, assembly GCF_030272615.1. Taxonomy (NCBI): domain Eukaryota; kingdom Viridiplantae; phylum Streptophyta; class Pinopsida; order Cupressales; family Cupressaceae; genus Cryptomeria; species Cryptomeria japonica. The sequence continues at coordinate 380,702,612 of NC_081414.1, read as the reverse complement.
ACAATTCCTATTGGAAAACAACGAGTCTTTCTAAAACTTGAACCAAAGTCTAAATTCATTGTTTTCCCTTTTGATGATCCAAGAGCTCAAATTCTGTATCATGAATGTCAATTTGGAAACTACATGATTTTGTCCGATAACGAGGTAGTGGGAGATCCATCACAACCTAAGGGAGAAGAAAGTCTATGGTTAATGGAGTTTGATGGTAGTTGTGCACCGTCAGGCTCAGGTGCAGGGGTAGTGTTAATTCCACCTTCCGACAATCATATTCCTTTTTCTTTTAAATTGGAATTCAAAAACACCAATAGTATGACTGAGTATGAGGCTTTGTTGTTAGGTTTAGCCAAAGCTAAGAGACTAGGAGTGAAACTCCGGTGAGTCAAAGGAGATGCTGAATTGATTATAAAATAAGTCAGAGGGTTGTTTAATGTAAAAAATGAAAGGTTAAAAAACTATCAGAATAGAGTTTGGGACGAAATCAAAGATTTTGATGCATTCTCCATTAAGGCTATTCCTAGAGAATTGAATTCAAAAGAAGACTAGTTAGCCATGTCAGCCTCCTTACTGATTCCACATCCTGAATTTGTTGATGATATTTACAGTGTAGAGTTAGTATATCGGCTTAGTGTCCCAGATAACTATGAATTCTGACAGGTATTTGAAAATGACAAACAAATTAATAATTTTATGCTAAGTATAGAAATAGTTTCTGCTACATATTTTGAAGGTTCAGATGGAGAGTGTAAGGAATTTTCACCAAAACGGGCCAAGGAGTTGACTGATGGAGTTATGCAATTAAAAGGTAACAAGATCCCTAAAGGGTTGGTTTCATTAGAGCGTCTATTCGATTGTCATGATGCATACAAGAAAAACAAAGGTGATAAATCTCCTGAAGTTCAATATGTTAGAGGTTACAAAAGGATCAACATCGGTACAGAAGATGAACCTAAATATATCAACCTTGGAAAATGTTGTATGCCTATAGAAAAGGAGAGATTCATTAGTCTCCTGCTAGAGTTCAAGGATGTATTCACTTGGTGCTATGATGATCTAAACAATTTCACAGAGGAAAAATTCTAGCATCAAATTCCTCTTAAACCTAGAGTAAGTCCTTTCCAACAAAAGCTTAGAAGATTCAATCCCAAGGTAGATGAGGCCATATTTCAGGAGGTTAAAAAAATGTTGAAGGCTAGGATTATATAGCCCATCCATCATTCTACATGGATAGCCAACATTGTTCCTGTTAGGAAGAAAAATTAAGAAATAAGGATATGTGTAGATTTTAGAAATCCGAATCAAGCTAGCCTAAAAGATAACTATCCATCAGCAGCCATGGACCACATTCTACAAATAGTTTCAGGTTCCGAGATGATGTCCATGCTCGATGGATTTTTTGGGTTACAACCAGATCAGTGTCTTGGAAGGTGATCAACATAAAACTGCCTTTATTACTCACTGGGGTACCTTTGCTTATAACCGAATGCCATTTGGTTTAATCAATGTAGGAGTGACATTTCAGCGTGCTATGGATTTGTCCTTTGATCATTTGAAGGATAAGATAATTGTTGTGTATCTTGATGATTTAACCATTTTCTCAAAAAGAAGAGAACATCACCTAAGGGATCTGAGACAAGTGTTACAAAGGTGTCGTGAGCATGGGGTGTCCTTAAACCCAAAAAAGTTAGTGTTTGGGGTGATAGAGGGAAATTTTCTTGGCCATATTGTTTCTAAGGAAGGAGTAAGAATAGACCTTGAAAGGGTAAAAGAAATTCAACAACTAAGTCTACCATCAAATAGAAATTCCGTTAGATCCTTCTTTGGATAGGTAAATTGTCTAAGGAGGTTCATCCTGGATTTTGCAGAGACTACCAGGTATATTGTGAATTTGATGAGTGAAAAACAATATTTTAAATGGAACAAGGAAGGGAAGAAAGCATTTGAATCAATAAAAAATGATATTGGTCATGCACTTGTTCTAGTTAATCCTGATTTTAGGAAGGATTTTGTTATCTACTGTTATGCCTTAGATCATACTATGTCAAGAATTTTATTACTGTAGAATGAGGGTAATGAAAAGTCCCAATATCATTCATGAGTGTACCATTGAAAAAGAATGAATTGAAATATTCACTAATGGAAAAACAATCATATGTGGCTATGAAGGCTATAAAGCAGTTTAGGTACTATATTCTCCATTCCCATACCATTGTTTATGTGCCTCATTCAGCAGTCAAGAGCATATTGACACAACAAGATATAGGAATGAATAATAGAGCCTCCTGGGTGTCAAAAATTCAAGAGTTCAATTTAGATATTAAGAGGACAAGGCTTATGCAAGTTAATTGCTGAGAGTAAGAAGGACGTAACAGAGGAATTGCCCTTAGTCTTGTTTGTCAGACTCTAGGATTCTTGGTTTGCGAATGTTGCCTACTATTTGACCTATGGAGACTGCCCAACACAGATTTCTTAAAATAAAAGAGGAACTTGATATTAAAGGTTGCCAAATATGTCATTTTTTATGATGTATTATATAAAATGAGATTAGATGGAACTTTCTTGCGCTATGTAGATAAATCACTCCAAGAGTCTTTGTTGAAAACCTTCCATGATGAGGCCTATGGCAGCCATTTTTCATCAACAGTAACTGCTTACAAAATTTTAAAGAATTATTATTATTAGCCAGGAATGTTCAAAGATGCATATGCATGGGTAGCCAAGTGTGAGAAATGTAAATTGTTCATAGGTAAGCCATAGCATGCAACATTACCACTCCGACCCATGATTGTGGATGAACCCTTCAGACAATGGGGTTTGGATTTTATAGGTCCTTTGATGCCTACTTCAAGTGTAGGGTATACACATATACTAACATCTATAGACTATTTTACTAAATGGGTGGAAGCTATTCCGCTATGAAAAACATCTTTTGAGGTTGTTTGTAACTTTATCAAGGAGAATATCTTGGTTTGATTCAGAGTTCCGCTAAAAATTGTGGCTGATAATGCCACTAATTTCTCTTTTGCTAAGATCTTATTATTCTTCTATGATCATGGGATATCCCTTGCTCACTCTTCTAATTATTATCCTCAGGGAAATGGTCAATCTGAATCTAGCAATAAAACCCTTATAAATATTATGAAGAAATTAGTGAGCGAAAACTTCAAAGATTGGCATAAAAAATTGTATGAAGCTCTTTGGCTTGATCGTACATCACCAAAAAGGGCTATTGGGATGTCACCATTTGAACTGGTCTATGGTGTAGGGGATTAGGTAGCACTTCCTCTAGAACTTGCAACTACTAAGTTACAGACTGTCATTGAGGATGCTTATTTTCAGGATTCTTTGAAAAAATGGATTATGCATTTGATGAGGATTGATGAAGAAAGAGATAAATTAGTAGACCGGATAACAGAGCATCACATAAGGGTGAAGAAGATATTTGACAAGAGGGCCAGGCTATGGAAATTCATGTTAGGTAATCAGGTACTGCTCTGGGACAAAAGAAGGGAACCAAGAGGAGCACATACAAAGTTCGAATCGCTTTGGAAAGGACCATTCTTTATTCATGAGGTAAAGGGGCCAAATTCATTCAAAATTGCATATCAGTATGGTATTTCTCTTCCCCTGTCTTATAATGGATAGGATTTGAAATTATATCAATTTTAAATAAAAGTCCTTTGTAGGTTTTGTATATAAGTTTTTGTTGCGTGTAGTTAGTTGCTGGTTTTGTTTTGTTGTGTTTCGGTCCTTTCTTTTCGTAAGTTTGTTTGCGAAACCAGAGATTCTAAGTTCATGTCTTGGTCCTTTTCAGTCCCAGTCCCTAGTTAGAGCCAATGTTAGTCTGTGCTTGCATTATGTCTATTTTACGTTCTTTAAATTTTCCCCCCTTTGCAACTTTTCTTGAACTGAACCTCTCACTTGAATTGTTCTAGAGTTCAAGGTTCAAGTTCAAGTGCAGTATGTGGTATAGAGGCTTTATTTTTAAATAAGTTGCTAAAGGTCTTGGTGGTCATAGTTCATTGAACTTGAACCATGAACCTTTAGAGTGATTTAAGGTTCAAGGTTCAATATGTTAAAGCAAGTCTTGTGTAAGTAATGTTTTATAATAAGTAAGCTTAGGCATGTTTGTGTGTTTTGCACTAATGCTGTTTTGAACTTGAACCTTTGAACTTCTTTTTGGAAGGGTTCAAGGTTCAAGGTTCAAAGTTCAAGGATTAATGGATTTGGAGATAAAGTGAACAAGTGTTAGCATATAGGGAATATTATGGATTTAAAAGATGAACCTTGAGAAAATGAATTGTGATGAAAATCCGTACTTGGGAATAATCATTCCAAGTAATCATTTCAAGTAAAGGATATGGAGCAGAAAAGACTTGTTATTAATAAACTCTCAGAAATTAATCTTTTCGGCACGATTTGGCACGTATGAGTATGCAGTTTTCAAATCATGATGAATCGTGTGACCAATATTTTAGGCCAGTCTCTAAGATCTATTTTATTTAAAACAAGTTACTTTCCTTTATTATTTTCCCAATTTGGTAAGTAGAAGATTAGTGCAGGTGACATTTCTTGTTCTCGACTCTATGAATTCTCAGTTCTGCATGAAAGGTGAGTGCAATTTCTTCCTCTTTTCTCATTAATTTTCATAAATTGAAAGTGTTATTTGATACTTCGGTCAGTTCTGTCAATTCTTCCTGCTATGCATTTTCTGATTGTAAAGCTAAAATGAGACCGAAAGTACCTCAAATAGACCAAAAGTCTTGGTTAGTTAGTTCCCTACCTGACATAGGAGATACTTTCCTACTGTCAATATACATAGAGGAATTCCATGAAAGAGTGCAAAATTTTGCTAGTTCCCCTTTGATGTAGAAAATTTCAGATAGTGGGTTGGTAGAAGCTACAACATTTCCTTTATTTGTGTCATGTCCAGAAGTAGTTTTGGAATGTATGAGCGAACATGATCATGTAGAGAGGTGTATAAGAAACGCAGAGGGTAAAGTTTTGCTTGCAATTAGTCAAGAGGTTGTTTCTGCTGTAATGAAAATGCCAGAGAAGGAGCAATATGAGGACTAGACGGTATGCAAGTTGCAAGAACTTTTCTTTGAGAAGAAGTCATGTTATAGGAGTGTCATTGTGAGAAATTGGCTATTGAAATTTCAAAAGGGGGGTTCAAGACTGCCAAGCCCATTAACTCGAGAGCATCTAATTTAGGACGTAAGGGACATAGTCATTTTATTACATAGAATGTGGGGAAATTAGATAGCCTTTTATTGGGAAGATTGGATGTATTTCTTTATTTAGGTCATTTTTGGTGAAAGGAGATACATAGATTGGGCAGAAAGAATTCATGAGGGTTTAAGTTGTTTTAGGAACAAAAATTTCCATATGTCCTCTTACTTTATATACTGTTTAACCTGCAACCATCAATGGGTAGGTCTGTATCATGAAACTTGGAAGAATGATATGAGGATATATGAATATCACCCACATTTGCAACAACACAGGGTCACTGAAAATTATTACAAGGTTCATAATATTTTCCTTGGCAGGTTGGTATTTGAGTTGAAAGGAGATATTCATAAGAGATTAACTGAGGAAGCTATGTAGTTTAAAATTATATATGGTAGCTTTTATATTCAGTTCTCCAGGTTCACTTATTTGAGGGTTGGGGGTTTTGAAGGAGAACCCTACAAATTCCAAGATATGTCTTTGACAAGCAAGTGTTAATTTAAGTTTGCAAGCAACTTGATCATATAGATAAGAAATATGGGGAAGAACACCAAACAGGAGTTTCCTTTCCCATTGAACTGACACATTACACTTGTAACAGTGTCTCAGATGCTTTGAATTTGGAATTAGAGTTCAAAAAGTTTAACTTTGAGTTGTATGTTCCCCACACTGAGTTTTATACTAAAGGATTTGCAATGACACACTTTACATTCAGGGAGAATTTTTGACATGTACCTGATCTAGAAGACTTTTGGGCAGATTGTGTGGATGATTATGAAGTTCAAAAAAGAGCTCACCTGAGACTCACAGTGCAACAAATTAAGGATTATGGTTTAAAGATAAACACTGCAAATATTGTGGATGATAAAAATGATTTGCTCGATCCCCAATTTTTTGATGATAGGCAATGAGGAGTAATACCAGAGATTGAGTGGAAAAAAGATGAGGAAGAACAGATTCAAACCAGGACAATCTTGGTCATTCAATGAACAGAGTAGTGGCTTAGAAAGTGGAGAGTGAGCAAAATCTAAAGGAAGGATTAAACCTCACCCATTGAGGTTTTAGTATCTAATTCTCTTGTACCGTCTTGTGTTGTAGGTTCACAAAAATAGGGAAAAGGAGAACAAAGAGCAAAGTCAATGCAAATCAAAGAGGAGATAACTTTTGTCAGAGTCACCCACTCCAGAACAAGGGGCAAAAGACAATCCTTTCTTATTGATACTGTGGTGGTTGATCTTGAGATGGATACCACCTAAATTGATCCAATCAAAGAACAACAAGGCCTGGCTGATGAGGGTAATAGTTGGCAAGAATAGGAAGCCTTAAATGAAGTTACTACTATGATAGTAAGGGATGGAAAGGAAATTGGAACTGATCCAGATAAGTCTCAAGTTCCTTCAAGACCAGTATGGTTAGTAAATATGTTAAGAAAAAAGAAGAGAAACATTGTTCCAGCCTCAATTCCAGTAGAAGACATGGTGAGTAAATGCTTGAGAAAATATCCTAAAGAGAAGAAGTTCAAAACTATGTCAAAAATTGATTTTGATGCAGATAGTGGGAACTAGATCGCAGAGATTGCACGTCCATTAATAGATAAAAAGATAGAGAACCCTATAGCTTAGGACTTCACTGTTGAAAAGATAAATATTGGAACTGCTTCTCGAGCCATAGATGTTATTCATCTTGAGGCTTCAACAAAGAAGATCATAGCTAGGACTTGGAAAGATGAAAAAGATAAGCATTAGATGAAAGAGATGTTACGAAGGATGACAAAATATATTGAGGCAATCAATGCTCCAAACCCTCAATCTTTGTCATAGATTCCAATTTTCTTCAATCCTAAGTCCCCTGCAAATCACAAGACTTTGGAGAAAATATAAAAATGCAGGTTGATCACAGAAAATGTGATGGAGTGGTTAGAAAAGATTCAGAAGTCTGGTGTAGAATACTTTGTTAATATAAAAAGAGTATATGATGGGGCAATGCAAGTGATGAAGGAGTTGGAAGTTGAAATCATCAATTGGAAAAATGAGGAAGCTAAATGGGTGTCAAAAGTTGCGCAGATGCGAGAAGTTCATAATTATGGGGTAATGAAGTTTCTTGCTGAAAAACCTATAGCAGGCTTGGATGATAGCATTTTGTATGTGTGCCAGATGAACATTGAATGGATAAATTCTTTGATAAAACATGCTTATGAGGACTTTGCAAAATTGATAAATCAACTTGCAGAATTAGTTACTTCCATGAGAAATGAGCTTGTGTGCATTGGGATAAATTTTTTGAAAGATGATGGAAGAACCCTTGAGATGATTGAGGTTATAAAAAAATCATTTAAGAGCAAAATCAATTATGTGAAAGAAGCTAAGGGTTTAGTTCCAGATGACTTAAGTGTGATTGCTAAGATTGAATCACTCCTATTTTTATGCATCGGACATTTGGATAGTCACTCCGACAAAGTCGCACAAGTTCACAGGGAAAAAGAGGTCTGGAAGCAATGCATGTCACATGTGGGATTACCTCATAACACAATCATTCAACACTTTGCCACTGATCATGCAGATTGGAAGAAAGAAGTAGTTATCAAAACTGCATAGTGATATTTTTCGTTGATGATAGATCCTTTTCACTTGTTAGTTGCAAAAACAATTTTATTTTTATACTGGTTTCACTGAATTTGTGGGGCAGAAATTGTTGGCTTTCCGTGTTTCCCATTATAACTATTGGATAGGTTGTGGCTATATAACTATGTTTTTGAGACTCTAGAAAGGTCCAAAAAATTGTGATTTTTTGAGCATCAAACAATATCTGTTTATGTTTTGAATTCCTTGGAACTGGATTGACTAATTTATGATTGAAAATGATTATGGTGTGCAGTCTTTGAATCTGTGCATTTAAAGATTGGCGATCTTTCTTAAAAAAAAATCTTCTATGTGCGTGATATCATTATTATTATCAGTCAATTATATGCTTTCTTGAATTCATTGTTATATAAACTTGTTAGAAGATTCATTGTGGATTGAGTTGTCCTGACCCCCCTTGCCCTGTGAGGCATGAGAGAGTATCGATCAGAATCAATACTGTATTGAACTTGCTTTGCTCTGAATTTATGGAATGAACTTGTGTGAGAAACAGAGTCTATGAGCTCTTATTTAATCTTTAAAATTTTCTCTCTATTTTATGTTATGGCATTCCTTTGTGTTGATAGATGAATGCTAAATCCTTTCTATGCTTTTTGGTTAAAAGCATCTTTATTTCAAGATTTTTTGTGTAGAATTCATTGCAAATCATATGAGGAGCTTCCCTCTAGTGTAGAGGATGGATTTTGATTAGTTCATCCAACTGTTGGTTTATTTGTGTCCTTTCATTAAGAGGTGTACATAAGTCATATTATCATTTAGAGAAAATAAATATTGCAATTTACAAGAAAGGGACAAATCTGCTAACCAACAGATGGTCAGTACTCTAATTTGCATTTTGTTCACTTCAAATTATTGAGTCATCTGAGGCATGGCCAAAGAATGAATATCCCATATGTTTTGTATCACCTCATTTCTATCATTGCAAAAGAGATGCAAAAGGGTAGTATCTGCTTTGTGAGTCATCATGGATTAATCAAATTATTTATGGAATGGTCTCTTAGGGATGTCTCTCAAATGTCATCAGGTGAATTTGAGGATATTAAGGAATTTGGAGAAGGTGATGTTCCTGCTGCAGAAGGAATTGTAGTTCAAGAAGAAAATATCGGAGAAGCCTCGTCTTCTAGGGTTTATGTGGCCGTTGAACCTCCTATTGCTGAGGAAGCTTTGCCTAGCGCAGAAGGAACACTAATTGAGCCAAGTATTGAGTTGACTTCCACTCAAACTCAAAGTGGGGCTGCATTTCATAAAAGGAAGGGTAAAGTAAAAGGAGATGCAGAGGAAGAAACCATTGAACCACCTCAAGAAGTGCAGGTTCCTCCTGCAGCTAAAAAGTGAAAAAATGAAGGAGAGTTTTCCTATAGTAGAACCTCCTACAACCACACAAGAATTTCCATTAAGAAGAAGTCATCAAGTTAGGTAGAGATCCTAGGAAAAAGGAGGTGTGAGTGAGGTTATTTCTATTGAAACATCAGAATTAGGGAATGACAGTCAGAAAGAGAGCCAACCACAAGAAGGACAAGAAGCTGAAAGATTGACAAATTTAGCCTGAATCGCAGAGCAGTTTACAAAACTAAGTGATAAGATTTTGAGCCCTCGGGTAACTGCTCATAGGCTCCCTTCATATCTCACTATCTTTTCTATTGCACTTACATCTTATAGAGAGTGGGAAATAGAAAAAAGCTAGGGTACAGAGGATAATTGACAAACAACAAAAGGAAATTGAAAAGAGGGATAAACAAATTGCTGAGTTGCAAACTAAAGTAGACAATGTAGCAAACACGGTTCCCAAGTTAATGCAATGCAGGGCTCTGCCAAGAGTTTACGCTTTGTATCTGAATGAACAATATTTATGTTTTAAACTTAACTGCATTGTTAGGGATCTAAGTCCTTCATTGGAGACTCTGTAGGAGTTTTATAGTGCTTACCAAATCTCTCCTACACCCATTAAAAATTTTCTATGTGAGTTTTATTTGCATAATTATGCTGCCTATTTTGACAATGAATGGAATCCCCTACTGTATATTGGTGATATATAGTTAAAGGCATTGATGTCCTAGATACAAAATGAAATTAGTATGGGAATACAATCTAGAATGCACAAGAACTTTGAACTTGATTGTCCATTTTAATTGAGAGTTGAGGCTAAAAACCCACGACAAATGTATTAGGGTTAGTGTAGGATCATGGGGGGCCAAAAAGTGGTGATGTGAAAAAAATAGCCTTTTCCACTCGCCTAAAAATGCAAAAAACCTTGTTGACTTTTTGCTTGGACTGGGTGTCAGTACACCTTGGCATGGTAAACACCTAGGCAAATCGAATATTTGATGATATCGGATATCCGATTTTTATAGTTAATTTTAAATTCAAAAATAAATTATATATTATATAATATATAATATATTATATAATATCGGATATCTGACTTTTATAGGTAATTTTAAATTAAAAAATAAATTATATATTATATAACATATAATATATTGTTATATTATATTATATTATATATAATATAATATATTATTATATTATATAATATAAAAATATATTATATAATATATTGTTATATTATATAATATTATATTATATTATATTATATTATATTGTAGCAAGAAAATCACACAAAACCATGCAAAATCAAGCAAATTCACAACAAGGTCATCAAATGAAATAAAATAAATTAGAGCAAATCAAACCAATTTTACTCCATTCGATGAAGGTCTTGCTAATCAAATGGTATGTGGCTCTCAAACCCCAAATTGCAAATGTGTTGAAAGAAAGGGCGAGAAGATTCAAAGATTTGAAGTTAATTTTGACAACATATAATTATTCAAAATGTCCCCCTAATTATGGAAAACAAAGATAAATTTATAGAAGATTGAAGACAAGATTGGAGAATCAAGATGGATTCCAAAATATGGCATAAAGCAGCTTTTGACTAGGCATATCTCCTTTTTCAAATTTTAAATTGAGATTAAAGAGATATTTTCCAAGAAGATAAAACAAGAAAATCAGAAGTTGATTGGTTACTTCCATTTTCAATTTTTAGGAAGATATGATAATGATTTTTGAAAATCATATAAAACAAATGACGACATACTTTCCATTTTCCAAAATTGGGAGAATATGAGAAAATAATTTATTCAAATTGGATAATGATTTATTTAATTTTTTAAATCATTTTCTTGATTTATTGCCATTTTTGAATTTGGATGAGGATAATTAGAAATTAAATTAATTAAATAAAAATAAATAAGATTTGTTTCCATTCTCGATTTTTGGAAGAAGATAATTAAGATTTTATTAGATAAATAGAAATTTATTTAATTATGAAGAAACAATTAGCTAATTAAACAATTTAAAGAAATTATTCAATTATGAGAAAAATGAAATTGAATTTAATTAAAGTTAGGAAATGAATGATTAATGATGAAATGATTTAAATGATAATAAAAATAGAAAATTTAAATTAGAAGAATGACATAATGTCAACATATTATGAAAATCGGTAGGTTTACTAGAGCCTACGGGCATCACTTTGTTTTGCTCAACCATTTCTGTCGTGGGGAAAAGGTGAGCCTACCCTATTACCTAGCATGCTCAATGGATCATACTATAAAGGAGGTTCAGAAGGACCCTAAAGGTGACCATGCCCTCCACTAGGGGCTTATGCTCCTGGTTTATAAAATGCTTAAGGGGAAGTGCATTGAAAAGCCTATTAAAGGAAAAAATGCAAGAGATGAGACAATGGAGAGTGAAGCTAGCGGATTTAAATTTGAATCAGAGACCGAGGGAGAATTAGAAGAAACTAGCAAAAAAGGAAAGAATAGGGCCAAGAAGAGAAGGATTATTGTGGAATCAGAAATGTCAGATTCTGAAACCGAATCCTTTGAGAAAAAAATTGTTAAAAAAAGAAAGGGAAAGCTACTGGAAAGCAGACTTAGTGGAAGAATACTAAAAAGGGTAACAATTTAGACATCAACCACATTCTGGTTGATTCTGAGGAGGAGGCTAAAGAAAACAAGGTTGAGGGTCAGGATAAAGAAGGGGAGGGTAACTCGGTGATGGGCAATATTGAGGTCGTGAATACCATAAGTCTGCAAAAGGAGGATAAAGGGGATAAAAGTGGTAGTGGTGATAATGATACTGTTAAAGCTTTCTGTGAGACCATAGCTACCATGGTGAACAATATCAATAGTTTAAAAATAGATACGCAGGCTATCGCAAGAGTTACAGTTGGTGATAAGCCCCTGGCTGAACATGTTAAAGAATTGGTTACTGTTCTGCATAATGCGGAAGCTATTGAATGTATGGTTGGAAAAATCATAGCTACGGAAAAAAAGGTCAATGAGATGGGAGATAGAAAGGAAATGGAAAATAAAATGAATGACTTTGGCAATAGAATTGATAGGTTGGAACTCAACGTCAAGAAGATTGCAGACCAAAATTTCCAAATCCTCAAATCATCGGTGGACAACATGAACATCCTTATCAATAGGTTTGAGAACAATGCTGAGAAGGATTGTGATAAAGAGCAACTGGACAAGAAGGGTCATGAAAGGAGGACTAGAGCTAACACAAAGATTAAGGGCGACATCAAAGGTCGTGAGCTAGAGGAACTGAAAACCTCAGCGAACAACATGAAACAAATGGTTGTTCATGCTGAGGAAATTATGAATAGTATTTAGGTCTTTGTTGGTGTCCTAGGTTCTGTCTTTTTGCTCTCTCAGTGCTTTCCTTTCGCTGTCTATTTTGGGTTTATAATGATATGTTATGTTAGTTGATCCCTTTCGGTGGGATCATTTTGTCTTTTTGAAGTGATCAGACACTTTTTTCTAGCAGTTCTATTCTCCTAGCTTGTACAAGGTTCAGGTACCTTTCAAATACCTACTTTTACTTAATCAAAACATATTATGAAAATCAAATGTGACATGGAAGACATGTTAGAAATTAGGTTAGTGACGCATGAGTGATGACCAATTTTGAGTGTCTACATTTTGCCCCTCTTTGAGGCAATGCAATTATGAATTGTTTCAAAGGATAATTAAAAAGGTCATACCCCAGTAGATCGAGAGACTGAGGTTGGATGCCCCCTCAAGAGATTGTCTATGTATGAAAGAAATGAATGATCTCTTGAAAGAAGAGAAGAATGTTAGTTAGAAGTGAAGAATGTTAATTGATTGTAGAAAAGGGGTGATTAATATCAAATGAAAAAATTCATAATTGATCAAATATATAGATAGCATTAGAATGATTGATTTGATGAATAAATAGAAGGATTGATAGGATAGAAGAAATGTTAGCTAGAAGAAACACAAGTGAGAAGTGAAGAATGATTAATGTGATGAAATATTGATTCATAAATGCAAATAGTAGGTGAGAAGCTTTATTTGATATGGAAAAATGGATATGACACACCATGGCAATGAAGGCCAGGGTGATAATGCAAACCCTTTGCATAAACTAGACATGTTGCAGACAAGGAATGGTTCAAAACATCCTAAGACATGAGTTTGTTTGCCCCATAATTTTATGAAACACTCCACAAACAGAACAAAAAACAAGAAAGACCATGAGCCATCTCGACCAATATAAATCACTCAGTGACATCATCGAGTATCATAGGAACATGGTTAGAGCCAAAAATAAATCAATGAAAAGATAAGACTCGCAAATTCAAACAAGTCAAACAAACATTCTGATCTTCATTGCCAAAGTGATAGTGTTGTGATAAAAGGATTATCATGTTATCTAGTTTCAGGGAATGCAGTACCCCGTCTAAGACATGACATCGTCTAGTTTCGAGTATACCACACCCTATATAAGACCCATGATAATTTTGACAAGGACTGATAATGTTGATGTTGATTGGTTGATAAGACAAGTTTGATCAGTTGAAATGATTCTTCAGTTGAATTGTTTGTCTATTAAAGTGTGATTTGTGAAGCACAATGTTTTATTGTGTTCTCGTTTGTTGTCCACACAAATGTTTGTCTATGTACCAAAAAGACAATTTATTGGTGGAATGAAAATGATTGTTTTTGGATTTTGATGTTTTCCAATTTTTAGGGTTTTTGAATATATTTAATTTTTTTCGTTCTTTTTTCAAGATATTTTACGGCGTTTTGGGATTACTTTAAAATATTATATGACTTGTTTTTGTAATTATTTCAGGACATTCTTTTGTTTTTAGTTATTTTTTCAGTTGTTTATTTGATTTTTTATGGATTTTTTTTCAACACATTTTGTGGTGTTTTTGGATTACTTCAAGGCATGTTTTCGATGTTTTTGAATGTTTTTTATGATTCTACCCCCACTATCTAGCAGGGCAAGGAATATAACAAATGGATAAACAAGCTTGATGAAATGTTGGTGGATAGATGGAAGACAAAGGCCATTTATCATGGAAACAAAACATATTCAATGTCCCAGGGCTATCGCATTATGGGATAAGGAACTGGATATGACAATGTAAGGAAATGGCATGGCATGAGGGACGTGTCAAGAGGTTTTTGAAACCATGTTTAAATTTTGCGTCCTTATGTCAAATCAAGATCAAGGAATGAAAAAGAGTGTATGGATAGTGATAAGATATGGATAGGATAAGCAAGACCAAGAATGGATAAGGGACATGGACTGAAGGTCGGGATAGGCTAAGGGATAGTGATAGAAGGTTGCAATAAGCCAAGGAATATGGACAAAAGGTTGTAATAAGCCAATGGAATATGGATGAAAAGTTGTAATAAGCCAATGGATAAATGACCAAAAGTTATGATAGACTGAAAGCTGTGAATAGGAAGCATGACACTCATGAAGATCCTCAGCTTTGTCAAGATCAAAGGTGGAAAAGGATATATGTGCATGAGGGATAATAGGATATGAGGGGTAATAGGACATGATAGGATAATGAAGGGTAATAGGATATGATAGGATAATGAAGGGTAATAGGATATGATAGGATAATGAAGGGTAAAAGGATATGACAGGATAAAACATGCCCCCAAATATGACATGCAAGAAGTTCATGGATTACACATGACACCTGTTTGCTAGGTTTTCATCATGGTACTTGCCCAAGGTGCCTGTTTGCCAGGTTTTCACCAATGGACAAATTATTTTTCTTTATTTTTTCTTTTTCTTTTTCCTTTTTTTCAATTTTTTTTTGGATTTTGACATTTTAGCTGAAAATGGACACATGATAGGGGATGGAAGAAGGAATCAAGCATCTTGTTCTTTGGATAGTAGCCTTGAAAAAAATGGACCATGACCTTTAAAATTATTCTCAAAGACATTGGTAGGATAAGGACATGGAAAATGAGATGAAACTAAGGCAAGGATTTATGCAAAGGATTGGACCAAAGGGATGGAAGGATGGAAAATATGCATTGGATAATGGATAGGACATTGGAAGAATTGGGCTTGAGTGGATGGAAATGAAGGAAAGATCAACATTGGTACACACCTTGAGGGGTGATGGATTGATGGAGGAAGACTGGATTTTGGATATGAAGATTTTGATGAAGGAATAGCTAGGGATTTTGGGACATAAGGACCCAAAATGGATGAAGGAGGTGATGGAGGAACATATTTGAAAGGTTTGGATGGATGAATAGAAATTTTGGATGCCAAGTTGGATTTTTCTTTTTGTGTTTCAAGGAGGCACTTAGGAACCCACATTGTTTTTGATTTTTCATGCTTTTGTTGTTCTTTGGAACACATAGCTTGCATAAGGGATTTAGGAACCCACATATATTTTGAATTTTCTTTATTTTTCTTAGTGGGCCTTTTTGGCCTTTTGGACATTTATTTTTCTTTTTGGATCATATTTTTCTTTGTTTTGACATGTCGATTAGACTGGACATGTTGATCCTTGAATACACGTGGATTGTTGGACTTATGACTTTTATGATTGGCATCCAAATTGCTTGGAGGGGGAAAGGAATGTATGGATGGATAGGAATGATATGGAGGTATTTTTGATGGATGGAAGGTGCTCGAAGATGTGTTCCTATGCTGACCTTGACTAGGGGACAAAGGAATATAAGGACCTAAGATGGATGAAAGGGATGAAGGGGAAGGGATATGTTTAAATTTTGGAGGGATGTTGGATTTAGAAGGGGTACCAACTTCTTGAGGAATGTCATTGAGGCCATGACAATTAATATTTTCTTTAACATGAAGGGGTTATTTCTTGTGGAGTTCTACCCCTTTGCCTTTATGAATATCTTGACCTGTAGGATACTCTTAGCTTTGGGAAGAAGACACAAGTCCATTGTGAGGTGGATATGATATGAGAGAAATAATGAGATCATGAAGTGGATTGGACTAGACCAAAGTGGAATAAACCATTGTGAATGTTGGGGGTTCATGAATATCTTGCACCAAAATGTTAGCTTCATGAGGGGGATCAGGATCAATGATGAACTTTTCATGAGATAGAAGGGGGGGAATAATGGGATCATTAAAAGAAATGAGATCTTGGAGTGGATATATAGGATTAGGACATGGAGATGGAAGAACAAAGGGATCTTGTGAAGAATTTAAAGGAATGATGGGGTCTTGTGGTGGACATGAATTTGGAAGGATAGTTTGATCTTAACAAGGAGGACTTAGGATTCCTCTTTAAAGGTGCTCTTCTCTTGACTTCCAATGGGGTCACTAGGAAAACTGAAAGGGATATCGTGATCTTTCTTAAGGATTGGAATGTCAATGGGATTTTGGATATGATGGAGAGGAATGGTGGGATCATCATTAGTGTTTGGGAAGATGGGATCCTGATCAACAATTGGATGGGATAATATTTTTTTAGTATCTTGATCTTCATTCTTTGAATCATCCTCTTGAAATAGGGTTGGGCTTTGAAAATGTGTGGGAGATTCTAGCAAGGAATAAAAGCTTGGAAATGAGGGAGATGGAATTTGAATGGGGTCTTCTGAAATAGGTTTGATGGTAAATGAAGCACATGGTGGTATTGGATTTGAAATTTCTGAATAGTACAAGGGATTGGTATAAAGACATAGATTATCATGTATTTTTGTTGCAGACAACCTTTGGGAGGATGCATTATTTTATGTATCATTTGGAGGTGATGGTGGAAATTTATCTCGTGAAGCTTTAGGAGATGATATGGGAGGTTCTTGTGAAGCTTCAAAAGGTGTAGGAATGGATGCCACTAGAGAGTCAATTTTCTTATGGTGGGATGAGCCATTATTATACATAGGT
Organism: Cryptomeria japonica; assembly: GCF_030272615.1. NCBI lineage: Eukaryota > Viridiplantae > Streptophyta > Pinopsida > Cupressales > Cupressaceae > Cryptomeria > Cryptomeria japonica. Next base: position 380,685,525 of record NC_081414.1, on the reverse strand, counting down.
GCATGATTTTGATCTTTCTCAGAAAAATCACTTAGGACTCTCTTTAAGAGATTTGTAATAGAGCCACCTTTCTTTGGAGACACATTTGAATCCTTGCAAGGTTTTGACATGATTGGGTTTGGATTTTGGACTTTTTTGAAGGTGATTTGGTTTTGTTTTGGTGCTACATTTTGATTTTGAATTGGGTTTTGGTTGAATTGGTTTGACATGTTTGAAAGTTGGCTTGGTGTGCATTGCAACTTTGGTTTTTGAATGTTTGGTTGTAATTGTTGATATTGAGTTGGTTGTCGATACTTGGCAGTTGGTTGGACCAATTGTTGAAATTGAACCATTGATTGTGTTGGTTGGATGTTTTGGCTTGTTGGTTGTTGATTCATCATTTGATTGAACAAGTTTTATTGAATAAAGTTTGACTTGGGATTTGGTTGAACAAGGTTTGATTTGGGGCTTGGTTCAAGTTTGTGCTCGTTGCTTAAAATTGTTTAATATTGTCTATTTGTGCGAGGAGAGATGGTATTTCTGATTGTTCAATGAGAGATTTTACATCAATTGGATAAATTTTTGGATTTGGACCTTAAACTTTTTGAAATGTTTTCATCATTTGGGATCTAGAATTCTTATTATTTTTCACTTTTTGTTCAATGATCTTTGTTTCTCGAGCTATTTTCTCCTCTAGTTTTTGTATTTGGAGACTTGTTTCATCATAAAAAGTTTGACCGATATTTCCTTGTTGTTGGGTTGGATATAGCTATGATTTCCTTGGATTAAAATTGGATTGCATTGTGTTATTAATTGGATCAATCATTGGTGGATATGTCAAACTTTGTTGCATCATTGGATCTTGGAGCCTTGTTTCAATATACATGTCACTATGCAATATTTTTGGGATTTTTTTTTTGCATTTAAGAGTGACGTATGCAACTAATGCAACCTAGGTGATTGAAAATGCAACTAAATATTTTTGGTCTTTTTGAAGATTGGGACAAACTTTTGAAATGCAAAGCTAAAGATGCAACTTTGGGAAATTAAAATGAAGCCAAGACCTTAATTGACAAAAGGACAAAGGACAAAATGATGATAGGACGATGACAATGTCTCACCTATACACTTGGATACTAAGCTAGGTTTGACAAAATGATGTTGATGACAAAAGCACAAACATTGGACAAGGTCAAGACTCCCTAACAATGACTTAGGGTTTAATCTAAAGTTTTGAATTTTCAAGTTTGGAAAACCTAAATTTTGAGACTAAATGCAAGAAGGCTATGGTTATGATAATGACTCAAGATATGATATAGATATGATATGAAAAAATCAAGCCAATAAAGACTAGAGTTTATGGAAATGCAATAATAAAGCCAATGTGAAATGGATATATGAGGACCAATGACTTTGGAAATACAAAGTGCAACCTAAGCCAAGACCTAATTTTGGTATGATAATGAGAATGCAGTGGAGACTTAGGAAAATGATTCCAAATCTAAGTGAAAAGGAATTAGCTCCAGCACACGATTACTTAGCTTAATCAAAATCTCGATGGACAGATCTTCATTACAAAATGCTAATCTACGACCCATTCTCCATCAACAACCTACATCTCCCTCAACATCTTCCAGCAGCGTACTCAACCTCTTTCATAGCAATTCTATATAGTAGCTGCAACCCAGCATGGAGCAGTGTTATCGGATGGAACTAGATCGGGAGAAGCAATAATTGCGTGTGTGGGCGGGGGGGAGGGGATTTGCTAGGAGGTAGATTATTGTGGGGGTTATGTTCTCCTTGTTCCCAAATAAATTGAAGTGAACTGATCACCCCGGCACATCGATTCCCAGTGGTTATGAATCAATTCAACTGAATCCTAGTCTAATAATGCCCCTACTATTCTAAGGTGAATGGATCTTGGGCCGACAATGAAATGGAGTAAATATGAAAGGCAATGTGAATGTCCTAAGACCTAAGTTTGGACTATGAAAAGTCTAACCCTAAGTGACATGTATTTTGAGACAAGGATTGCTAATGTTTTCACAAGCCGTGTTGATAAAAATTTTGCAAATTGTTGGATGAATATTTTGAAGTTCTTTGGACCAAGGTTGACTTTGTTTGAATCTTGTTTGGACAATTAAAATTTGTTTTTGACTTGTTGAATATTGTTTGAACTTTGAAAATAATGTTGTTTAGGACCACTTGTGACAATTATTTTTAATTCAAACTTTTACAAGCATAGAAGACAAGATGTTTGTTTGACTTTGACCCAATGCAATCATACACCTTCAACAACAAATCCTATGGATGGAAAGGACAATAGTCATTGGATCTCACTTGATTTCCCAGCTATGCCTACTCAAAGTAGATACTTAGATGCTTGACTCCACTAGCTCCACTCCACGACACTCACTTCTCCAGGGTAGCCAAGCATCAGTTCCCATGAAAACTCCCCATGGCGAACTTTGTATCTCTACTAAGAGCTGTAAAAGTGTGAGATGACATCAGAGGTCCGACCTCTTATAACAATGACTAGAAGGTTTTTGGTCTCTAAGCACAAAGGTTTTTAGTTAGGGCATCCATTCAGGTGGACATAGATACGATGAATTTAATCATCGCTATGCCATTCCAACACCCATTGTCTACCATTCCCTCTCACTAATGCCTATCAAGGTACCAGGTACCAGGAAAATCGGGAGGCATGCCCACTATCTAAAGCTTAAAAAACACAAGCAAATGAAAAAAAAAACATGGTGTTCATTTATCCCTTAGAAAACGAAGTGTGCAACTAAGCTAGAAATCATAAACACATGGTTTTGAATATAAGTCTTTGGCCATGTCCTACAATAAATATGTTAGTAGTTTCAATGTTTGTCTTCTCCCAATGAATGCCAAGGTGCTGCACAAAATGATTAGTAACACATAAAAACTCTAAGTTGAGTAGAAAAAGCAATATGCAAAAAAGCAACATGCAAGCAAAAAGAAAAATAGAAACATGCAAACTAACAAAAAAACAACATGTAACTAAAAAGTAACAAGCAAAAAACAACATGCAAGCAAAGAAAACTGGCATGCAATGAAAAAAGCTACATGCAAATTAAAAAAAGAAACATGTAAGCAAAGAAACACGACATGTAATGAAAAAAGAAGTTACACGCAAATTAAAAAAAGCAACATGCAATCAAGAAAAAGCAACATGTGATGAAAAAAGCTACATGCAAATAAAAAAAAGCAACTTGCAATCAAGAAAAAGTGACATGCAATGAAAAAAACTACATGCAAATAAAACAACAACAACATGCAATGAAAAAAGCTACATGCAAATTACAAAAAACAACATGCAAACAAAAAGCTTCTTTATGAATTAATCACCTAATTAGACTATGTGCAATTTGTAGGAGAATTTGAAGATTAATCTAATATTAATTAGATTCTATGTGAAATATGTTGCATGAAATTGGAGATTAATCCAATCCTAATTAGATTCTAGGTGCAAGTTGTTGCATAAAATTGAAAGTTAATCCAGGCCTAGTTAAGAACCAAATGAAATTTATTTATTTAAGTCTTTGATCAATTAAGCCCTGCAAGAGGCACATTATCTCTTCCAAAACCTACACAAAAATAGTGACAAGAATGGAAACCAAGAAATTTGGTCTTTTGGAACCTATATCTGATAAAAAAATCCCACAAATAAATTCGATTCAATTCACATCGGGTTCACCAAAAAATGAAGCAAGAAAATTACACAAAACCATGCAAAATCAATCACATTCACAACAAGGTCATCAAATGAAATAAAATAAATTAGAGAAAATCAAACCAATTTTACTCCATTCGATGAAGGCCTCGCTGCTCCTTTTTTCTCTAATCAAATGGTATGTGGCTCTCAAACTCCAAATTGCAAATGTGTTGAAAGCAAGGGTGAGAAGATTCGAAGATTTGAAGTTAATTTTGACAACATATAATTATTCAAAATGTCTCCCTGATTATGGAAAAGATAGATAATTTTATAGAAGATTGAAGACAAGATTGGAGAATCAAGATGGATTCAAAAAGATGGCATAAAGCAGCTTTTGACTAGGCATATCTCCTTTTTCAAATTTTAAATTGAGATTAAAGAGATATTTTCCAAGAAGGTAAAATAAGAAAATTAGAAGTTGACTGGTTACTTCCATTTTCAATTTTTAGGAAGATATGATAATGATTTTTGAAAATCATATAAATCAAATGACGACATACTTTCCATTTTCAAAAATTGGGAGAATATGAGAAAATAATTTATTTAAATTGGATAATGATTTATTTTAATTTTTAAATTATTTTCTTAATTTATTATCATTTTTGAATTTGGATGAGGATAATTAGAAATTAAATTAATTAAATAAAAACAAATAAAGATTTTTTTCCATTCATGATTTTTGGAAGAAGATAATTAAGATTTCATTAAATAAATAGAAATTTATTTAATTATGAAGAAGCAATTAGCTAATTAAATAATTTAATGAAATTATTCAATTATGAGAAAAATGAAATTGAATTTAATTAAATAATAAAGATAATATAATTAAAGTTAGGAAATGAATGATTAATTATGAAATGATTTAAATGATTAGGAAAATAGAAAGTTTAAATTAGAAGAATGACATAATGTCAACATATTATGAAAATCAAATGTGACATGGAAGACATGTTAGAAATTAGGTTAGTGACACAGCAACGATGACCAATTTTGAGTGTCTACAAATATATTATTATATTATATAATATATTGTTATTTTAAAATAATTTAACTATAAAAAATCAGATATTTGATTTCTCCGAGACAATAAAAGAGGACTATGACAGCCCGTGGGTTCATTTTTACCCATGGGCTACGTGAATTCAAGCAAATCCGATATCCGATTTTGTGACCCAAATTTACAAAAAAATCCGATAAAATGTATGATTTTTATTGTTTTTCATCATTTTCATTCAAATTTTTGCATTTTTTTAATGTTTATTTATTTTTTCATTCAAAATATGTTTTTTCATGAAAACTAGGTTTTTTAAAATCAAATACAAAATTGTTCAAATTTGTTAACTAAATTCAATTATTTAAGTTCAAATAGGTTAAAAATGGGGGATAACAGTGAAAACATTGATCAACCACAACCACAACAACCAAACCTCCCCTCAATTTAGGATTTAATTGCACAAAATTTAAACCAATTGAGGGGGATTGCAAATCTTTATTATAGGATCCCTTGCTTGAACCCAATGTTTGATCCCCTCATGTCCATCATAAAGATTATAGAAATCATCACTAAGGAGCACAATGTTGTTCTTTTGTGGTGAGATTTTATGAGGGAGCAATATGCAGATGGCTTGTCCTATACGGAGATTGGTGCAGGGCACCTATTACTCAATGCAAATTTTGGTTTGTTCTTAAGTCTTTTATGTTGTCTTTCATGTTGTAATAAGTGTACCAACCATTTGGGACTTAATGAAGTCATAGTTGAGTTGTCCAAGCTCTTGTTGTGTTCAAGATGTTGATATCCTAGAACAATGTAATGTTGATGTTGTTCATAGGTGCACTACTCTAAAAATAGAGTCATCATGTAATAAGGGTGTAATGCATTGTTTTAGGTCTCCTAGAATTCATAGAGGGCCTTTGGAGCCTTAGAGTACACTTGAGTGCAAGGTTGCATCCTAAGTATCAAAAAGATGTAAAAAATGCTAAGCAACATTGCAACATTGCAAAAAGTTGCACTTTATATTGTTGGCGGTGAAGAAGTTGGTTCTAACCAACTGAATCACCATGTTAAAAGAAAAAGACAACATTAGTGTACAAGTTGGAAGAGTTTGGAATGCAGAGCAAGTTTTGTTTGTAAGAAAACCTTATTTTTACACCGCTTTCACTGTTTTTCCTTGTTTTTGCTGTGTTGTACGGTCCAATATGGACTTGTCAGAGGAACCTACTTGTAGGGCATGAAGGAATGTTGAATCTACTTTCCATCAAGGTAGATTCCAAGGTTTGATTGTGTCTGGTTGAAGAGATTCAAACCATTCTCTGTGAACTAGGTACAAAACCCTTGTAGGCTAGGGTTTAAGCAATAAATGGCTCTAACCTGAGCACCCAATGATGGAACCAGTTGAAATCTAGTGGAATGATAGGTTAGGGTTTGTAAATATTTTTAGTGTAGGTGTTTTGGCTTTGCAGACCCATTTTGGTGGTTTTACAATGATACCCTAGGCTCACAACTAGGAGTTGGTGAGACTAGGACAACAGAAGATGTGCATTTTCAGAGCACACATGGATTGGTAGACAAAAATTTGATACATGTTTGGAGCCCCCATTGAATTCCCTTTAAGAATCCCTAATTATTTTGTGTAGAGGTTTTGACTAGTGAAGCTTTCTAAGGCCATGTTTGCAAGTCACCCGGGCAGCCCTAAAACCCTTAAAAATAAGATAGTTCTAGAAACCCCATGTGTACAGAGAACCCAAATTCCATTTTACAATATTATATGTAACTAGGAAAAGGGTACTCAGAAATGTAATTTTTTGGGGGCCTTGTGTGGGTAGATGTGAACTTAAGCCCTAAAAATAGTAAAAGGAGGGCTAATTAAATTAGGTCTGTTTGGAGCCCGGTATAGACAAAGTGAGCTTGAGAAGGCTTGACGATGGGTTTCAAGGTGGTAAAACCATTAGAAGACACTAAAGACACAGTGTAACTTCATTTTACACTCATGGAACAAGTGTGTGATTAAAGATCCTTTGTAGAGGTTGTTGGAGCATTAGGAAGGTGTGATAGGGATTGATGTGGAATCCTCAGTAGGAAGTGATGTAGTAAAAAATTTGTGGCAATACCTTGGAGGCAAGCCAAAGTAGATTGAGCCTTGGAGGTCTAACTAGAAGAACCCTTACCAAGTACCATTGGATGGGCCTGAGGAGTTAGAAGGTTGGAGAGAACAAGAAAGACAACTAGATGACTGAGAGAATCTCCAAGAATCTCTGCATCAGAGATCAAGGATCTCGAGATATCCAAAGCTGATATCACCACATTGTTTGTGAATCCCCACATTGGTCAACCCATAGAGCCCCCCAAAAAAACTTTCTATCAAATGGTGCACAAATGATGATATTGTGAAAAACTTTTGGGATCGTTGGTGGATGATTTTCAATAAACCACCCAACAACAATCTAGATGTTCCCTTCTACTTCATAAAAAAATTGTATGCTGAGTTTGTTTTAGGAAAACATGTGAACTACTTTGACATCCAACCTTTCTAGGGTGTGGGATAATGTATGCCCCAGAATAGACTTGGAGCAGTCAGATTAGTCCAGGGCCCATATGTCCCCCCTCCTCCTGTTAATCCCCCACCTTTAGTGCAACATCCAAATATCATTTGTGAGGCGGCGTCACAGACCATATCATCTATTCACTCTTTGAGTAGCCTTTTGGTTTCTCAGGCTGGGGTAGTAGGTCAACCTTCTTTTGATGGTAGCGGTGCATCCGGTGGTGCTGACACGTCCTCCTCAGCTCCACACATTTGTGTGCCCCATAGTTGTGTCATGTGTGGTCACCTATGCTTGGGTCTAGTTGGACAACTTGTTGATCCTCCTACGCACACTACAAATTATGAGGTGCATGAGATGCATGATGCACTCGATGTTATGAAAAGGACTAGAGGATACCCTAGAGAGTCCTTGTGTTCTAGTGGTGAGGAGGCACCTTCATCATATGCTGATGACGTAGTGGTAAGATTTGTATTTTCACAGTTCATTCTATATTTTAAATGAATGTTTATAATCTAGATAATATTAAGTACTAATTTTAATTTATATGGTCTATTTAATAGTTGATGACAGAGGAGGAGTGATCATAGATCCAGGAGGGCACCTTGACAGCCATTTCATTTGGCCTTGATAGCTTTACGATACATATATTATTGTACCTAGTCATTTGTATTTTATTGTACATACATGCTCATCATTTATATTGGCATTAATTAGATTATGTAGTAACTTGAATGTATATCTTATTTTACTCTTGTAGGGCACAAGTAGCGCGATTGCAAGGCTATGTAATTCGGGATCTGGTAGTGTAGCTAGAGACAAGGGAAAGGTAATTGAATGCAAATATGATTAAATGAATAGTTTAAATAACTTATTATAAGTATACACTTATAGACATAGATTGATATCTTCAAATACTTTTTGTGTATATGTACAGAAAAATCTTGGCTTCACATCCTTGTTGACTACACCCACTATACCTGAAGAAGAAGAAGAAGAAGAGATGCCTCGGGCACATGTGTTTAGCAGATATAATTCATTGTTATTAGTGACAATTATATGCTAACTTGTATCAATGTCATGTTTGTGAACATATGTAGGTTGTGTATGAAAATATTGAGAACATACCTCCTCTATCGAAGACATACATCAAGAGTCCTTCAAAGATGAAGAGAAAATGTGGACATAAGGTAAACAATAATAGTTCATTTTTATGTTAACTTTTCGAATGTGACTTATATAATATAACTAATCTTAATCATCGATTTTGCCGATCCATCAGTAGCTTAAGATGTTATAGATAGTTTTGGGATTCTTACATGTCTAGTTGGCATGTATATTTTGTATATGAACATACATTCACGTATATAGACATACATTTTGTTTGAGTTGGCGTTTATGCCATATTTGTATATGGACATACACTTATAATCATTTGACATTTTCATATATACAGAAGTTGATATTTGATCATATAAATTATTGCTCATGTGTGCATGGTGTTATCATTTTAAACTTTAATCTTCAATCCAATAATTAACAATGGTTAATAATGGTTATTTAATGAACAATACAATTCATTTCATTTCATTGTAAGTGTTGTTTGTATAATCTCCAAATTATATATAATTTATTTCATCTAAATCGTAAGTGTTAAATTTGGTTGAATTTGGAAACTTCACCAAATTTAATGACCTCCTTGCTCATCAAGCCTCCACGAGGTTAAATTTGGAAGACAAGTGTTTTGATGGATTCTCAATGTAAATAAGGTGATATATAATCATTTTTTATGTAATAAGGTCATCTAGACCAATATTTGTTATGTCTAGTCATAGGTTACTCATATTGGCAAAATTGCTCAAGATTGTTCAAAAGTTATAAAAAGTTGTCAATGGGGTATTTGTGTGTCAAAATGATTCATCTCGGTTTTTCAAGATTCCCTACGGTTTTATTAGGGCAACATTTTTTCAATTGGCAAAAAAATCACTAGTCTCATTCAATCAAATGTTGTCGGATGGCCAATTTCTCATTTTGCTTGTCGTGATCATCAACCACCAGTTCCAATATGTCCTGTTAGGAATTCTTACCCTATGCATGCTCCTATTTTCCCCCCCACTCGGTCGAACACTTGGGGTCATACCCTATTGACGTCGTCCCTTGAGCACCCTAACTGCTAAAAATTAATAAACTTTGACAGGCCCTAAGTTGGAATCCGTGGCACTTGTGAATGATCTGTTTGAACCTACGGAACCATGAGAGGGGTCTCTAAAAAATCCTATCTTGATTTTTCAAGATCCCCTATGGTTTTATTAGGGAAACATTTTTTTAGTTGGCAAAAAATTGTCAGTTTCATTCAATCAATTGTTGTTGCGTGGCCAATTTCTCATTTTGCTCGTCATGATCATGAACCATTAGTTATGACATGTATAGTTAGGCATTATTACCCTATGCATGCTCCTATTTTCCCCCCCCCACTCAGTCGAACACTCGGGGTCATACCCTATCGGCGTCGTCCCTTGAGCACCGTAAGTGCTAAAAATTATCAAACTTTGACGAGCCCTAACTTGGAATCCATGGCACCTGCAGATGATCCATTTGAACTTACGGGGCCATGAAAGTAATCCCTACAAAATCCCATCTCGGTTTTTCAAGATTCCCTACGATTTTATTAGGGCAATATTTTTTCAATTGGCAAAAAAATCGTCAATCTCATTCAATCAAATGTTGTCGCGTGGCCAATTTCTCATTCTGCTCATCGTGATCATGAACTGTCAGCTCTGACATGTCCAATTAGGAATTCTTACCCTATGCATGCTCCTATTCCCCCCCCCCAACTCATTTGAACACTCAAGGTCATACCCTACCATCGTTGTCCCTTGAGCACCCTAAGTGCTAAAAATTGTCAAACTTTGACAAGCCCTAACTTGAAATCCATGGCACTTGTGAATGATCCATTTGAACCTATGGGGCCACAAGATGGGTCGCTACAAAATCCTATCTTGTTTTTTCAAGATTCCCTATGGTTTTATTAGGGCAGCATTTTTTCAGTTGGCAAAAAAATCATCAGTCTCATTCAATCAAATGTTGTCATGTGGCCAATTTCTTGATTTGCTCATCGTGATCATGAACCGTCAGTTCCAACATGTCCAATTAGGAATTATTACCTTATGCATGCTCCTATTCTCCCCCCCCCACTCAATCGAACGCCCAAGGTCATACCCTACCGGTGTCATCCCTTGAGCACCCTAAGTGCTAAAACTTGTCAAACTATGGGCCCTAACTCGAAATCCATGGCACCTGCGAATGATCTGTTTGAACCTACAGGGCCATGAGAGGGGTCCCTAAAAAATCCTATCTCATTGTCTCAATATTCCATATGGTTTTATTAGGGCATCATTTTAACAGTTGGCAAAAAAATTGTCAGTCTTAGTCAATCAAATGTTGTTGCATGGCCTATTTCTCATTTTGCTCATCATGATCATGAACCATTGGTTCCAAAATGTCTAGTTAGGCATTCTTACCCTATGCATGCTCCTATTCCCCCCCCCCACTCGGTCAAATTCTTGGGGTCATACCCTACTGATGTCATCTCTTGAGCACCCTAAGTGCTAAAAATTGTTAGACTTTGACGACCCCTAACTCAGAATTTGTGGCACCTGCAAATGATCCATTTGAACCTATGGGGCCACAAGAGGGGCCCCTACAAAATATAATCTCCATTTTTCAATATTCTCTATGGTTTTATTAGGACAACATTTTTTCAGTTGGCGAAAAAATCGTCAGTCTCATTCAATCAAATGTTGTCACGTGGCCAATTTCTTGTTCTACTCATCATGGTCACGAACCATCAGTTCTAACATGTCCAGTTAGGTGTTCTTACTATATGAATGCTCCTATTTTTCCCTCCCCACTCGGTCGAATGCTCGAGGTCATACCCTACCGATGTCATCCCTTGAACACCCTAAGTGCTAAAAATTGTCAAACTTTGACGAGCCCTAACTCAGAATCTGTGGCACCTGCAAATGATCCGTTTGAACCTACGGGGCCACAAGAGTGGTCCCTACAAAATTCTATCTCATTTTTTCAAGATTCCCTATGGTTGTATTAGAGAAGCATTTTTTCAGTTGGTGAAAAAATCGTCAGTCTCATTCAATCAAATGTTGTCGCGTGGCCGATTTCTTGTTTTGCTTGTTGTGATCACAAACCATCAATTTTGACATTTCCAGTTAGGCATTCTCACCCTATGCATGCTCCTATTTCTCCCCCCCTCCACTCAGTTTAACGCTCGGGGTCATACCCTACCGATGTCGTCCCTTGAGCACCCTAACTACAAAAAAATATCAAACTTTGATGGGCCCTAACTCAAAATACGTGGCACCTGTGAACGATCTATTTTAACCTACAGGGCTACAAGAGGGGTCCCTACAAAAGCCTATCTTGATTTTTCAATATTCCCTACGGTTTTATTAGGGCAACATTTTTTTAGTAGATGAAAAAATAGTCAGGCTCATTCAATGAAAAACAATAGATAAACAAGCATTACACTGTAGACACATAATGATCATCAATATTTCCATGTATTGTATACACATAATTACCATGAACTAATATGCAAACATGATTTTTCATCATTATCAATACAACTACACCAATGTACTCGTGTACAGATACATTGTATATCATCAATATAACTAAATCACTTCAACTGAAATGCATGATAATAAATGAAAAGGTGGGATTATATACCATAAAAATACATCCCTTTGAATTATATCGAGTGAACCCACTGTGTTGATGCAAAAATCATAATGTGATAGTGTTGTATATCATAAATAAGACTTGCATGAGCATAAAGGTTTTGCGATAATTATATCATAAAAAATTATCAAATAGTGTTGTCTATTATAAAAAATTGTAATGCTCATCAAATGAATGATAATAAGCCGTGTTGCAAAAATACGTCCCTTCAGACTATATTGAGTGTACCCGCTATGTGCATGCAAAAACCGTGTTGCAAAAAAAAATGTTCATCAATAGACCTGCATTTTGAACACATCCTTGATATACACATAAAAACCTTGAACATTAAGGTTTTACGATCATTTTTTGAAATGAAATGCATGATAAAAAAATAAGGCACCATTAAAGACCTGCTACTCAAGTTTTCTTGAAGGGTCATCTCTTTGCTTAAGAGTATCCAATATTCCTTCATGATCAACAGTAGTCACTGTCCATAGGTCTTTGGACTTTAGTTTTGCTTGATGCTTCAACAACTTGAAATTTGTAGCTATAATAAGGTTTGAATACATGAGAATGGTTTTGTGTCTCTCATAGTCTTCAAATGTAGGTATGCCATTCTTTCTAATCATGTATGTTCGCAACCAAGCTCCCACAACAACAACTGAACATGTAGGATATGTGAACCCACCATCATCTATCACTGGTTGTGTTATCTTCTATTTTCCCAGTACACATCATGTCAACCAATATTTTGATCTCTCTTCATTCCCTTTCAGTGCAAGAACTGCAAAAACATGTCCTGACTGTACAAGATCTGATAGACGGTCATACTCAAGTTAACTTTCCATGTCATCATTTGACAAGGATATTGTTTGAGATAGAGGAGTTAGATATTGTGGAACCCACGTATCAACCCACTCACTTGACTTGAACTGATCCCAATCACACCGAACACAACTCTAACAAAAACAAGCCAATGCTGGTGTCCAAATGGTCCATGTATTTGCATTTGAGATGAGAAATGAATGCATCTTTGAAGAATCAATCCAATCTATCTGCCACTATGCCCTCCTCAACCAACCAAAAGAATCTGGTCACTGCGGAATCAAGAGTACCTCCATGTGACAATGATGAACTACACATATCAACAATAGAATGTGCATTAGAGAAATTTACACCTGAAATCCTCAATTGCTCCTTAACTAGAGCTCTCTTCAAACATGCACCTGCTCCATCATGCTCCCCCTTCCCATGTCCTGCCTCAAAAAAACACCAAATATGAGGTATACGCTTCTCTACAAGCACTCTAATCAACCAATAAAATATACAGGTATTCTTGAATTGACCAGTATAGTTATCTGACCATATGATATGTCGATCAATTGTAATATCTTTCTCATGCAAGAACTGAAAAAAATTCTCGAAAGAATGTTGCACATACTCGGAGGAGTGTGATCTATCATCACTCATATAAAAATGATACTCCCTAATTATCTTCTTGTCCTGTTTTGTACTATCAGGAGCATGTCTATATGTAATTTGAACAAAAATAACAATATGGATTGAATTGTAGTATTGAGATTGTACCTCATTCTGTGGTTGCAATGTATAATTCTCTTCAAAATCAACCACCGATACAATAGTGCCAATTGGGAAAGAATTCTTACACATCCTGAACTGTTGATCCAACCACTGAGACCTATGGGTGTGCCTTGCATACTTGTAGAAAATATTTTCCTTAAAATCCAAAATAAAATCAACAACACTCACTTCTCTTGAGACTAATTTGCATCTAGAACCTTCACCTCCACTCTTCAAAGTATATTTCATTGTCTCATATCTTTTTTTCTCAACATAATTCTTTCCAAACTCATTTTTTCTGCCCTCACAAAAACATGAAACAAACTTTGACAACTCACCACATTGTGAGAACTTTTGATTCAAATAATTATTTCTATAGAAATAGCAACCATCATCTCTAGGGCATAAAAATAGATCTTGCAAGTCTCTTGATGATCTCAGATATAACATTGCACCACACTCCTGCAACATCTCATTAGTATGCATCACAAAATGATATGGCATAAAAGTTCATGGTACTTGCAACAACAATTATTACGAATCTTAAGAGGTACACAATAAAATGGCTTCTAAGATTCAAAGGCCCTTTGTGATATTTGCAAAGTTGGATGTACTTCACAATTTTTTTTGTACAACATTGTTTGGCTTGATTCCAAGAAATGTTTGGGATGTGGTGTGCAGTCTTGGTTGCCGATTCTTAATTTCAAAACATCCTTTACATTTGGTGATACTCTAGAATTAGAGTGCCAAAACTATTGAATCTCCTCCTTCACATTGTTAGTCAACTTTCTATTAACACATGGAACCCTCCCACCAAAAGCCCGTATATCATGTTGAAGTGGATTTTCAAGTATTTGTCTTCGTGCAAGTGATCTATCCAAATTTTTATGGTTTATGTTTAAATCAACACAAGTTTGTCTCATTTGATGAGCCTTCCTCAATTGATGTGTTACTAAGGAGGTTGTAATCACTCTTCGAGTGACTCTCTTATCTCTTTCATTGGTATTCTTTTAAATAGAATTGAGAGCATCAAATAGATTTTTGGTAATAATAAAATTTCTCTCCATCTTCTTGTTCATACGAATATTCAATCTATTTAGCAATGGTCTCATGTTTATCATCTTTAGCAATTGAACAAAAAGTTGGCACTGTTCGGTCAATGTCTTATTGCTAAAATTTTGGTCAAAAAGTTGTGTAGCCCACAATTGAATGGTTCTTGTTGACCTCTTGCTTTCAAGATTTGCAATAATGTTCTCATCAATGTCAAGTAACCATTTTGGGGTTCTTAAAGGGCTTGGATTTGTAATTTTTCTTTCATCCATGAGAGGGTCTTCATTTCTGAAGTAATTAGGTGTTACATATTGTTCACTTGGCTGAGCAATTCCACCTTCAATGTCAAAGTTTTCCACATTTTCACCTCCAATATCAAAATTTTCCACATGTTCACCTCTTATGTCAAAATTTTCTACATTCTCACCTCCAATGTCAAATTTTTTCATATTTACACCAAAATTATGGACACCTTCATTGTCAACTCCCAAATTTTCACTTTCCATTCTCACATCATGTTGAGCCTTTTCATTATCACTTTGAACATTTTTAACACGTTCAACATTTTCACTTTCAAAATCTACATTTTCATTTTCAATAACTTGTTCAACATTTTCAAATTCAATTTCCTCTTCACTTGAAATAACATTAGCAATATTTAACATACCTTGTCTTCTCCTCCTATGACCTTCTCTATCTCTTTCTCTATACACTTCAATTTTGTCATTTGAAAGCTTTCTTTTACATTTAGACTTCTGACAACTACTGCTCCCCATTTACCTCCACAAAGATGCTCCTAAATGATTGACAATGTAAGATTTGACTTTATGAATCTCTCAAAAGCACAAATTTGTTTCGACCTATCTAAAAACCCGTGATTGTCAATAGAAACCAAAATGTGAAGAATGTGGGTCGTTGGAATCCATAAAATGGCCCACAAGGCTCTTTTTTATTTACATAAATTAGATATTTGATTTTAATGCATAAATTTGGGGTCCCAAAAATAACACTCGTTGCTGCCTTTTTTTTACTGTTGCCACATTAATGGTAGTAGCAAAAATTGGATATTCGATTATATTAGATATCCGATTTCAGTACTCATATTTTAGAGAGAGAGAGATTAGGGGAGGGGGAGAGAGAGAGATTAGGGGAGAGAGCAGGAAGGGGTAGGGAGAGAGAGAGAGAGAGAGAGAGAGAGAGAGAGAGAGAGAGAGAGAGAGAGAGAGAGAGAGAGAGAGAGAGAGAGGAATATTAGGGAAGAGGGGGAGAGAGATATATTAGGGGAGAGGGAGAGGGAGAGAGACTAGGGGAGAGGGGGAGAGAGATATATTAGGGGAGAGGGAGAGGGAGAGAGACTAGGGGAGAGGGGGAGAGAGATATATTAGGGGAGAGGGAGAGGGAGAGAGACTAGGGGAGAGGGAGAGAGAGATTGGGGGAGGGGGTCAGAGAGATTAGGGGAGAGAAGAGAGAGAGAGAGAGAGAGAGAGAGAGA
The DNA here is from genome assembly GCF_030272615.1 of Cryptomeria japonica. NCBI lineage: Eukaryota > Viridiplantae > Streptophyta > Pinopsida > Cupressales > Cupressaceae > Cryptomeria > Cryptomeria japonica. Next base: position 380,669,404 of record NC_081414.1, on the reverse strand, counting down.
GAGAGAGAGAGAGGTTAGGGGAGGGGGAGAGAGAGATTAGGGGAAAGAGTGGGGAGGGGGTAGGGGGAGAGAGAGATTAGGGGACAAAGAGAGATATTAGGGGAGAGAGAGAGAGAGAGAGAAAGAGAGAGAGAGAGAGAGAGAGAGAGAGAGAGAGAGAGAGAGAGAGAGAGAGAGATTACAAAAAAGGAGGAGAGAGAGAAATATTAGGGGAGAGGGGGAGAGAGATTAGGGGAGAGGGAGAGAGAGATTATGGGAAAGGGGGAGAAAGAGAAATATTGGGGGAGAGGGGGAGAGAGAGAGAGATTAAGGGAGAGGGAGAGAGAGAGAGAGTAGGGGAGAGGGAGAGAGAGATTAGGGGAGAGGACGAGAGAGAGAGATTAGGGGAGAGAGAGGGGAGGGGAGAGAGAGATTAAGGGAAAGGGAGAGAAAGATATTAGGGGGGAAAGGGAGAGAGAGAAATATTAGGAGAGAGGGGGAGAGAGAGAGATTAGGGAGAGTGAGAAAGAGATAGAGAGACTAGGGGAGAGGGAGAGAGAGATAGATTAGGAGAGAGGGGTCATATGACCCCATAATGACCCAGTATGGTGTCATAAGGGGTCATATTGTGTCCTAAGGGGTCATATGGTGTCTTAAGAGGTCATATGACACAATATGACCCCTTAGGACACTATATGACCCATAATGACACAATTTGGTGTCGTAAGGGGTCATATGTTATCTTAAGGGGACATAGGACCCAATATGACTCCGTAGGACACAATATGACACATAACGACACCATATAGTGTCGTAAAGGGTCATATTATGTCCTAAGGGATCATATGGAATCTTAAGGGGTCATATGACACAATATGACCCTTAGGACATAATATGACCCATAACGACACAATATGGTGTCATAAGGGGTCATATGGTGTCTTAAGGGGTCATAGGACACAATATGACCCCTTAGGACACCATAGGACCCATACCGACCCAATATGGTGTCTTAAGGGGTCATATGTTGTCCTTAGGGGTCATATGGTATCCCATGACCCCTTAGGACACCATATGACCCCTAATGACACCATATGGTGTCATAAGGGGTCATATGATCTATAGCGACGCTGTATAGTGTCGTAAAGGGTCATATTGTGTTCTAAGGGGTCATATGGCATCTTAAGGGGTCATATGACACAATATGAGCCCTTAGGACACAATATGACCCCTTAGGACACCATAGGACCCATAATGACCCAATATGGTGTCATAAGGGGTCATATGGTATCCCATGACCCCTTAAGACACCATATGACCCCTAATGACACCATATGGTGTCATAATGGGTCATATTGTGTCATAAGGTGGAAAGATGAACCATTATTACAATATAAAAAGTAGTGACAATATTTCTTACAAAAATTTGACACCTAAGGGGTCATATGGTGTCCTAAGGGGTCATAGGACACAATCTAACCCCTTAGGACACAATATGACACCTTCCCCCTCCCTCTCTCTATCTATCTCTCTCCCTGTTCCCCCTCTCCCATAATCTCTCTCTCTCTCTCTCTCTCTCTCTCTCCCACTCCCCCTTCTCCCTCTCCCTAATATCATATACTAATATATTGTATATTAATATATTATATATTAATAAACAATAGATTAATTATGTGAAAATTTAGTTATTGAATTTACTTATTAAAATCAGATATCTAATTCTATTGGATATCCAATTTCTATGTACAAATTTCAAATTTGAAATTTTGGCTCGGGTTTGCTTTGGGATTTGGCTTGGAAGTGATAAACCTAGAAAGTCAACTAAAAACACGCGTTTTTCAGTATTCCTTAATTTTCTAGACTTTACACTGGTGGCTGATGATTTTTTTTATAGCCAAAAATGATAAAACAAAAAGGGTTTTTTAAGGACGTTCTCATCTTTCCAACAATATAAGGCTTTTCTTATTTTGACTTTAAGAAATTATTATTATTTATTTTCTAATTGAATTCTGACAATTCTTGATTGATAGATTGATTGAAAAACACTCATAACTTTTAAACGGTATAACATTTTTTTATTCGAAACATACGTCACATCCCATGCTTTGTCTACTATAGGAAAAAATTAAAAAAAATTAATTTCATAAGGTTTTGACCAAGTTAAGGTGGTTAGACATAGGATTTTTGAAATTTTCGAAAAGCTATAGTAAAAAATTCATAAATATTTATTTACTTTATAAAAAATTATAACAAAGTATGTGTCACATCCGGACATGATGTTGGCATATGCACACTCCAATGAGACATTGTATGTGATTGAAGGTTTTGTCACTGATGGCAACCTTACAATCCTATGGCACCTATAAGCTATCATACCAGCAAGGCATTACACCAGCAAGTTAGTACACTAGCATCAACAGATCACACTCTACAATGGCACTCAGGACACTAGCATCAACACAAAGAAAGGAAGTATACTGGCACAAAGGCCGATAAGATTTTGTTATATTATTGTGAAACTTTGTAAGCCGACTTGGCATGTTGTAAAATGACTCTTATATATAAAAGATATCATTGTAGACATTTTGTAAGAAAAAAGAAAAGTTAAGAAAGTGATGTATGCGAAATATAGGTTAAAGGGTTTATGTAAGAAGCAGAGTAGCAACTGGTATTGAATCAGGCATTATAGATGCTATTTTAAAGTAGTACAAGATATTGGATTTGTCTAATCCACATTGTAAGTCAGTGAGACTTCCCATTGAGCAGTGAGCTCTAGGTAGTTGGCCTTCCTGCATGTGCAGGCCCCTGTTGTAAGTAATATTCTCTTATTGGCCAGTAAGTGGATATTGTGGGTCACAAATCCCACCGAGTTTTTTCCCACACCGGGTTTCCTCATTAAATCCTTGTGTTATGGTGTGCTTTTCATGTGGATGTTCTTAATTCTGTTTATTGCATTATTTATTGTTTATCGGTATACAGTATTAATATGCTTTAGATGTTTTAAGTCAAGAAAATATTATAACCGGTTAGATACTGATTCAACCCCCCCTCTTAGTATCTGTGTGAATCCTAACAATTGGCATCAGAGCCTGGTCCTCTATTTTCAGAAGCCTAACAACTTGAGGAAGATCTTGACACCGGTAAAGATGGAAAATCTGATGAAGCAACTTGAAGGAGCTCTTTCAGACTATGATGCAGAAAAATTGAAAAATATCAAACTAGAAGATGATTTAAGGGCAGCTCAGGATATCATTCAGGCACTTCAAGAGAATCTTACTATTGCAAGAAATAAGAGAAGAAAACTTTGTGAAAAGATGCAAAATGAGAATGATGAAAAGGAATCACTTAATGATATGTTAAGCAAGCTGAAACAATAGAACGTGACAACAAAGAATGAGATGCAGGATATGACTATGAGATTTTGTAAAGAGATTGAGGATAGGAAGAAGAATGAAGAAGAATTGACTAGAAGACTAAGTGATGCAGCAAATGAGAACACAAGACTTAGCTATGAAAATGACATGTTGAAGACAAATCTGATGCACACTCAGAATGACTCCAATGAACTGATGAGACAGAAAGAGGTCTTAGAAAGAGAACTAGAAACTGCAAATCAACATAAAGAAAAATTCAAGAAAAGCTTAGAGGAACTTGGCACCTTGCTGAAGAATCAAAAACCTAAAGGTGACACTTCTGGAATTGGCTTTGAAGTTGGTGAAAGCTTTGGTATTGCAAATACTCAAGATCACAACAAATCGGTAAGACAAGCTAATGCTTATAAATTCAATGGAAAATGCTTTAACTGTAATAAGTATGGTCATAGAGAAAATGAATGTAAATCTAGAAATTATCAGAATATCAACACACCCACCGGTCAATGTTCAAAATGCAACAAAGTTGGTCACAACTCTGAAAATTGTAGAATGAATGTGAAATGTTATGTTTATGGAAGATTTGGACATTTATCTAATCAATGCAGAACACAAACCGGCATAGGTTATGGGAAAGCTATTTAGAAGAATAATGTAACTTGTTATGCATGTAACAAGATTGGGCATATTGCAAAATTCTGTAGAAGTAAAGGATCACCAGTAGACAACAAAAGTTCTAGCTTGAAAGGTAAAGAAAAAGTTGAAGAGGTTAAGCAAGAATTCTCAAAATAATGGATTAGAAAAGCTGATCTAAATATTGGGAATACTCCTCCACTGGTAGAACCAGTCAATGCTTCACCAGCAAGACAGAGCAGTGCTCCACTGGCAAGAAGTTCTTCATCTAATTGAAGAAAGTTTCCTTGAGGGTTTGGAAATCTAATGACACATGTGCTATTATTGCCTTGGTTAGAGATGAGAAGTTGGAAATTACTCTATTACCGATAGACAATGTTAAGTGAATACTTAACCGACATGCATTTAATGTGGTAGATGGCAAAAAGACACTATAAATTTGAGGTTTTGGCTCCATTTCATTTCATCGAGATTTCAAACCTATGAAGAGCGCGAAGATTCCGAGCTAAGGCATTTCGAGCAAGACGCAAGAACACTTCAAGCAATCATCCATCCTAAAGGCAGTAAAAGGTATTTTATCATGGCATCCACCTCTGCAATTGAATATATAGCAAACCCTACTGTTGTCAAAGTTATAAAAATACCTAGGCCCATATTTCAATTAGTTCTCGAGGTAGCAAAGAAAGATGATACCTTAGGTTCTTTTTTCTCAAATTCCTAAGGGAGTTGTTTATGCTGAAGACCCCAGAATTTACATTCATTATAACATTGAGGAACTAGGAGATGAAGAGATTAAAACTATGTTTAAAACTGTCATATGTGATGAATCCAACAATGTAAAAGATGAACATAAGATCATTGAAAACCTAGGATTTATAGGGATCCTTAGCATTCCTGAATTTACCAAGGATGTGATTAGGATAGTCTTAAGCAGGGTACATGGTGAATTTTTCTGGTTAGATGCAATTCACAAAATCACCAAGGAAGCTGTGAAAGTTGTCACAGGGTTACCGACCACCGGTAAAAGGCCAGACAAAACCAAGAAGCTTTCTAATGACCTAGTTACTCAGTTAACTGGTGCCACATCCGACAGAAGGTCCTTAAGAGTAAATGATGTAATAGATATTAATGTGAGATTTATCAGCATGATATTAGGATATAAAGCTACTCATGCAAATAGACTCAATTTAGTTTCAAGTTTATGCATTAAGAGTGCTTATGATATGGTCATGGATAATGCAAATATTGATGTATGTGAGTGGTTGAAGGATGAATTAATTGACAACTTAGGCAAGATTAAGAAGGACAAGAAAGGAACTTTTAAATTTGGAAATCTATTAGTATGTCTGATGCTACATATAACCAAATAGGTTCCTGGTATAGGCTACAAAGAACTTGGATATGATATACTAGTAGGTAAACAGTTAACAAAACTATTCAATAATATGGGAGAAGATAAGGAAAACAATATCCATGATTTCTTTCAAGCACTTAAAACCAAAATGAAGAAAAGAATCAGGTTATCACAAAATATTGTTGACAAATATAAGGATGAAATATGCTTTGTACTCAAGAAGGATGAGATCTGGATGGAAGCAGTCATCCCTAGGTCTATTTGGGTAACAGAGATGGGCTATGAAACAGATGATCATATAATTGAAACTTATGCTAAAGCACTTCTGGAAGCCCCTAAAGAACCTAAGGAAGAAATATTTGGTAGTGTAGAAACTATTGAAAGCCAAATACAATCTAAGAAAAGAGTGAAAAAGGTTGAGGCAGTTGTAAGGAAAGGTTCTAGGCAAGCAAAGGAGATCAAGGATAGAGTAATGGAACAAACGGGTATAACAGAGGATGAGTTAGCAGCTCCACAACCTGAAACTCACCTATCACCGGTAGGTACATCTTTAGAGAATGACATGCCTACAACTTTCAAGAGAGTTGTAAGGAAAAGAGATCCCTCACCGGCAACCACACCCTCACCTAGGAGGACAAGACAAAAACAACAAGTAGTGAGATCTCCGGTAAGAAAGGCTACACCAAAGAAGAAGAAACTGACACCCAAAAAGAAGAAGAGGATAAATAAGGACTTGGCCCCTCTTGACATACTGTTAAATGAAATTACAAAGGAAGGGAAATTGAAGAATATAGAGAAACTGTATGACACTTTGACAGTTGATGAATAAGAACAAGTAGAAAACAGTGTTATATTGCATATGGATATGTATAAGAAATTTTTGATGGAAATAGTAGATGAAGTACCAAATGAACTATTTAAGAGACTAGAAGTAAGGAGACAAGTAGTAGTAGAACTAGACAAGAAAATAAAGATAGAAAAGCTACTTGCTATATATCCAGTGAATTCACCCAAAGAAATTGATGACTTAATTGCTCAAGCCAACCGGTCAGTATTTTCTATTGCACACCGACACATTGCTTTGATGGTTGGAAGAGTTAATGAGGTGACTGAGGAGATAGAAAATGCATGGGATATTTTCCTAGTGGAAAAAGAAAAACAAAAAGAATACATGAGTCACAAACCTATGAAGGTATATCAGAAAGAAAGGGACAAGGGTAAAGGTAAAGTTGGTGGACCACCTAGTATCAAGGTTAAAGACAACTTACCCCCACCTCCTTTTATTACTCCATCGGTAAAAACAACAGCTACAAAAGATCAACCCGCAGTTGAAAGTATGGATGTAGAGGATGTTAATCCTAATCTTAAAGTCTTATATACAATGGATGTTGATACTCAAAAGATCAACATTGTGGTAGACAAAGATATAACTGATAAGACTAAAATGGCTAGTGAGCCTCTGGTAGATGAGCAAACTGATAACACACAGAAGAAACCAAAAGATGACAAAGAGAAAAAGGTAGAGACTCAGACTCAAACTGAGACAATGCAACAAATAGAGAAACAAACAGAGCAAAAGGCTCCGGAATAGGAACAACAACAGAAATAGGAACAGGTTCATAAGGGAACAGTGCCACCGATAACTGGAGAAGTAGAAAAACCATTGCTTAAGGAAATGCAAACTCAAACCAACCTACCAGAGGTCAATACAAGCTTGGTTACTTCCATTGGCAGTACTCAGAATGTAGGTTCATCATTAGGCTACAAATCAACTAATGTGACTGAGGTACTCTTAGATTCAATTAAAAAGATAACCGATTGCAGCTCACAAGCTTATAAGGCAATTGATGACACCATACCAATTTTGAAGGTAATTGGTCCTAACTGTAATATAGACAATAAAGATTCTTTAGGACAACTTGATACCTTGTGTAAATATATCATAGAAAAGATTGAGAAAATAAAGGAAGAGACATTGAAGGACAAAGTAGAAATTAAAAAGCAAAAATTCTTTGATGAGTAGATAAAGAACTGTACTAGAGATTTTGACACACTTCTACTAGAAGTGTGTAATTTATTGAAAGAGTAAAGAGTACAAAACTCTGTACAAAGACACCTGTAAGACAAACTTTTTGATTGTAGATATAGATAAGAAGATGAGCAAGGTATAGGATGAAATCAATAAACTTGTAGATAATTTTGTTAACTCACCTGATACACTATCAGTTTTTGAACAAAAGATGACCAATTTTGAGGAAGAATTACTTAAATTGGAAAGAGAAAAGGAGAGAATAGTGAATAAGGCAAAGCATTTGAGATTAAAACTGAGTCCAAGATTGGACTATCTAGCATCATTGCGGAAGGAAGTATCTGAGGCACTAATACAGGGACAGAAAACACCAACAAAGCATTTGCAGCATCTCACCGGTATAGTTAAGAGAACAAAGACAGTAATAATAGATAGTAAAAAGGTTATGGAGAGTATAAACTTGATTTTGGCGGATCTATTTCAAATTGTAACTACCCAGTTACAAGGTTGAAACTACAAACTCTATTGACGTCTTGAAAACCTTTGTCATTGATACCAAAGGGGGAGTAGTGGGAATGAGAAAATTCAACATCATAGGAATCATATGCTCAGGGGGAGCACACACATTTTTGGTAACATTTTTGGATACACTTTTGAAATTTCTCATGAGTGTTGCCATCAATGCCAAAGGGGGAGATTGTTGGCATATGCACACTCCAATGAGACATTGTATGTGATTGAAGGTTTTGTCGTTGATGGCAACCTTACAATCCTATGGCACCAACAAGGCATCATACCGACAAGGCATTACACCGATGAGTTAGTACACTGACATCAGTAGATCACACTCTACACTGGCACTCAGGACACCAACACCGACACAAAGAAAGGAAGTATATCGACACAAAGGCCGACAAGATTTTGTTATATTATATTTTGTTTATTATTGTAAAACTTTGTAAGCCGAATTGGCATTTTGTAAAATGACATATATAAAAGAGATCATTGTAGACATTTTATAAGAAAAAAAAAAGTTAAGAAAGTGATGTATGCGAAATATTAAGGCAGACCTATTATGCGAAATATAGGTTAAAGGGTTTATGTAAGAAGCAGAGCAACAACCGGTACTGAATCAGGCAATATAGATGCTATTGTAAAGCAGTACAAGATATTGGATTTGTATAATTCAGATTGTAAGTCAGTGAGACTTCCCATTGAGCAGTGAGCTCTAGGCAGTTGGCCTTCCTGCATGTGCATGCCCCTATTGTAAGTAATATTCTCTTATTGGCGAGTAAGTGGATATTGTGGGTCACAAATCCCACCGAGGTTTTTCCCACATCGGGTTTCCTCGTTAAATCCTTGTGTTATGGTGTGCTTTTCATGTGGATGTTCTTAATTCTATTTATTGCATTATTTATTGTTTATCGGTATACAGTATTAATATGCTTTAGATGTTTTAAGTCAAGAAAATATTATAACTGGTTAGATACTGATTCACCCCCCGCTCTCAGTATCTGTGTGAATCCTAACACATGAGTCTAATACTTATGTTATAAATTTAATAAAAAATATTATGATTTGATTGTGATTAGGGTGGTCAGACATATGCCTACTTCTTATCTTTTTCCTGAAATTTTAGTACCAGTGTATTGAAATTTGAAATTTTCATCAAATAGGATTTTTTTTTCTGCAAAAAACAACTAGTAGCTTAGAAACTACATTCAATTTTATATAAATTCTCTTCTTACATATTTTAAAAATAATGTTTAGAACTTATTCCAATTTTCATGTCAAGTTGCATAACTCTGATTTTCTGAAATTTCGTTGCCACTTAAGGGCCTGTTTTGGCACACCATGATCCTGCACATACCCATTATGACTTGCAAAAACTATTGAATAGACCTAATATCAGAAGGCAAGTTTTACCATTGAGAGAGGAAGTATTTCAGGAGTATGAAAATTTGGTTGGAACTGAGAATCAAATTGCAGTTGAACATCTGGCTCAAAGTTGGAACAACCTTCCAGAGGATCTAAAGAAGGGTGAACCCCATTCATTGCCCAACTATCATACAGGCATATAAAGAGCTCCCAAGTATATCCACTTGGGTAGGACAAAAGGCAATAATTGGATACCTTTAATATTTCAGCCACTTATTCTTATGTGGCCACAAATGGGATGCAGAGCTATAGATAAACCCTATGATGAGACTGCGGAGGAAGCTAGGTGGGCTAGGTTGGAAAAGATGAAAGGATTTTATTGGAACCTAGCTACAGGAGGCATGAGATAGGTACCATAGGTGATTTTTGAGTCACTACCCAAGTAAGGAATTTTCCTCCTACTGGAGGACCAATAAGACATTAGGTTGGGGGGAAAATGATGAGCTAAAATAATAGATCTTTTATTTCTATGACTAATAAGTTTTTCTTGTGCTTTAAATTGCATATTGGGACAATGTGAAGGTCATAGGATATATCAGAGTTTTGATTATGTGCATTTTGATTGATAGCTAAACCCATTGAACCCTGTATTATTTTGACTAAATATTCCTATAGCTATGCAGATTATTATGGTAATATCATGCGTGGATGTATAAATGTTGTGATTAATGGGAAATAGATATATATTGTTGTATGTTCTAACCTTTGATGTAGGAGTAAATAAGTTGTTGAAGAAGCGGTTGAGTTAAGCTAGATAGAGAATCATGCCATGCAAGTAGTCAAATACATTTCAGGGCGGTTGAGCATTTAAGACAGTGGAGAAGATGGTGCTAGAGTGAAGCAACAAAGGAATAGCGAGGCACTACTAGACTCATTTATGGTTGTCTTCAACAAGCAGTGATCTAGTAAAAAACCACCATGCTATATTCTTGGCTGTGTGGTAATAAAGTCCCATGTTCTTTGTGGATTGACTTCTTCTTCTTGATGCAATAAAAGTTTCCACCTAATTTCATGGGCATGATCTAAGTAGTTGAAAGTTTGTTATAAATTTATTTTAAATAAAGACCCGCACCTCTTCGTAGAGGTTAGACAATGTTTTCTAGAATTAGAAGCATTTCTCTTATTTTATGCATAGTATCAACTTTGGAAATAATGAATAAAGGCTATGTTATTTTGAGCATATATAATCATTTTGAAGTCTGGATACACTCATCCAAGGGGGCCCACTTGTTGAGTACTCCTATGTAATTGTTAGATTAAGTTATTTTTTGCTACAATAGATGTTCTAGCAACTGACTGTTCCTATAGCCACTGGAACTAGATGCTATGATTGTTCCTGCAACCAAAGTAGACAAAGTAATCCATGTTTGTTATCTTTGAACTTGGTTAACAATTATTTAGGTAGAATCATCTGTTAATGTTAAGATTTCCTGTAGCCATTTAGTTGTCATATTTCTGCTTGTTTATTTTAGATAGATTCAGTTGTTGCAATAGGACAGAGTGACCCTTACCAGAACTTAGTGCATATACAATGTAGGCCTATTTCAAGTAATACATCCCTAGGTTGACAAGTAAATGAACCTAAGTCATGGAAATGATAGCTACTCAGAATGGATGGCCAATCCCTGAGTTAAGACTGTAAGTCTAGTTATATTTCTAATTAGCTAGGTAGACATTACGGATGTCTAATCTTGCATTTTCTCTTTTCTATGTTGGAGCTTTCGTTGTGTTACTCTTGTTACATTATTTGGTTTTTCTCTTTGAGGACCCTCCGAACCATGGCTGCATCACACAATTCTTAGTAATTCCAATCTGTCACTAGTCAAAATTCTCCCTTTTAAAGCTAGCCATGTGAAATCCCCTGCCTTTTATAGACCATAATCCTTCCAGCAAAATGTGATTTTTTTGGATGGTTTCTCTCTTCTATTATTAGATAACTCCTTAAAACCATCCTTAACTAAATATTTTCTTGATTTTGAGGATATCCATATGAGTTTGTCTCTTTTCTCTATATAAAAGATTAGTCTTTTCTTCAACTCTATAACTAATATTTTCTTGTGTTGTTGTGGGACAAATACATGATTGAAATCTTTGCATTTTAGCTTCCAAGTTCCATTAACTTGAATGGGATGAAAATAGTTACTATGTAACCCCAAGAAGACTGTAAAGCTGATTAAATATCATTCAATTCTATAGTAGTATTTAAAGGGGGTAGTTGTTCCATGAGTCCTCCCGAAACCTTGTTGTTCTCCCATCATGTACAATCCATGTTAATTTTGGCAATAAACATTCTCTACACCTTAGTAGAAAGTTCCACATCTTTGAGCCATTAGGGGGATCTAAGATTGTGAATATTCTCTTAGGCTCATTCGAATCAAGGTATTTACCTCTAGCTATGGAAGCCCACATCGAGGAGGTGTCTGTATACAATTTCCTTACTAGCTTCACTCCTAAAGCAATGTTCTGATCCTCAAAATCTGGAATACACGCACCCCCATGGAGTTTAGGAAAACATGCTTTCTCCAAAGACAACAAATGTATTTTATTTTTTGGATCCCTATTTCCCTTCCAAAGAATTTTTTTTAGGAGAGACTCCAAATCTTGTCTAATCTTTGTTGGCATTGGGAGTACTAACATAATGTAGATAGGGATAGTGGTCAAAACAAATTTAATCAATAAAATTCTTCTAGCTAGTGATAACCACTTGTTACTCCACAAAACTATTCTATTCTTTGTTGGTGAAATTAATCAATCCCAATAATTTATTTTGTTCAAACCTAAAAACATTGGGATTCCCAAGTATTTACAAGGTAATCTTGCTTGTTTATATCCTAAAGTGGATAACAATTTGCTAGATAAAAAGGGTGAGCAATGGAAGAGAAACAATTATGATTTAGCTTCACTCACTTTTTGTCCTAATACCTCCACATATAGTTGCAACACTCCTTTGATCACCTTTTCCACCATGACAAAGGCCTCCCCAAATAAAACCGTGTCATCTACAAATAAACAATGTTCGACCACCACTTGTGTTTGAGGAATTAGAATGCCCTTATAAATTGACAAATCATGCATTGTTGATATCATTATGTTGAATGCCTCTACCATTATAATGAAGAGGGATGGAGATAAAGGGTCCTCTTGTCTCACCCCTTGGGAGGAAGAGAAGTATCCTATTGGACTCCCATTTATCAAAACTGAGAATTTGGCCCCTAATAAACAAGAAAGAGTCCATTTACACCAAATATTTGAGAAACCAAATCTAAGGAGAACTTGATGAAGGAAATTCTAGTTAACCCTATCATATGCCTTCAACATATCAAGTTTTATTATCATTGCTTCTATCTTATGAGACATTATTGAATGTATGGTTTCATGAATGACTAGAGCCCCTTCTATTGTTTCCCTCTAAAAGTTATAGTAAATATAAAAAATGGAGTTCTCTTTGAGTGCTCTAAAAGTTATGGTCCACGTGAAAATGGAGTACTCTTAGAAGGCTTTTAAAATTCTGGTCAATGTGAAAATGAAGTGCTCTTATAGTTATAGTCAATGTGAAAAATGTGTTGTGGTATACTTAATAGGTCACTTTGAAAATTTTCTCCACTCAAAAGACCTTCCTTATAATGTCATAATTCTGGTTTGTAATGCTCTTTGTTGACTTGGAATATTCTAGATATATGAAGGAATAGCTTGGCTTCCTCATTCACACACTTTCAAATTTAAGTTAAGTTGTTGTGGATGATTTATTATTGTGGGATATTATTAATTTATTATTGTAGGATTAAGACATGCCTTACAAATGTGTGTAAATTAAATCAAGTATTTTTTGGATATATAAAAGAGTTGAGTATGATAAATTGATTGAACTAAATTAGTGAAGACAAATTAGATGTTTATTTAAATGAGATTGAGATTGATTAGATCTTATCTAAAAAGTTGACATGATATGTATTTTGATGGTTGTAACATTGTGATAAAAGATTGATATCGTAAAGTTGGAACTAAATCAATTAAGATTTGAGATGTTAAATTCTTGGATGCAATCATGCTTATCATATAATCTAGGTGACATGATTCTATCTAAATATTATGATTCTATCTAAAACATTATTGGACCTTTTTTATAACTACAAGAAATATTTCATAATACAGATATATAAAGTAAGGAAGATTTGGTGGTGTGAAGGAGCATTGTGGGACATTTTATTCAAGAATTGAATTTTAGAAATTTCTTGTTCCTTAAACTTAGAACTTGAGGCTAAGTTAATAGTAGTAAAAGAGATAAAAGAGTGGTAATGGGTGTCATTGGGTTGGTCACTCATATCGTGTTGAAGCTTAATTAAAAAAATATGTATGACTATGTTGAAAGATGTCTTTAAACCATGTTTTGACAATAAATGTCAATTTCTTAACTGTTGTGTGTTTTCATGATGCTCAAACTAGCAAATGAGAATTGATATCTTTTCTTGTAAAAGGAGAAAAGTTCTTTATTATTTTATTACAAGGTATATAAAATTATAGGTTTAGACTATCAAACAAAGTCAAAAGAAATTATCATTGAGATTAACACCTAAATATTTATTTCTTTATTTATTATGAATATATAGTACATTTCAGATGGGCTGTAAAGTGTGATGTTAATGGGATTACTAGAGTTAACTGTATAGTGTTAGACACAATGCACCACTGAGAAGGGGGGTTAATTAGTGGTTCTCAACTTTTTCTCTTTAACTTACTTATGTGTTTATACTGGTTATGGGATATAACTCAATCTAGACTTACCGGTTAGTGAGGAGACTAAACACAAATGAATTCACACACAAAGGGACATCACATAACACTATCATGTATGAGGAAAACCCAAGATGGGGAAAACCTCGGTGAGTAATGCTACTGGAGTCTACTACTCCAATCTAGCCTCACAATCAAATTGGTTACAAAGTTTAGGGCACTAACCCAAGGAGCTACAACCCCTAATTTAGGGCACCAGCCCGGGAGCACCAACCCCTACCTAATTTATGGGCTACAACCCAAAGGAGCTACAACCCCTGCTAGTTTATGTTCACCAACCCAAAGGAGCTACAACTCAGTGATCACAATGATAGTATCAAATATAAAAGTAATCATTTTGTTACAAGTGAATCTTGTAACCATTTCTTATACCTTACTCTACCAGTGAGACACCTTCTCTGCTACACTGGTACACCTCTCTCTCTCTATCAGTTCTCAATTCTTTCACTTGCTTTGTTGCTCTCCACCGGTACTACACTCAGCCGGTTCTATGCCTGCCTTCTTTGCAGTTAACTTTTCTTCTATTTTGCCGGTATGGACACTACCGGTTCTTCTCTTCTACCGGTTGAACACTTCAACCTCATTCTCCCTCACACTCAATCTCTTCTCTATCTCCTTGATGAGCACTTGATTGATCTACTCTCACATGCAACAGCCCTATCTTCTTCTGTTTAGCAACAACCTTCAATGATTTTGGCTTCCTTATTTATAACCTGGTTTTCCCGCCAAAAGCCAATTCAAATCTCAAGCGGTTAGGGTTTCTTCCACTGATAAAATCTTCATTAAATCTAATCCAATCTACCTTGGATTGATCACCTGCATTGGAGGAATGCATCAATAGGTGCTTTCCATCATCCAATGCATATTTTCTAAAAATAGCAAATCTAACCATGTTCTTTAGCCTCAAAATTAGTCGACACATTTATGATCTAGCTGTTTCCTTCTTCAAGTCAATCTGCAGTCAAATATCAAACATCAATCATGGTACCAACAGATCCCTGATCTTCCTCTATTGTTCATCTTTCATCAAGTTGCACACTCTGCAAATCCTCTATGATTGTCACAATCAACATTTAATATCAACCAATCACAACTACCTATTTGACACCAGACATCACTGACCTCTGGATATTCACCACCTCAGCTCCATGTGGCATCATAATTGGTATCCACCTCATCACACTACTCTATTAGTTCAGCTTAGTCACCAAGCACTCACATAACCCATACATAGATACCGGTTCACTGACCCTACCAGCACAAATCACCTTGTCGGTTATCCTTCCTGCCAGTGTAACCCTTATGTCTGTACTTCACTGCTTTGCCGGTGAAACACCTCTATGAATATGTTCACTTACCAACACCATAGAAACTCTGACAACTCTCCTTATCCTTCAGTTTGCTGCACTCTTCTTTATCAAGTGATAACTTTATCTTCCTTGTCTTTTCTCTGATGTTTCACTGGTTGACATAACATATCAACTATCACCAATACAGAATCAGGTAGATGTGTCTGTTGGTGGACAACATACTTTCCTTCTTACTGGTGAGACACATTGATGACACCAAGTCATCACACTCCAACTGTTCTGCATCAACCTTCCTTTAGCATCCCAGTATTACCATGTATATTCCTGCAGAATCACTAGCATCCTTCTTCATCAAATCAGTTCTCCTACCAACTGGTTTGTCAAGATGACAAACATACCATCTCAACTCCTCATTCTTCCTTCACTGTCCCAGTAGCACATCTTGTTTTCACTTGCTTATCTAGTGTGCATTTCTGATCTCATTCTCTGGAGGCTTCCTCATCTTCCACTTGTACATCCAGTCTCTGCATTCAATCACCTGTCTATCTAAGGGAATCATTTTGTCGGTACAAGTGTGACTTTACCGAGAGGAGGATACATCTTCAACATGACATATGTCCTGGTGGTTCTCCATATGTCATCCTGCACACAGAGGCAACATACTCTATCAACCTATCACCTAGCCTATGATAGCTTCTTCATCTGGTGGGAGTCCTGCTAGTTATCCTTACACTAGCAATCTGGTGGCCTGCACAAACTACACCTTCGGTGTTGATGTGATCCAAATAGCATTTCACCTCTTCATCACAATCAATACCCAACATGTAGTCTCTTCATTCTGGTTGTATGCAACACCATATCAACAACCCTTTTACTGAGTGGTCACTTTAATGCACCTCTAGCATACCAGTACATATCGGTTCTATCTTCTACATGAAGATGGTCACCTGATTGTCACTAATGACAACAAAATAACAGTTCTCCCATACCGGTCCATCTTCTATTCCGATTGACATCAAACTCTAATGTGACCAACCTCTTTTTCACTAGTTGACATCAATACTAGTGATACCGATAACATCCTATACTGGTTGACATAAATGACAACACAATGCCAACATATACATCTAAGAAAAGAAGTCAGTGGATATTTGTGATGAAAAAATAGTTCCAAAATCAATACCAACATAGATTATTGCATAAGCAATATTCTTCATAGACTTTGTTATAGGACCAATGGATACATGGTGACCAAAAGCACTTTCTATACCTCTAAAAATCATTTCTTCCCAATAATCTATAGGGAGAACAAGCATGCTAACCCATTGTAGAAGTATATTGAAGGATTCCTAGATGGGTCAGATCTAGGGTATATTTTTTTAGGACAAGATTAGCTTTAGATTGAAACCAAGCCCCCTACTAGTATATTTCATAGATCTTCTTCAATAGAGAAGGAGAAAGAAAAATCCTCTAGCCAGTATTGCAATATCCATTTACCCTTCTTGCACCATCATTTTTATGTCCATGAATTGACCATATCAATGTTTATTGTGGTCCAAGAAATTTCACTATCCACTCTAGAGACCAACAAATTAGAAATCCCCTTAGCACTCCATTTCCTCATCTATAGATAAGAGCCCCCCTTACCTAATGTACTTCCTATGTTGAAAATGTACAAAATGGTTCAAATCCATCACTTTTTAATTCAAAAATCCAAGAATTACATTCTTGCCCATTTTTTTGCTCTCCATCTCACTCTTAAAAATATAGAGATAGGAAATTCTAATTTGAATATTTTTATGATAAAAATATATTAGATTTAAAATCTTAAGAATATAAAAATAGAGAAAATGTAGGATATAAGTTGAGGATATATTGAAGGATGCAGTTATTTCTCAAGAAGTTGAAGGAAATCAATCAAGGGTTGACATGACTAATTGTAAATAATTTCCAGAATTGTTGCATACTAACTTGGAATATTATTAAGAAGCACAATTTTTTTTTAACATAATCCATTTTCTTCTTTTGTAGAAGATTTCATTTTAGAAGTTGATAAAAATGGTGATAATGATATTAATATGAGTTGTTTCTTTTCTCCTAAAAACATACTAAATGGATCTTAATTAAAAGTTAGAAATCCAAATAGAAATAGAAACTTCTTTGAAAATGGTGCTTTGATTGCACTTAAAGGAAAAATAATTGAGAATATTAGAACAAAGTTATTGAAGGGCATTTATGTTCTTGGGTAGGATATTTTTATTTAGAGAAGGTTGGAGTGTTTTGTGTTCCTGATCTTGAATCACATTGTTTTAATTGATAACTATACTTTAAAGGTCAGAGTTCATATTATGCTTTCAAATGTCAAGGGTGGGGCCCCCTATCTAGAATCTTAACTTCTTTATTTTAAAGTAAATAAATTATGTTTTGTTTCAGGCATTTTATTCAACATTTTTGGTGTATGATTGACATTAACATGAAAAGTATCAAATATATCACTTCAAAACAAGATTGGTCCATTCCTTAGATTTTTTCCTCCCCTGATTGATTTGTCCACATGGTCTAGTCGTCAAGTTTTAAAATTTTAATCTCATTCTTTCCCATGACGACTTTCTAAGAATTTGACTATCACCCATCGATTGGCATGTCAAGGGTCTCTACTTGTTTTTCTTGTATTTTCATTTAACAAGATCATCCTAGATCATTTTGATTATGAATTATTTAAAGAAAAGAATTCATATTCAATCTTGACCACAATTGCATTACATTCTTGCACTCTCTATTTGGCATGTTTTCAAACATACTACATAAAAAATGGACTTGATTGCCATCAAGGAAATCGATGTTATTCCCTTTGTGAATGTTAAACCCTAAAATTGATTTTTAGCACCATTAGTTTCTAACATGCAACTAAAAATGCATGTTTTGCACATACTAAAGGTGAAGTTCATTAGTGGACAAAAACTTGTGAGAGAAAATTGTCTATAGAGAAATCTACATGAGAAAACTAGTTTGAGATCTTAGAACATTTACTATAACTCCATTCTATGCTCTTCATAATTTATTTAGATCCAGTTTTTAATTCTTATGTCTTTGTCACATCTCAGTAGTATAAAAATTTGAAATTAACATTGTACCATATACCAATAAATATCTTATCCCTTATCAACTATAATAATTTATATAACAATCACTAATCTATCCATTTCAACTTAAAAAATCTAAATTTACTCCAATTTTATCCTTACTTTATGCATTGTTTAATTTGTTTATTATTAAAAAATATATTTATTATATTTAACATCAATCTAAATTTCTAAAGTCAGAAGTATATAAAAAAGAACATAGACCCATTCTGCACCCACACTCCGAACTTGGAGCGAAGAGAAACCTGAGAAGGGAGCTCCTTGTTTTTCTCCATAAGGACACAAAAATGAGCAGAGATCAAATGCTTCTTAAATTTTGTGATAGAATCACCATTAAGATACTGTCCAAAAGTGTTTGCAATGAGTCAAAAAAATTCTCATCCCAGAATTCCAAAGGAAGCTCTGGTACTTGAACCCACACTAGAAGCTTACTAGTATCATCCTTCATAGGATTAAACCCAGGGGCCCAACATTTACGGATAAGTCCATTGTGCCCCATAAACCAAGGATCATCTAAAAGGGTCCTGGAGTAATCATCTGGATTTGAAAAGGAGAATAAGAAGAATTTGTTAAGCATAGCAACAACCTCAACTTTACCTCTAAGGTTCCACCTCTGACCCATCCATCTTCTCACAACATCTATGTTGGGACGATTCCTACAGAATTTCCCAATAAGAGAGTTACTAAATCAAGCCTTCATCTTGCAAGTAAATAAGTTTGTGATATCGATTTCCATCTTGTCCTCCTCAGTCTGTGTAGGAACAAAAGACTCAGGAGAAGGAAACATCCCTTCAACCTAATTTTATTCATTGTTTCATTAGTTTTTTATATTATATTTTCATAATGGGAATTAAATTAGAATATAATTTTATTTATTGATTTTATTGATTTTTTAAAAATGAATATAGGGAATAAACATTATAGATATTTTGAAGATGTTGTCAACAAGAACAAACTGGTTCATTTGGAAGATCATACTAAACAATAGATTCATGTACAAAACTTGATTAGCAATACATCACTATGTCTCATGAAAGGGACTCAACACAACATTACAAAAAGTGACTCTATATATGAGTATGAACAAAATAACATTCCTCTACAAAGATAACAACCTAGGGCAACTATATGCCATTAATAAAAAATCATTTTGGGACAACTGTAAGCTAGGACTCACTGGTCCACCCAGGCTATCGATCCAAGGGGGCCTTCCATCCATATTACTATTTTTCCATTTTTTACAGGGACTGCTCCATGGGCTGTTAGCTAGGATAGGTTCTCCCTATCCATCTTTATTCCCTCATCAATCTTATCCATAAAAGATGCTAGGGCATTAACAAAAGGGGTTCTTTCTATATTGAACTTGCTCCAAGTGTACTGTGGGATTTTTCTGAGCTGAATACTCGTGTATGTCCATCCTCCCAGAATCTCTTGAACTTTTTCTTTGCCAACCTCATTACAATAGTGACCTGCACATCAATATGGTTAAAAGTGAGTTTTCTTATAGACTTATTAAGCATCCTATCTTTTCCCTGGTACTTATCCTTATTCCTAATCTTCCATATATACCATAAAATTTCATAGGATAATATAAACCAAAAAAAAATACAATATTTTTTTAAGCCATGAACAAAACTTGTAACAATGTTCATAATATTGATATTATCATAAATAACAATTCCAAATAGGAGCCAAATCTCCTTAGCTATGATGCATTCAAAGAAAATATGGTTTGTAATTTTTGTCACTTTGCATGCACTACATATTTCAACTGTATGCTAGTCATTCCTGAATGGGAGTATGTTCAAAATAAATAATCATTTGAAACACTTCTTCTTAGGAACAGTGTCACTGCTCCATAATCTAGTAAAGATAGTTTTCCATTGCTTGTTAGAGAAATCAGTACACCACACAAACTAGTATTGCTTTGGTCCTCATAAGAGGAGTGTCATCCGTCCAAGTGTAAGAAAGAAATCTATAATTGTTATCCATACAAGGCTTAGGGAGGTGGAGTACATTACAAGCGTCTCTTAGCGTACAATAGGTTCTCCTATTAGACACAGGAAACTAAATTTTTTGAGACAACTCAACTCAGAAGATTAGATGATCATTAATAATAACATCTTTAAAACAACAAATACCTTTAAAGGCCCAACTCTTAGTAAAGCAACCTTGAATGAGAGCAAGAGGTCTACCTTTGTGGAAAATGTTCCACCAAATAGACCTTTCCCCACATATAATGCAACTATTATGGTTGACCCTACAATTGAAGACCCAAGACCTAATAGACTCCCATGCTTTCCATATTGCCTTTAACACACATGAGCCTATTGTGGAGATAGGGAAGTTCCTAACAACTAGGTCACTGAAGGGGCGAGACTTCCAAGTTTTGGCTTGTTTGGGTACAAACATCCATATGTTGTTCCTAACAAGCACCTTCCAAGGTTCATCACCTTCCAGAGCATGGAAAATCCATTTAGCAGAAAGAATAATACCTTGAAGCTTGAGATCCTTCAACCCCAGATCTCCCATCCTTTTATCCACACAATGCCAACTCCATTTAACAAAGTGCCTTTTCCTATTTCTTCTTCCATCTAACCATAAAATTTTTTTAATACTTTTCTAGATTTCATTGAATTGATAATTGTTGAACATCCAAATTGACGCATAGTATAGGCTATATGATGAAAGAACCTTCTGGCAAACCTGAATCCTCCCAGCAAGAGACATTTAATGTTTGTCCCATTTCCTCAATTTTGTCTCAAATTTTTCCACTGCATAAAGAGGGGCAAAATGTAGATGTCTAAAATCAATTAAATTAAATATTTAATTAATTTAGCCTTTCTACATAATGAATTAATTTAATTATGTTTATCCTTATTCCTCTCAAAATTAATTAAATCAAATTTAATTAATTTTGTCACTATAGTCCGATAATTAATTTGCCAATAAATTAATTATTTTTCCATTCTCCTAAAGTCATCCAAATTATTAGTTCTTCTAAAACTCTTCTTAGTTAATTAATTCGAATTAATTAACTCAATCATTTGATTCCTACAAATCACTTCTTCTAATCCTCAATTAGTCTAATTACTTCTTCTAGAACCATGATTAATATTATTCTCCAATTTTATATTTTTCCACTCATTCTCTCTCCTCATGTCACATCCTCCTAAATTTCCCACTTGCACTATAATCTCTCATTAGCCCATCTAATCACCTTTCTTAATCATTTTTACAAACCTAATCCTCGAGATTGGTAACACGTCAACCATTTTCCATAAATAGTTTGTCCCCCTCCATCCTCCAAACCTTAAATGCACCTCCTTTGACAATGTCAAAGGATTTCAAATCCTTTGCACATTCCCATGCCTTCTCTTCCCAAGGAATTTTTAATTCCTTTTCTTCCTTATTCCTTCTATGAAATCTTCTATCTGGGAATTTTTAATTCCCTTGTCCCTTCCTAAGGAATTTTTAAATTCTTTATATTTTTCCAATGCGCCTAGGGATCTCTTCCATATGCACCTTGAGGAGTGTGGAGACAAGAAATGCTTTTAAGGAAAATATCTTAGTCTCCACACCATGTCATCTCAATCATTCCCATCACTTTCCTTCAATCTCCACCCTTCATTTCAAATTTAACTTGGCCCTCCATTTTGGCCTCCTCCAATCTATAAATTGTAGTCTCCCCTCATTTTGATAGCTTATTTTTTTGAAATCTTATGTTGTCCAAGTGTTCTTAGAAAATCCTCTATCATAGCCTTATCATGCCCAATTCATCCCATACTCAGTCATTATCATCCATCAATCCATCTATCAAGCATTACCCTTGTTGTTGTGTAGTGGAGAGCATTCCACACCCTAAATCAAGAGCCAATCCAATAAAGTGGACATAGGGCACAATTCCACTTCATGAAAGGCTCAATCCAAGGAGAAAGAGAAGGTTATGTGTGTTGGAAACAATGTGGCAAAATGAGAAGGGGGGTGAATCAGTTTGCACAAAAACTTTCTGCAACTCAAACCACAAATCAGATCTGATATTTAACAATTAAATCATGAAACAATACCACATCAATAACACACATAACACTAATATTTTTTACGTGGAAAACATGGTTAAGGGAAAAAACCACAGTGGGGACCTACCCACAATGAGATAATACTGTGTTAGAAGTAAATGTAAATATTACAATAGGGAATGTACATGCATTCAAGCACACTTCCTAGAAACCTAGAAAGGCTACAACCTTTAGGAAAGGCTCACTACCTTACAGGAAGTCTCATTGAATTACAAAAGCATTTGGACAACAATCTAGATTATGTGAACTATGAAAATAGCATCTCCATATGCCTGAGTACAGTTTCGGTTAAGCACACAGTCTTCTCTGCAACACTTCTCTTCTCTCCTTCACACTTCCAAAAGATCAAATCACTTGTTTGCACATACAAATTGATCATACACATCCTCAAAGATCACATACATTCATCTTACCTGATTATTACATTTATTTATATAAGACATCAACCTATATTTCAAGGTTGGCTAAACCCTCAATATAAATTACAAAATAATAGCTTCAAATGCTACAACAATGCATGTTGACCAAAATGTTGTCGACTAAGACATAGTTTGGACCCAACTCAATACTACAAACATGCAACACCTCCAATAATTATGCCTCGATCATCTATAACATGCTACAATCACCAAGAATGTTGCATAACATGAAGAACATCACCAGACAAATAAAATCTTCAATAATATGCACAATAATCAATATGGACCACAAATAAGCATAGAACATGATCTAGAGATATTCAAAAGCAATGTGAATTATACCACAACAACTGCAATAACTCGAATTACCATAATAATTATCATCTCACTACTAGAGCTTAAGAACACCATCATAACTAACTATCAACTTGAAAGATTCACTTGTGTATTTCTAAATCATGAACCAATTGAACTGAGTACACACATCAATGTCCATAACACACCCCATACATCCACAACTAAATATATAGAAATTCTAGATAACAAACAAGAATACCGAATAACATGAACAACTGAATATCAACCTCAATAGCTAATCTCATAACTAGATCAAAATATCATGCAAACCTCTACAAATGGGAATGAACCATCTACAGACAACATACCAAAAACTCATTGGTCTTCATTTTCTCATCTGCAATACATAGGCTAAATCAACTCATTCAACCACACTAGAATACACACAAGAATATGTTGATATAAATGACAATACATCATTTCAACAAACTCCTCAACAACATCCAACAATCTCCCCCTTTGGAATTGATGGCAATATATGAATGTGAAAAACAATCAATACAAATAAAGAAATTATCTCTCAACAATCTCCCTCAAAATCATAATGATATCAGCTCCCCCTTAGACAAATAACTCAAATTACAAATCTCAAAATGTTCTAAGGTTTTTCGCTTCTCTCCCCCTTTGACATCAATGAAAAAGGCTAAGGAATCAGGATTCTCTACCCACAAATCTATACATCTAGACACCAATATTGACTACTCCTCCTGAGCAACAGCCTCACTCATCAATCCAAATCATAAAATATCTTTGTGAAGTTCACCGAATTGATGCAAATCCATGCATCTTAGTTTTCATCAGGAGGTTCAATTACCCTTAACTTCTCTTTGAGATACTCAAATGTATTTTTAGGAAAAGGCTTTGTAAAGATATCTGCAATTTGTTCCTTTGTAGATGCATATTCTAGTCTAACATATTTCTCATTCACCTTCTCTCTCAAGAAATGAAACTTGATTGATACATGCTTTGTTTTGGAATGCAACACCGGATTCTTTGAAATATTGATAGCACTTGAATTGTCACACTATATAGAAATAGGCTCATCATAAATAACATATATATACTTTGGCATCTGCTTCATCCAAATTACCTGAGTACAATTGCTAGCTGTGACAATTTATTTAGCCTCTGTAGTAGATAAAGAAATAGCATTGTGTTTCTTACTTGCCCAAGAGACCAAATTCTTACCCAAAAAGAATGCACCACCTGTAGTACTCTTCGAGGAATCAAAATCTGTAAAAGTACTCAAAGTGAAATCATCATTCTTAGAATACCATAAACCAAAATCAACTGTCCCTTTCAAATATTCAAATATCCTTTTTATAGAAGTAACATGATATTCCTTAGGATCAGCTTGAAATCTAGAAACATGACATACAACATTCATTATATTAGGTCTAATTTGTGTCAAATATAACAAAGCACTAATCATAGATCTATATCTGGTCTGATTAGCTTTTGGAGAATCATCATCCTTTGTAAGCTTACATATGGTCACCATAGGTGTACCAATAGTTTTAGAGTCCTCAAAACCAAATTTCTTCAACAATTCATTTACATACTTAGATTGAGATATAAAAATACCTTTATCCAACTGAGTAATTTGCAATCCCAGAAATAATTTCATTTCACCAATCATAGACATCTCAAATTTATTTTGTATCTCTTCAACAAATTTCTTACATAGGTAATCATTTCCTCCACAGATAACGTCATCAACAAAAACTTCAATAATTAAAATGTTATTCTGATTAATCTTGAAATAAAAATTATTGTCAATAGTACCTTTATTGAATTTAAGCTTCATCAAATACTTATCCAATCTAGCATACCAGGCTCTAGGGGCTTTCTTTAATCCATACAATTCTTTCTTCAACTGGCAAACCATGTCCTTTTCATCTATTAGCTAAAATCCATCTGGTTGCTCAATGTAGACTTCTTCTTCCAACTCACCATTAAGAAAGGTCGATTTGACATCCATCTAATAAAACTTGAAATATTTGTGAGTAGCATAGGCAAGAAATAACCCAACAACTTCAATTCTAGCTATCAGAGCAAAGGTCTCCTCATAATCAATTCCTTCCATCTGTGAATAACCTTTACAAACAAGTCTATCTTTATTTCAAACAACTTCACCCTCTTCATTCAACTTATTCTGGAATACCCATTTAGTTCCAATTACATTTTTATCCTTAGGTCTAGGAATAGGAACCCATGTATCATTTTTCTCAATCTAATTCAATTCTTCTTCCATAGCTTTAATCCAATTTACATCTTTACATGCTTCATCAACATTTTTAGGCTCCATGTTAGAGATCAAACAAATTTCTCTAGCAAGTCTTCTCCTAGTCATCACACATTTATTTTTATTACCAATAATCTAATTTTCTAAATGATTCAACCTTACATGCCTGGGAGTTTTAGGATTTTCTTGAATTTCAGGCTCTTCAACTCTTTCTTCTACATTAACATCTGCACCTTCATTCTTAGGCTTTTCCAGAGCAATTTTAACTTGACTTTGGATCTACACTTGTTTTCATTTATTTGAACTGACATCTTGATCATCAAAATCATATCTGCAGCATTACCTTCATTAACCTTCACATTAGCACTTTCAACAATCTTCCTCAATCTTTTATTATAACATTGGTAGGACTTATTCTTTATAGAATAACCAAGAAATATTCCTTCATCACATCTAGCATCAAACTTTCCAAGATATTAATCTCTTTTGATATAGCATTTACTACCAAAAATTCATAAATATCTAATGGTAAGAGAAACACCAAACCATAACTCATAAGGAGTCTTACCAATATCACCTTTGACATTTACTCAATTAAGAGTGTATACTACAATACTCATAGCTTCTATCTAAAACACATGCAAAACATTTCCTTCAATCATCGTGGTTCTATCAACTTCTTGAATTGTTCTATTCTCCCTCTCCACAACACCATTCTGTTATGGTGTCCTAGGAGTAGATAACTGTCTCTTAACTCCATGCTCTTCAGAATATGCATTAAACTCACTGGAAGTGAATTATCCACCTCTATTGGATCTCAGACACTTCAACTTCAATCCACTCTCAACTTTAGCTTTGAAAATTTTGAACTTCTCCAATGCTTTAAACCTCTCCCTTAAGAAGGTTACCCACATCATTCTTGAATAATCATCAATTAGCAACATGAAATACTTATCACCCTGCAATCTTCTTACTCTAGAAGGACCACATAGATCAATATGCATAAGATCCAACAATCCATTGGAATTGTACTATTTTCTCTTATAAGCAACTCTTGTCTACTTTCCCAAATGAAATTCCTTACATATTGGATTAAAAGGTTTTATCAACTTCAGTAGATCTCACTGCTTGAGTAGAACTTATCTTAACCATGTAATCAAAATTTACATGACACATCCTTTTATGCCATAACCAACTTTCATCAATATGATCAATCAAACAACTTTTACCACCAACATTCAAGTGAAAGATATTACCTTTAGTCTTTGTCCCTGATACAATCTCATTTTCAAAGCTACTCAAGATCTCACATTTATCATTCTTGAATTGCAAGTTATATCCCTTATCGACCATCTAACCAACACACAAAAGATTATGCTTCAAACCTTCAACATACAATGCATCATCATTATTGTGCTTACCATCAAGAGAAGTAGAACCTCTACCACAAATTACACAAGCTTTTTTGTCACCAAATCTTACTATACAACCATTATACTTTTCAAAGTTTATAATTTTACTCTTATCACGTGTCATATGATGAGAGCAACCACTGTCAATTCATTCATATTTCTCCTCAACTTTAGGAGCTAAATATTTCTCCTTATTAATGTGACTTGTAGAATCTGTAGTTATAGGATCATCTTCCTTGATAGCAATGAACACAAATTCATCTCTTTAATTTCCCTTATCCCACTCATCATTTGTCGCACCTTCATCAACAACATAATAATACTTCTTCTGATATTTAGGCTTATATGACTTAAATGACTTCTTAGGATTTCTATCTCTTTTCGGACACCTTGATGCAAAACGTCCTATCTTATTACATGAAAATAATTTAAGGGGTAACTTTCCTTCATACTTACTAACACCTTTAGGCAATCTTCTAGCAATAAGTGCTTCAAGATCCTCAAGCTCTCTTTATTCATCTTCCATCTCTTTCAACTCTTTCTCATATCTAGATACTCTTGTATAAATTTCTCCCAAATCATATCTCTACTTCCCATAAACAATAACTTTTAATGCAGATTTAGTCTTAGGAAGAGAGTCTCCAAACTCACTCAACTCAAAATCAACAAGTTTACCAATCAACATGTCTCTTGTCACATTTGTCATAGTCTTGATCTCATCAATAGCAACAACTTTATGTTTGTAAGCAGGAGGCAAGGATCTCAACACTTTAGCAACAATATCAGATTCTTCTAATACTCCACCGACACATCTAATTTCGTACACAAGATCATTCACTTTTTGCATAAAAGAAGTAATATTCTCATCTTCACTCATTTTCAGGTTCTCATATTTTCCCTTCAATCTCCGCAACTTAGCAATCTTCACCTGACTATCACCTTCATGCAAGGTCTACAATTTCATTCAGATCTCATGAGCAATCTCTAAGTCCATCACATTCATCATCTTAGAATTTGACAAGGCACTCAACAATGCTTCCTTAGTTCCAATATTGTATTTTCCTTCCTTTATTTCATCTTAAGCAGTAGGACCATTCTGAGGAACATTATATACATTCTTAGTAATCTTCCAATACTCTTCTCTAATGCATCTCAAATGACATTACATCCAACTTTTCTAGAGAGTGTAGTTCATTCCATCAAATCTAAGACTATCCTTCTTGAAACCAAAGGTTGACATCCTGGATCTTCTCAAGCGATCAAGGTTCTTTTAGAGGATCTATCTCTAATACCAATTGTTGGAAACAATGCATCAAACTGAGGGGGGGGGGGTGAATCAGTTTGCACAAAAACATTTTGCAACTCAAACCACAAATCAGATATGATATTTAATAGTTCAAGCATGAAACAACACCACATCAATAACACACATAACACCAAGATTTTTGACATGGAAACCTGGTAAAGGGAAAAACCATGGTGGGGACCTACCCACAATGAGATAATACCCTGTTAGGAGTAAATGTAAATATTACAATAGGGAATGCACATGCATTCAGGCACAATGCCTAGAGCTCACCGCTCAAACAAGAAACCCATAAAGGCTGCAACCTTTAGGGAAGTCTCACTACGTTACAAGAATTCTCACTGACTTACAAAAGCATTCAAACAACAATCTGAATTACATGAAGTGTAAAAATAGCATCTCCATATGCCTGAGTACAGTTTTGGTTAGGCACATGGTTTGCTCTGCAACACTTCTCTTCTCTCCTTCACACTTCCAAAAGATCAAATCACTTGTTCACACATACAACTCTATCATACACATCCTCAAAGATCATAGACATTCATCTTACATGATTATTACATTTATTTATACAAGACATCAACCTATATTTCAAGGTTGGCTAAACCCTCAATACAAATTACAAAATAATAGCTTCACAAGCTACAATAATGCATGCAGGCCAAAATGATGTCAGCTAAAACATAGTATGGACCCAAATAAATACCGCAAACATGCAACACCTCCAATAGTTATGCCTCAATCATCCTGCTACAATCACCAAGAATGTCGCATAACACGAAGAACATCACTGAACAAAGAAAATCTTTAATAACACACACAATAATCAACATAGACCATAAATACACATAGAACATGATCTAGAGATATTCAAAAGTAACATGAATTTCACCATAACAACCACAATAACTCGAATTACCAGAATCATAATCATCTCACTACCGGAGCTCAAGAACACCATCCTAACTAACTGTCAACCTGAAAGATTCGCTTGTGGATTTACAAATCATGAACCAATCGAACTGAGGACACACATCAACATCCAAAATACATCCCATACATCCACAACTAAAGATATAGCAATTTTGGAGCAATTCAGAGAACAAACAAGAATATCGAATAACACGAACAACGAAATATCAACCTCAATACCGGATCTCATAACTCAATCAAAACATCATGCAAACCTCTACAAATGGGAATGCACCATCTATAGACAACATACCAAAAACCCATTGATCTACATCATCTCATCTGCAAACACAGGCTAAATCAACTCATTCAACCAAACTGCAACACTGGAATAGATATAAGAATATGTTAACATCAATGACAACACATCATTCCAACAAACTCCTCAACAACATCCAACAATGTGAAGGTGAAATGGTTTTTTTCATGTTTATTTGAATTTTTTTATTTGGATTGAAACTAACCATAGGCCTTCATATCAATTTTCCCTTGGTTCATTTTGGCATGCCCGATGGGACCCACGTGCCTTTCTACTAATCAATTTTTGTGGATTTTGAGATTTTTCTTAGAAGTTAGCGGATCAGTGTTCGACTCTACACATCGACATCTTTGCTCCACTGATTCAACATTTGTGCATAGAAGAATCAATATCTCTATTTGAATTTGAAATTTTCCCGCTAACTATCTGTTGGAATCCAAGAGCACTAAGAGGGGGGGCGAATCAATGTTCTGCCGGATATAATACTTTTAACCTTATTAACAAATCCACTTAATAACTGGTATGAATAAATGAAAGTAACATCAAGTAATATTAATGCAACCACATGAATCAACACCATAACATAGAGATTTATACATGGAAAACCTCAAAGAGGGAAAACCATGGTGAGAAAGGAGACCCACAATATCTATCCACTAACCAATTGAATAAATATTACAAGAGGGGCCTACACATGTAGGAAGGCACACTGCCTAGAGAACACTGCTCATCACAAAAGGAGCCTCATTGACTACAGATCCAAAGGACTCGATTGCAAACAAAAATTGAACTCAGAATGTGCATCTACTATGCTAGATGAGTTCTAGTTTAAGCATTGTTTGTACTAGTTATACTATAACCTCCCTTATCGGTAGCTTAGATCGGTTTTCAAACCTCTAGACAAATAATCAAGACCGATTATAGATCTTTATGTTGGCCATTTGGTGGAATTGATTATGTGTTGCATTGATGTTTTATCATTGATGACAACACTAGGTGTTTGGATGCTTTACTGACACCCTTCTAGTCCTGGTAGGTTGAGTAGATTCTAGTTGTTTTGGATCCAACATGATCTGGTAGGCTCCAGTATAGTTTGGTGATGGAATCAGCTTGTTCATGATACTCATGCTCATTATCGATCAGTTGGTTTTGGTATGGTGATCAGATGTTATCCTTCTTGCTTAAAAGCTTAGTTTCTGGTTCTGGCGAGTGTTTCACCGACAGAGCTTTTGATGAAGATCTTTGATGAATTTCATAAGTGGTGTTGGTGCAGCTTCTAGTGGATTTTTAGGATGTTGTTGGTGATCATGTATGAGACTTCATGGATGGAGTTCATTGATGTAGCATGTGGACCTATACTAGGTACCGATTGATCTAGGTTATGGACAAACTTTAATGTAATGTGTAGATTGGACCTCTCAATGTGTTTCCGAGATGTCTTAAGTGTTGGATATTATTTGTTTGGTCTAAGGTCGACATGGTTTGTAATTATGTAATTGGTTTATTATCTAGTGGCCGACCTAATTGTTTATGGTCGGGGGTTTGTATATATAGATGTAAGATCTCATTGTAGATCATCATGGTTATGTTAGAGTTCATGCTCAAGGAATGTAATCTGCGAATAATATAATATCATTTAGGTAGAGGATTTGGTCGATTATTGGAGATTGAATTGGGTTTATGTATGAGGATTCAGTCCTCCAGTATTGAGCTTAACAGGAACTGTACTCAGACATAGGAGATGCTATCTTTTGTAATTCAACACTTCTCTGGATTGTAGTATGGATTTCTATGTAGTCAGTGAGGCTCCTTTTGTGATGAGCAGTGCGCTCTAGGTTTTTGGCCTTCCTGCAAGTGCAGGCTCTTCAATTGTGATTCACATACTTACTATGGAAGTATTATCTGACTGTGGGTAGGCTTCCCACTGTGATTTTTCCCTTTACCAGGTTTTCCATGTATAAATATTGGTGTCATGTGGATGATTTTTATTCTGTGATTATTGTTTATGCTTAATTGGTTTAACTACTATTCTGGTATTAAATTTTTAAATTGCTAATAGTTTCGATAATCTGTGACAACTGATTCACCCCCCCCCCCCTCTCAGTTGTCTTCCGGTTATGTGAACTATATAGTAATTGGTATCAAAGATTTGTTCCTCTCTGCAGAAAGCTTAACTACTTGAGGAAGATCCTATGGCAACTAACAGTTCAAGTTCATCCAGTTCTTCTAGAGCTATCTTTCGGAGGGATATTCTGAGGCTTGATGGAACAAATTACACAGTATGGAAGATTCTGATGGAGACTCATCTGAGATGTATTGGCAAGGAGACTAATTGGGAGATCACATAGAATGATGTCACACCTTATAATCCAGGATCTAGAAATCCTCCTCTAGCAAACCTAGACAAGGAGGTTGAGAATGATTGTAGAGCAACAAAAGCCCTCTTGTGTGCACTTTATGATCAGCAAATAATGGAATTAACCGACAAATTATTTGGAAAGGCTATATGGGATAAGTTGGAGACTCTTAATGAAGGTGACCCTACAGTGAAGATTGCTAAACCTGATGGTTACCGGGTGAGATAGGAAAACCTGAAGATGGAAGAAGATGAAAGTATTACTGCATTCATGGAAAGGGTAAATGAGATTGTTATGGGAATTCAATTTTGTGGTGGAACTCTAAGTGAAGATGAAATTGTTTCTAAAGTCCTGAGAGCCCTACCACCAGCTTACAAAATGAAGGCTATTGCTATTAATGAGTTGAGAACAATGGCTAATACATCTATCAATAGAGATACTTGGTTGGGAAACTATCTTCTTTTGAGCTTGAAGAATTTGGACCTTCTGGAGCTGTGAATTTTGAACCTTCTTTTCATGCATCTACATCTACAATAGGTAAGAAAGATTGGAAATATTTGTATTCAAAGGAATTAGAAGATATGAAGAGAGAAGATGATGAGTTTGAGAAACTTGAAGCACTTTTTCTAGAAGAGTACCTAAAGGACCGATAGGAAGTAAGTATGAAGGAAAAGCACCTTTTAAATGTTTTGCATGTAATAATATTGGTCATTTTGCATCTAGATGTCCTGGAAGGAATTCAAGATTTGAAGAAAGAGATAGAAGATCATTTAAGCCTTACCCTAGATATCAGAACAAGTAAAAGTACAAGAAAAGCAAAGATAAATCATGCTACATTGTGGATTAGGAAGGCATTACTGATTCTGATGATGAACTGAAAGAAGACTCTACAAGTGGTTTTGGCAATGGGAAGGAATGGGTGTTCCTAGCTATGAAGGAAGATGATTCAACACTGGAAGTGAATGTGCCTAAAGAGAAGGCACTTGCTACTAAAATGAAGACAAGGATGAAAGGGTAATTGACAGTGGTTGTTCACATCATATTACTAGAGATAAAGGGAAGTTTCTATCTTTGCAAGAATTTGATGGTGGTCTAGTTAGATTTGGAGATGACAAAGCATGTATGATCAAAGGAAAAGGAACTATATCATTGGATGGTAAGAACAATACTAACAATGTTTATTATTTTGAAGGTTTACGACATAATCTCTTGAGTGTAGGACAATTGGTGGATAAGGGATTTGAATTACTGTTCAAGGATGGAAGATACAAAATCATTAACATATCTAGTTTGGAGATTGCAACTAGTACACAGACAAAAGGTAATATATTTCATTTGAGGTCTGGAGAGAAGACATGTTTGATTACATAGATTGATGAGAGTTGGTTATGGCATAAAATGTTGTGTCATGTGAATTTTGATTGCATTATGAAGATCAGTAAAACTAAGGCAGTTAGGGATATACCTAAGATTATGAAGCCCTATAATCCGGTTTCTAAAGAATGTCAAATGGGTAAATAGGTTAGAACCTCTTTTAGGAGTATACAAGATAAATCAAATTATGGTCTTGATCTTATTCATACTGATTTGTGTGGCCCTACTAGAGTTAACAGTTTTCAAGGTGATAGGAAAAGTTTAAAATCTTTAAGGCTAAAGTGGAAACTAAGATAGGATTGAAGATTAAATGTTTGAGCTCAGATCATGGTGGAGAATTCACATCCGGTGAGTTTAATAACTTTTGTGAGAAGCATGGTATAAGAAGACAATTTTCTGCTCCCTGGACACCTTAGCAGAATGAAGTTGTGTAACGGAAGAATATAACTATCTTGGATGCTGCTAGAACAATGATGATGGAAGCTAGTCTACCTCATATATTCTTGAGAGAAGCAGTGAGCACAATGGTTTATATATTCAACAGAGTATATATAAGAGGAGAAACCAGTTAGACACCTTATGAATTATGGTTTGGGAATACACCTACAATTAAGTATTTCAAAATTTTTGGTAGTAAATGTTATATCAGGACAAATGATATCATTGGGAAATTTGATCCTAGATGTGATGAAGGCATATTTCTTGGTTATCCTAATGAAAGCAAAGCATATAGATGTTATAATAAGAGATTGTAGAGAATTATGGAGTGTGCTAATGTAAAAGTAGATGAGCTGAATAAAAGTCAAATCAGAGTTTATGAGAAGGAACTGATAGTGAAAATGATTATATCTGAACTAGTAGCACCTTTACCAGAACAAAGTGTTGAACCAATTTCTCTGACAGTATTAGAGAATTCTATAGTAACTGAGATTGAATCATTCAGAAGATTAGATCATTGGAGATAAAAGAAATGGAATGATGACAAGAAGAAGACTGGCAATTAATGAGGTATGTTTAATTTCATAAGTTAAACCGGTATCAGTAATTGAGGCATGTAAAGATGAATATTGGTTGAAAGCTATGGAAGAAGAATTAGATCAGATTGAGAAAAATAACACATGGACCCTGGTTCTTTGGCCTAAAAATAAAAATGTTATTGGAACTAAATGGGTTTTTAGGAATAAATTGAATGAGGATGGTCAAGTTATAAGGAATAAGGCTAGATTGGCTTGAAAAGGATATTATCGGAATTAAGGAATTGATTATGGAGAGACTATTGCACCTATAGCTAGGATTGAAGTTGTAAGATTATTTCTTGCCTATGTTGCTTATAAAAAACTACAAGGTTTATCAGATGGATGTTAAATGTGCATTTTTGAATGGGGATCTTGATGAGAAAGTTTATATTGAGCAACTTGATGGTTTTTCACTATCAGATGATACAAATATGGTTTGCAGGTTAAGGAAAGATTTATATGGATTGAAACAAGCACCTAGAGCTTGGTATGCAAGGTTGGATAAATATCTTTTGAATCTTGGTTTTATTAAGGGCAATGTTGACAGTAATTTATATTATAAGATCACTAATGATGATATACTAATTATTGAAGTATTTATTGATGACATTATTTTTGGAGGTGAAGATTGTTGGCAAATGCACACTCCAATGAGAAATTGTAGGTGATTGAAGGTTTTGTCATTGATGGCAACCTTGCAATCATATGATACTGGCAAGACAAATATATCCTGGCACCGGCACCAACAGACTCTACACCGACACACAAAACACTGACAGTGAAAGGAAGGATATCGACACCTTGGCTGACTTCAATTTTGTTTGAAATGTATTTTGTAATTAATTGTAAAATCATTGTAAGCCGACATGGCGAGTTGTAAATATGACTCATATATGTATGAGATCATTTTGTAATAGAAAATATGTGAAAAAGGATGTGAGATAAGCAGACTTAATATGCAAAATATTGGTTAAGGATTTATGTTGTAGCAGAGCTTAAACCGGTACTGAATCTAGCATAGCAAATGCTAGTTTGAAGTAGTACAAGACATTGGATTAGTATAATCCATTTTTGTAAGTCAGTGTGACTTCTTTTGTAATTGAGCAGTGAGTTCTAGGCACATGGCCTTCTTGCATGTGCAGGCTCCTATTGTAAGAGTAATATTCCCTTATTGGCTAGTAAGCAAATATTATGGGTCACAAATCCCACCAAGGTTTTTCCCACACCGAGTTTCCTCATTAAAATATTGTGCTATGGTGTGCTTCTCATGTGGTTACTATTATTCTTGTTTACTGTATTATTTCTGGTTTACCAATACACAGTTTTAATATGCTTTTCATATTTTAAGTCAAGTAAATTTATTAACCGGTTAGATATTGATTCACCCCCCCCCCCTCTCAGTATCTTTGGAAATCCTAACAATTGGTATCAGAGCTTGGTCCTCTATTTTCAAAAGCCTAACAATTGGAGGAAGATCTTGTCACCGATAGAGATGGAAAATTCGAGAAAACAATTGGAAACAACTCTTGCAGACTATGATGCAGAAAAAGTGAAGAATATCAAACTTGAAGATGATCTAAAGGATGCTCAGGATATTATTCAAGCACTTCAAGAAAATTTTACTATTGCAAGGAACAAGAGAAGAGAACTTTGTGAAAAAATGCAGAATGAGGAAAATGAAAAGGAAACTCTTAATGATCTGGTAAACAAGCTAAAACAAGAAATCAGTACAACAAAGAATGAGATGCAGGATATGACTATGAGATTTTGTAAAGAAATTGAAGGTAGAAAGAAGAATGAAGAAGACTTGGTTAGAAGACTAAATGATGCTGGAAATGAAAACACGAGACACAATCATGAAAATGATATGTTGAAGATGGATCTTATGCACACACAAAATGACAGAACTGAACTCATAAGATAGAAAGGAATCTTGGAGAGTGAATTGATTGCTTTAAATCAACACAAGGAGAAATTCAAGAAAAGTTCAGAAGAAATTGGTGACATGCTGAAGAATCAGAAACCTAATGGTGATACAAATGGCCTTGGCTTTGAAATTGGTAAAAGCATCGATACTGCAAACAATCATGATCATAGCAAACCAGTAAGACAACCTACTGCTTACAAATTTAATGGAAAATGCTTTAACTATAACAAGTATGGTCATAGAGAAAATCAATGTAGATCTAGAAATTATTAGAATACTAATACACCCACCAGTCAATGTTCTAAATGCAAAAAAGTTGGTCATAATTCAGAAAATTGTAGAATGAATGTAAGATGTTATATTTGTGGAAGATTTGGACACTTATCTAATCAATGCAGAACACATACCAGCATATGGGAAAGCTATTTAGAAGAACAATGTGACTTTTTATGCCTGTAACAAGATTGGACATATTGCTAAATTCTATAGAAGCAAGTCCTCACCGACAAATAACAAAGGTCTGAGTTTGAAAGGTAAAGAAAAGGTTGAAGATGTAAAACAAGAATTCTCAAAACAATGGATCAGAAAGTTAGATCTGAATGTTGATGGGAATACTCCTCCACTAGTAGAACAGAGTAACACTCCACCGGTAGGAGACTCTTCATCTAACTGAAGAAAAATCCTTTGGGGGTTTAGCAACAAAATAAAAAACTTGCTATTATTCCCTCGGTTGATGATAAGAAGTTGAAATTACTTCTATACCGACAGATGAGTTAAGTTGTGACTGAACCAACAAGCATTAAATGTGGTAGTTGGCAAAAATAAAATTCTAAAGAAAGTGTTTTAGCTCCTTTTTCCATTCACCGAGCATTCAAATCATTGAGAGCATGAAAATTTCTAAGCAAAGGCATTCTAAGCGAAGAAGTGAATCAATCCATCAAATCATTCATCCCTAAGGCAGATTGAGGTAATTATGGCTATGGCATCTTCATCCACTCTTGAATTTGTTGCAAACCCTACTGTTGTTGAAGTTGTTAAGTGCCCTAGACCCATTTTCAAACTGGTTCCCAAAATTTCAAAGAAAGATGATAGCATAGGTGCATTTTCTCAAATCCCTAAAGGAGTAGAAACCCTAGGTTTCACTAAAATTCAGAAATGTCAAACCTGAACATAAGATAGTAGAAACCCTAGGTTTCACTGAAATTCTTAGTATCCTAAATTTTCCTAAGGATATCATAAGGATTGTGTTAAGAAGAGTACATGGTGAATTTTTCTAGTTAGACTCTATTCATAAAATCATAAAAGAAGCAGTAAAAGTTGTAACAAGGTTACCCTCCACTGGTAACAGACCAGACAAAACAAAAAAGGTCTCAAATGACACAGTGACAAACCTTACTGGTGCAACATTTGATAAGAGATCTCTAAGGGTAAATGATGTGAACGATATAAATGTCAAATTTATCAGTATGATCTTAGGTTATAAAGCTACACATGCAAATAGGTTAAACTTAGTTTCTAGCCTATGTATCAAGAGTGCCTATGATATGGTAAATGATAATGCAAGGATAGACATATGTGAATGGCTTAAAGATGAGCTGATAGACAATTTGGGAAAGATTAAAAGAGATAAGAAATGAACATTCAGATTTAGAAACTTACTTGTTTGTCTGATGCTATACATAACCAAACAAGTACCCGGTATTGGTGCAAGAGATTTTGGTTTTGACATACCGGTAGGAAAACAACTATTAGATCTATTGAACAATATGGGAGAGAACAGGGACAAAAACATAAATGAGTATTTTCAAGCATTGAAGACTTGAATGAAGACTAGAGTAAGACTGTCACAAGCCATTGTGGATAAGTATAAAAAAGAAATCTATTTTGTGATCAAGAAAGATGAAATTTGGATGGAGGCAGTTATCCCTAGAACTATTTGGGTAACTGAAATGGGCTATGAAACAGATGACAACATCATAGAAACTTATGCAAAAGCCCTCCTTGAAGCTCCAAAGGAATTGGAAGAGAAAGTGTTTGGTAGTGTTGAAACAATAGAAAGTACTATTCAATCTAGGAAAAGGGTTAAGAAAGTTGAAGCAACAATAAGGAAAGGAACCCGATAGGCAAAGGAAATCAAAGAAGATGTTTTGAGACAAACTGGTATAAGTGAAAGTGAGTTGGAAGCACCTCAACTGGAAACTCATCTTTCACTGGTTGGAACTTCTTCTGAGAGTGATATACCTGTTGTATTTAAAAGGGTTGAAAGGAAAACAAAACCCTCACTGGTACCTTCTCCTACACCAAAAAGGACAAGACAGAAGCAACAAGCAGTAAGGCCTCCAACAAAGAAAATGACTCCTAAGAAGAAGAAGGTGAAATAGACTATTGCTCCTCTAGACAAACTTCTTAGCGAAATAATAGAGGATGGTAAGATGAAGAACATCAATAAAATATACAAGACATTATCAGCTGATGATAAGGAAAGCATAGAAAACAATGTAATTCTACACTTCGATATATACAAGAAATTTTTGATGAAAATTGTTGATGAAATTCCAAATGACTTGTATAGGAGATTAGAAGCTAGAAGATTAGCCATTGTTGAATTGGATAAAAAAATTAAGATTGAAAAACTACTGGTAGTGCATCTAGTTAACTCACCTGATGAAATAGACAAATTAATCAGTGAGGCTAACCAGACAGTATTTTCTACTGCTCACCGACATGTAGCACTAATGGTTGGCAGAGTAACTGAAGTATCTGATGAAACAATAGATGGATGGGATATATTCTTTGTGGAAAAAGAAAAAGAGGAAGAATTACTTAGACCTAAGCCTATTAAAGTATATCAAAAGGACAGAGATAAGGGGAAAGGTAAGGTAGGTGGACCACCAAGCTTGAAAATAACTAACAATGTGCCCCCACCTCTTCCAGATACTCCATCCGTAGACACTACTAAAAATCAACCGGCCACTGAGAGTATGAAGACTCCAGTAGAAGATACAAACCCTGAACTAGAAAGTTTGTATACAGTAAATATAGGCACTCAAGAAGTTAACGTTGTGGTTGACAAAGAAACCACTGAGGAAAAAGAGAAAAATGTGACTACTGAGTCACCGGCTGCAGAGGTTGAGATGAACACAGAAAAACCAGCACAAACAGAGCAACTGACAGAGGATACCATTGCGAAATTGGTAGATACAATAGATAAACTATATGAAGAACCGGCTAAGCAAAGTTCAAAAGTACAAACCAAGATTACATCTGAGAAACCGGCAATTGTAAACTCAAAGAAACCTTCTAAGACATAGTTAGAGAAACCAAAACTGGTATAGGTTGAAGCACAGGTACAGACAGAGACAGTGCCACCGACCCAAACTGAAAAGCATAAACCTTTGTTTGTAGAAATGCAAACACAGATAGACCTACCAGAGGTCGAATCAAGCAAGGAAATTACCACAACCGGTAGCATGGCTATTATAAAGACTGTTGGACAAACATCTGGTATAGCTGTAAGGCCCACCCCCAACCAAGCTTTGATTAACTTAGTTGACCATGTTTGACCCTACTAATAAATGCTATAATTCAATAGGATGGGCTATGTTAGACAGATAGATAGGTGAGAAAAGTAATTGAACCAGGTTATGGAATCATTTCACCTTGAGGGTACATTTTTATGCATTATGGATTTAGAACTTATAAGATTCCATGATTTGGATAACATTGAGGTATGTTGATGCTTCATTTATATACGTTATGATATAGAACTCTATATGATTCTAGAATAGGATAAATTTGAGATGATATATGTCATTATTGGATTTGCAGGACTTCACTATGATGATAGAAATAGGATGTATGTTTTATGTATGGATTAAAATTATGAGGATTATGATAACTACTTATGTGGATTTATTTGGATGTAAGATGTATTGATTTGTTTAAATGTATATTGTATGCAGAGTGTTTGACGTGTATTCTTATTCATGTGTTTAAATGTTATATGAGGTTATTGGGAAGTACTAATGTGTAATTGAGATGCATAGGAAAATTATCCATGTGACCATGGAAGTATTATGGAGAACCAAACCTAGACCTATGTACGTTCATAAAACCAGGGTTTGTCTATTTGGAGAGACAACACCCCGTTTGTATCATATTTTTATTTGTGAAAGTAAATGTTGCATGTGTGTTAGATTGAATTTATTCATGTGTGTAAATCCAACAAGAGACAAAATTTCATGTGTAATGTTGTAAAGTATTTTATTGTGTCACTTGACACGTGATTGATTTATATCTTGATTTTTGAATTTGTCTCTTGGAGGGAGTTGTTTCAACCATAGCTTTTTCAAATAATTTAATATGGTTCTATATTTTCCTTGGGTAGAGAATCTTTAGGGTGGTCAACTTAGGTTTGACTGAAAATTAACTTCAGATGGGTTTAAAAAGGGTTAAATGGACCCCTAGGGGTAGTTTAAAGGCATTTTCTAAAGCCCATAAGGTATACCTAAGGGTTAGGAGTAATTTTAGGCATGTGACAACTCCCATGTGACTGTTTAGTCACCCTAAAAAGTGAGTTTTCTAAGATGTGCGAAAATTGAATTTAGAAGGCTTCATCTAGGTTAGTTAACTTTCCTTTTTGGGGAGAGATCCCTTTTGATCTTTTTGGACTTTTTCCTTTTTCAATTTTAAAAACCTATGAGAACTCTCACTGAGGTCTTCTTAGGCAAGAATGAGAGATTTTGCAAGTAATCGCCTACTCTCTATTTTTGGAGACAAGGCAATTTTGAAAAGAAAAAAGATATATTTGGTATATGATTTTGGCTAAGGGTAGAGAAACAAAGATTGTGGATTTGGGCTGCTCATCCTCAACTAGACTAGTATACCTTTGGTAGTTGAAGGTTGGTTAAAATTCCCTTTGTATTGTTTTCTTTCATGTTGCATGTTATTTTGGAAAGGTTGTTGGTGTGGAAAAAGTTGTTCTCTTGCATTTTAGTTTGTGAAAATTATTACGTGTTATGTCTTTGTTTTTTTGTATGCATTCTATGTTTTGGGAGTAACCAAGACCTCCTACTCTTGGGAGAGAGGATGTTCTTGTGGGTGGTAGAAGTATGACAACCCTCGAGTGAGAGGCTCTCGTTATGAGAGTGATCTCAAGGGATATTTATGTGACCCTTTCTGCATGGCTTGTTTATGCGTTTTGGGGGTCATAAGGAGGGAAATAAGGCATGAATGCCTTGGGGGGCATAAGGATGTGTGGTTGTTATACTTATGATATATCATTGTTTGCCATGAGGTGGCTTTGTGTTTTACCATACTTGCAGTCTCCTCAAGGTATTTGGTCCACTACCACCCATGTAAAATCATCACATTGTGTGGTGCAGTGTAGCCTTGGTTGGGAATATGGTTATGATTGTTTTCCCCTACTTGTTGTGTTTGCATGTGTGTAACCTGTCTAGGGCTTGGTTCTCCAAGCTTGGGGGTGGCTACTAGTTAGCCTAGGCTGGGAGGTGAGCACTCCATGGTCATAGCCTATGATTTATTTGCAAGTTGTTGGAATGAAAGAATAGGACAAGTGGAAGTTTGCTGGAGTTATGTGGTTACAGAAAAAGATTTGGATA
This sequence comes from Cryptomeria japonica, assembly GCF_030272615.1. Lineage (NCBI taxonomy): Eukaryota > Viridiplantae > Streptophyta > Pinopsida > Cupressales > Cupressaceae > Cryptomeria > Cryptomeria japonica. The sequence continues at coordinate 380,627,512 of NC_081414.1, read as the reverse complement.
ATGGAATATTTATATTTTAAGTTGCAACAATGTAAAGGGAAACTATGTTGTATCTATTTTCGAAAAGAAATGTATCTATTATTTTTAAAGACCTCATTTATTAGAAATGAGAGATCCATTGTAAAGTTGACAATAGTGTCTTTTAAATACGTTTTAAAGAAATGTAATATTCTATTATGCTATTTTGTAGAAAAGAAATGAGTATTCTGGGTTTAGTTTCTATAGATCTGAAAATAACATTTGTTGTGTTTATGATATTTTCAAAAGCAAGAAATTTATTTTATCCCTTTATGCATTTAAAAAAAATATTAGAAAAGAAATGAAATAGATTAGCATGCATGTAGTAGACTGAAAATAAAATATTTAGATCTATATATGGAAGTGCAAATTTAGTTTATTTAAATCTATCATTTTATTTATTTGCAGAAAAAAAAAAAAAAAAAAAGACTATTTTAGCCATCTCTAAAGGTTTATCTTAATAATTTCTAGATTTATAAAGTTGCTGTTTAAACTTATTTACTTCTGTCAATTTTAATTACTTGCAGAAAAAAGAAAGATAATCTAAGGATTAAATAAACTATTCTCTATTTTTTTTTTAGCAGCAAGGCATTTAAAATAAAGAAAATATGTACATTGATCTTAAAACTGAAGACTCTATCTATCCTGTTAAAAAAAATGTTTTCAAAATAAATTATCAAAATATATTTGCTTATAGAGGTTGTCCTAGATTTATTATGCAACAAATATATATATATAAAATAAATTTATATACATATATATATGTTTATTTGTATTCAGTTCTTTTAAAATATATTTATTTATAAATATATATATACATATATTTATATAAATTTCATTATATTTAAAACAAAAAAAAATATTAACTAAACAAATTTTAAAACTTAAAAAAAAAAAGGGGTTTCGGGGGGGCGAACCCACTGTGTGAACACACAGTGGGCGGCGCCCGCACCACCACTATGTGGACACACAATGGGCAGTGCTCGCGCCTCCAATGTGTGGACACACAGTGGGTGGCGCTCGTGCCACCACTGTGTGGTCACACAATGGGCACTGTCGCCGCTGTGTGCTCACATAGTGGCGGTTGAGGAGAACCCACCGCCGCTGCCTATCATCAAACCCTCCGCCATAGCCACCACTCTCCCATGGCCGTCACTTTCCATGGAAACCTCTGCCCTGCAAAATAAAACAAGAAAAGATTAAAACCCTAGCTCGGGTAGGGCTAGGGTAGTATAAAGAAAGAAGAGGTTTTTAGAATGTAGGGCATTATAATAATATATATTCTTAGTTAGGGTTTGCATGGTTATTTTAGAAATATGTGAAAATTATTATAATATTTAAATATATATATATATATATATATATAGAGAGAGAGAGAGAGAGAGAGAGAGAATATGAATGGATAGGGTAAACTTTAGATTTAATAATTAATTAAGTATTTATAAATTTGATATGTGTTAATAAACATATGGGCAATTATTTGTTTTGATAAACATAAGGATATTTTTTTAGAAAAATGATGTTTAAAATTATATTATTATTTTGGAGTTAAATCTGATATAGGGTTTGAGATTAAACTTTATGTTTAATTTGAATTACTTATGAAGTTTATGAAGTTTAATCTTTTAGAAATTTTATAACCAATTGGGGTAAGTTATTTTTGGCTAGGGGAAAATAATTTTAGCCCTCTTAAATATAGGTATATGATGAGATTAAACTTTATAGGAAAATTCCATTATGAATTTAATTGATCCTTTAGTCAATTTAGTTTAAACATTTTTAATTATTGTTAAAATAAAAATATAGACATTTATAAACTAAGTGCTAGGACTAATTTAATTAGATCCTAAAAACAAATAAGGGTTATTGGAGATTAATTTTATCTTCATCAATTATTTTAAGAGAGTTTTGATTTAATTAAACTATCGACTAAATTTGATGAGATAATAAATTACTTTCATTTAGTATTCCGCATTTAATTTTAAATTAATATCACTTACTTGAGTTAGTGGTTAGAATTAACTCACACATAGTTAAGACAACTTGCTAGTGCGTTTCATGATAGCAAAATTAATGTTTTAAGTTGTGATTAAAAAAAAAAAATTTATTCCATTCGTGCCCAAAAGTTTGGGCATGACATTAGCTATGACAGAATTCAGACCTACTAATATAACAAAGGTCCTATTAGATTCAATAAAGAAGATCACGGAATGCAATGCACAAGCCTATAAGGCTATTGATGATACAATACCAATTCTTAAATTGATAGCACCAAAGTGTAGTGTTGAGAATAAAGATTCTTTAGGTCAACTAGACACATTGTCTAAGCTCATCACCGACAACCTATTGACTATTGATAAAATAAATGAGGATACATTTAAGGAAAGACTAATAAAAGAAAAAGAGAAATTCTTTGACAATATTGTAAAGAAAAACAAGGAATAAATGGACACCCTTGTACCAGAACTTGGAGAAATAATTTATGACTTCAAGAAACTGTGCAGGGACACTTGCAAAATGAATGTATTAACAGAAGATTTTGACAAGGCGATAAGCAAAGCTCAAGAAAAGATAAATAATATTGCTGAAAATTTGATTGGAACATCAGATTCATTTTTGGAGTTAGAGAAGAAGATTACAGAACAGGAAGAGAAAATCAAGAAACTGGAAAATGACAAATAGGGAATAAAGGATAAGGCAACGGACTTAAAATGCAGACTTAGTCCAAGACTAGAGTATCTTATTTACTTGAGAAAAGAAATATCTAAAGCTCTAGTTCCCGGACTGAAGACATCGGAAGAGCAAATGCACACACTCACCAGTATAGTGTAGAGAACACAAGAGGCAATAAAAGATAGCAAAACTTTCAGCAATGGCATAAATTTAGTCTTGACAGATATCTTTCAGATTGTCACCCACCGGTTACAAGAATCCAGGTAGGACTCCACTGACACCAAATGACAACCTTTGTCATTCATGTCAAAGGGGGAGTAGTGGGATGAGAAAAATTATTAGAAGAAAGGACATCATCTGCTCAGGGGGATCATATAGTTTTGGTAAGACAATTTTGGTAGACTATTTTTGGATATCATTTTGGACACCTTTTGATTGTTCTCATGAGTGTTACCATCAATGCCAAAGGGGGAGATTGTTGGAAAATGCACACTCCAATGAGAAATTGTAGGTAATTGAAGGTTTTGTCATTGATGGAAACCTTGCAATCATATGATACTGACAAGACAAATATATCAGCACCGGCACTGACAGACTCTACACCGGCACATAGAACACCGACAGTGAAAGGAAGGATACTGACACCTTGACTGACTTCAATTTTGTTTGAAATGTATTTTGTAATTAATTGTAAAATCATTGTAAGCCGACATGGTGAGTTGTAAATATGACTCATATATGTATGAGATCATTTTGTAATAGGATATATGTGAAAGAGGATGCGAGATAAGCAGACCTAATATGTGAAATATTGGTTAAGGATTTATGTTGTAGCAGAGCATAAACCGGTACTGAATCTAGCATAGCAGATGCTAATCTAAAGCAGTACAAGACATTGGATTAGTATAATCCATTTTTGTAAGTCAGTGTGACTTCTTTTGTAATTGAGCAGTGAGCTCTAGGCACTTGGCCTTCTTGCATGTGCAGGCTCCTATTGTAAGAGTAATATTCCCTTATTGTCCAGTAAGAAAATATTGTGGGTCACAAATCCCACCGAGGTTTTTCCCACACCGGGTTTCCTCGTTAAAATATTGTGTTATGGTGTGCTTCTCATGTGGTTACTATTATTCTTGTTTACTGCATTATTTCTAGTTTACCGGTACACAGTTTTAATATGCTTTTCATGTTTTAAGTCAAGTAAATTTATTAACTAGATACTGATTCACCCCCCCCCTTCTCAGTATCTTTGGAAATCCTAACAATTGGTATCAGAGCTTGGTCCTCTATTTTCAAAAGCCTAACAACTTGAGGAAGATCTTGTCACCGGTAGAGATGGAAAATTTGAGAAAACAATTGGAAACAACTCTTGCAGACTATGATGTAGAAAAAGTGAAGAATATCAAACTTGAAGATGATCTAAAGGCTGCTTAGGATATTATTCAAGCACTTCAAGAAAATTTTACTATTGCAAGGAACAAGAGAAGAGAACTTTGTGAAAAAATGTAGAATGAGGAAAATGAAAAGGAAACTCTTAATGATCTGGTGAACAAGCTAAGACAAGAAATCAGTACAACAAAGAATGAGGTGCAGGATATGACTATGAGATTTTGTAAAGAAATTGAAGATAGAAAGAAGAATGAAGAAGACTTGGTTAGAAGACTAAATGATGTTGGAAATGAAAACACAAGAGTCAATCATGAAAATGATATGTTGAATACGGATCTTATGCACACACAAAATGACAGAACTAAACTCATAAGACAGAAAGGAATCTTGGAGAGTGAACTGATTGCTTTAAATCAACACAAGGAGAAATTCAAGAAAAGTTCAGAAGAAATTGGTGACTTCTTTTGTAATTGAGCAGTGAGCTCTAGGCACTTGGCCTTCCTACATGTGCAGGCTCCTATTGTAAGAGTAATATTCCCTTATTGGCCTGTAAGCGAATATTATGGGTCACAAATCCCACCGAGGTTTTTCCCACACCGGGTTTCTTCGTTAAAATATTGTGTTATGGTGTGCTTCTCATGTGGTTACTGTTATTCTTGTTTACTGCATTATTTATGGTTTATCGGTACACAGTTTTAATATGCTTTTCATGTTTTAAGTCAAGTAAATTTATTAACCAGTTAGATACTGATTCACTCCCCCTCTTAGTATCTTTGGAAATCCTAACAAAGATAAGTTATGCATAGAATTTTCTAAGAATATGGAGAAAGAATTTGAGATGTCTATGATTGGTGAGATGAAATTTTTCTTAGGTTTACAGATTACTCAGATTGACAATGGTATTTTCATCTATCAAACTAAATATGCTAAGGCATTGTTGAAGAAATTTGGTATGGGATATTCTAAACCGGTAAGTACTCCTATGGTTACAAAGGAGAAATTGACAATAAAATATGTTTCTGCACTAGTAAATCCTACAAGATATAGATCTATGTTTGGAGGTCTTATTTATTTGACTCAGACTAGGCCTGATATTATGAATGTTATTTGTATTGTTTCAAGTTTTCAGAGTGATCCTAGAGAAAATCATGAGATTGTTGTGGAAAGGATTTTTAGATACTTGCAAGGTACATCAAAATATGGTTTGTGGTACCCTAAGGATGATAACTTTACTTTATGGGCATATACAGATGTTGATTGGGCTGGAGATATTGATGATTGGAAAATCACTTCTGATAGAGCTTTCTTTCTTGGAAAGAAGTTGGTTTCATGGATTAGCAAGAAACAGTCATGTACTTCTTTATCTACTATTGAAGCTAAGTATGTTGTTGCTGCTACTAACTGTACACAATTTTTATGGATGGAGAAAATGTTGAAGGATATAAAGGGGGATTGTGATGCACGGGTAGTTATTCACTGTGATAACTCCATTGCTATTGATATATCAAAGAATCTAGCATTTCAATCTAAAATAAAGTACATATATATCAAGTATAACTTTTGAAAGGAAAAGGTGGAAGCAAATGAAGTTAGACTAGTTTATGTGAACACTAAAGAGCAGATTATAGATATTTTTACTAAACCTTTGCCCAACGAATCATTTGAGTACCTGAGAGATAGATTGGGAGTTTTTGCTCCTCTACTAGAGACTTTATTGATGCGGTTTGTCATCATTCCGACATGAATTATCAGAGATACTATTCATTTTGGCATTGATGTGGGATGCTACTACTCAAGGGGAGTAGTCAGCTTTTTTATTAAGTTGTTTATGTTTTTATTTTGATATTTTTGTTTGATTTCTGGCAATGATGTCAAAGGGGGAGAGATATTGATGTGAAAAAGACAAAGATAGAAAAATAAAAACTCAAAGGGGGAGAGATGTGAATAATAAAAGTAAAGGGGAGAGATATTGACATTCAGAGCTATATGTGGGAGATTGTTGGTTGTCTTCCATTGGGGGAGACTTGTTTGGCATTTCTTGGTACTTAGATGTTTTTTATATATAGTGTTGCCATCAATGCCAAAGGGGGATATTGTTGGCCATTTTGTAGAATTGATTATGTGTTGCATTGATGTTTTGTCATTGATGCCAACACTAGCTATTTGGATGCTTTGTCGACACCCTTCTAGTCCCAGTAGGTTGAGTGGATTCTGGTTGTTTTGGATCCAACATGATCTGGTAGGCTCTGGTATAATTTGGTGATGGAATTGGCTTGTTCATAATACTCATGCTCATATTCGGTCAGTTGTTTTTGGTCTAGTGATCGGATGCTATCCTGCTTGCTTAGAAGCTTAGTTTCTGGTTCTGGCGAGGGTTTCACCAGCAGAGCTTTTGATGAAGATCTTTGATGAATTGCATAAGTGGTGTTGGTGCAGCTTTTGGTGGAGTTTCAGGATGCTATCGGTGATCATGTTCGAGACTTGGTGGGTGGAGATCATTGTTGTAGCGTGTGGACCTATACTGGGTCCCGGTTGATCTAGGTTATGGATCAACTTTTATGTAACATGTGGATTGGACCTCTTGATGTGTTTCCAAGATGTCTTATGTGTTGGATATTATTTGTTTGGTCTAAGGCTGACATGGTTTGTAATTATATAATTGGTTTATTATCTTGTGGCCAACCTAATTGTTTATGGTTGAGGGTTTGTATATATAGATGTAAGATCTCATTGTAGATCATCATGGTTATGTTAGAGGTCATGGTCAAGGAATGTAATGTGCAAATAATGTAATATCATTTAGGCAAAGGATTTGGTCAATCATTGGAGATTGAATTGGGTTTATGTAAAAGGATTCAGTCCTCTAGTATTGAGCTTAACTAGAACTGTACTCAAGCATAGGAGATGCTATCTTTTGTAGTTCAACACTTCTCCGGATTGCAGTCTGGATTCCTATGTAGTCGGTGAAGCTCCTTTTGTGATGAGCAGTGCGCTCTAGGCTATTGGCCTTCCTGCAAGTACAGGCCCCTCAATTGTGATTCACATACTTACTGCAAAAGTATTATCTGACTGTGTGTAGGCTTCCCACCGTGGTTTTTCCCTTTACTAGGTTTTCCATATATAAATCTTGGTTTCATGTGGATGGTTTATATTTTGTGATTATTTTTTATGCATAATTGGTTTAACTACTATTCCAGTATTAATATTTTGGGTTCCGATATTAAAGTTTTAAATTGCTAATAGTTCTGGTAATCTATAACAACTAATTCAACCCCCCTCTCAATTGTATTTCGGTTATTTGAACTATCTAACACTTTACATTCACATTCTAATGATCAAGATACTGCTCGCATACCATCACATAACCTATCGTATCTCTTATCTATCATATCCTCAAAATGACCTAACCCAGACTAACTTATATACCCATTTACATGAATAAACACAAATGCCTTATGTCGGCTTACAATCATATTACAAATGATAAGACACATGTCGGCCCAAACAAAATATAAACATGAAATAATGTGATCGTTGTTGCTTCCATGCTTACTGGATCAATCTCCTATGTCGGTCGTAGAATACCAGTTCCAAGTTTGTCGGTTATATGCTTGTCAGTTCCCTGAATGTTGGTGAAGTGAATGTCGGTTACCTTGATTGTCGGATCTACCATGAAGTGTGTTGCCAACAATGAAAAAACCTATGATTCAGATGAGTGTCAATTTCCAACAATCTCCCCCTTTGGCATTGATGGCAACACTCATGTGAAAAATGGATCGTTGAAGTGTTTTATCGGTTCCTGTCCAAAATCTGATCTCCCAAAACTGATCTCAGAAGGTTGCTCCCTCTGAGCTATACATTACTTCTTATGTCCCTTGACATTTTTCACATCCACCTCTCCCCCTTTGACAGTAATGCGAAAGGCCAGGGCAAAAAATAAGAAATCAAATTTTGTACAAGGCAAAATTGTGATTATCGGATGTAAATGTACTTGAAAATATGTGGATAAGAACCCTTGAAAAATGCCAAATAAGTATCCCAACCAGATTTTGAAGTTCCCAAAATTGATACAAACCAATTTAGAATGTAAGCGTGCAGTTCTTCTTTTGTTAGGGTTGTTGATGTGGGCACATTCATTTGATCCATACATTCCCAATTATGAAGTAACAAAGTATTAAGCTAGGGACTTACCTAACCTATTAATTCTTTGGCTCACCAGATTAATTTGTCCTTTTCCTTCTCTAGGGCTGAAATTTTTTATTCTAAAAGAAGAATTTGACCATCAACAGAGCTGGTCAATGATTCAATACCATCAAAAGTGACTACAAGTTGTTCCAACTTGTCCTTATCCACCTTAAATTTATTATCCAAGTCTGCTGTAATTTTTGCTATGTTAGTGCAATAATGGTATATGCGACTACATTGATGAAGAGATTCATCAATCCTTATCATCTCTTCTGTTAGCTTAGCTTTGTCAAATGTGATCGTATTATCATAGGTTACCTTCCTAGCTGTATTGTAACTTTCCACCAACTGTCGGTTTGAAACTTGTTGAAGAGTTTTCTACTCTTTTGCAATGTGCTCAGTCAAACCTTTCAACTTATCAGATGGACTTGCAACCTGATCTATCTTGCATTCTGGTACAGGCTGTTGCAAAATTGGAATAGCCTGCTCAATAACCTGCTTATCCTTTGATCCTTCCTCAACTTTTGAGCCACAACAAACATCAATTCAAAACTGCTCAGTTGCTCAATATTCTTATTCCCAAAATGACCAAAATCTTCTTGACTGGATGAGTCAAGTGCCAACAATGAGGGACCAACAACCAGTGAGGGTGTTGGTACCCTGACTTTAATCTATTCAACTTGACCTATCTCCTCTGCCTTTTGTTCAACTGTATCCTTTACCTTCTTCTCAGCTCCGGTGGATTTTCCACTTGGTGTAGTTAGTTCTACAACCTCTACCTCATGAATTTCAATTATGTCAATATCAATTACCGGAGGAGGATTGTCTTCTACCGATATGTTGATCTCTACATCCTGTATATTAGTTACTTGTATCCAATTACCATTCTTGCAAATTGAACATCTTTGTCTATGATAGTGCTAATCCGCATCAATCGGTTGTCAAAGGTGGCGCCGGTTAGCTTGTTCACTTCATTTTTTAGAATCTTCCTCTTGCTCAGTGTCTATCCTACCTGGGGTAAAATGGTGATAGCACAAATTGCCTCCTTGGTGATTTTGTAGGGTTGATAAAGCCACATGAACTCACCATGGACTCAGCTCAACACATACCGAATCATCTCATCAGCAAACTCAGGCATCTCCAAAGTATCGGTGAAAGCTTGATCCTTTAGAATTTGAAATTCTGGTTTGATAAATCCATCCTTGTCTAGCAAAGTGGACAAGTACATTGATTTAATCTCTGATGATCCCAAATCCTCTAGAGTACAATGAATATATGCTCTCACATCTTCCACATAAATAACTCCATCAGGAACCCTAGAAAGTGCACTAATTGAGTCATCAACCTTTACAATTTGAGGGCATTGCTTAAATTCTAGATGTTGATGATCCTTAATGTCCACCACAATAGGGGTGGCTACATCTACTGAAGCAGGAGCAGATCCAGAAGCCATCAAGATTTCACAAAAATTGCTTGAAAATAGAGAAAATACCTCTCAACCTAAGCCGATGAGAACTTTTGAAAATCTGCTTAGAAAATACTAGAAATCACTAGAAACTGATCTTAATCGCCTTGATTGCCTTAAACTCTCTCTACTTTTCTCTGAGTGTTGTGATATCATAAATGAAGCAACTTATCCTTTTTATCCTGTGAAAACCTAATTTCTTATTGACATTAATGTTGGAAATTGACACTCATTGGATTCATATGTTGTCATTGATGGCAACAAGATTCTATACAAGGCATACACCAACAGATACTGACATTGCAGTAATTAGGGTCATAACTGACATAGGCACTGGTACCAGCATCCAACACTTCAGTGAAGCCAACATCAGTTTGGGATCCGAAAAGTTTTATTTGTAAAATCATTTTGTAATTATTGTATAGAGCTAACATTGAATATCTTTTGTAATGTATTGTAAGTTGACATAAGGCATATTATTTGTAAAGGGTATATAAGTTAGTTTATTAGGTCATTTTTATATAGGACAAGGAAGGAGAATAATGTGATGCGAAGGATATGTATGTAGGTCATTTGTTTGCAAAATTAATATCATGCAATGATTAATAGATGGTTTGTAAATCATTCTTGGAGGAAAGGAGATATTGGTAAAAGGGTTCAGTGTTTATGAACTGGTATAGAACAGAGCTATAACTGCAACTCTTTTTAGCATTGTAGATGCATTTTGTGAGTTCACCATTATTGTCTTATCTCGGTAGAAGCTTGTAGTTAGTGAGACTCTTTTGTGTTGAGCAGTGTGCTCTAGGCAGTGTGCCTTTCTGCATGTGCAAGCCCCCATACTATGTAATATCTTTCATATGGCTAGTGAATTGATATTATGGGTCACAAATCCCATCATGGTTTTTACTCTTTGAGGTTTTTCACGTATAAAATTCAGTGTGTTATGGTGTTCATTCATGTGGCTGGTTTATTTACTTCATGTTATATGTTTCTTCATTTACCAGCTATATGGTACCTCAGAGGAAGTTTAACAGCTTGAGGAAGATCCTAAAACCAGAATAATTGAACATAGCTATGGAGAAGCAACTTGAGATGGCACTTAAGGATTATGATGCTGAAAGGTTTAAGAACTTAAAGCTGAAAGATGAATTGAATTCTGCTAATGAATTCATTCTTGTTCTGCAAGAAAGGTAATCATCAGCTCAAGCTAGGAGGAAGGAACTTTTGCAAAACCAGGATGATGAAGAGAGAAATGCACTTAAGGAACAATGTTAGAAGCTGAGTCAACAAAACATGCTCATGAAGAATTAAATGCAAGACCTGACTATGAGGATGTCAAAAGATATTGAGGACAGAAATAAGAAGGAAGAAAATCTTGTTGTTTCTTTGAAGAACAAATTTGAAGAATGTGGCAAATTGGCTCATTAGAATGATATGTTGAAAACTAATTTGGTACAATCCCAAAATAATCAACAAGAGCTTGAAAGACAAATAATAAATCTGAGAAATGTTCTGACTACTGCAAGTGAGTATAAAGAAAAATTCAAGATTAGTGTTGCATAGTTGGATGATTTATTGAAAAGACAAAGGCAAAATGAAGATTCTAGAGGACTTGGATTTGAATAAGGTGAAAGCTCTGGTACTGCAAATAAAGATTAGACAACTGCTATGCAAAACTCATCAAACTAGAGGAAAATGGTAAGGCAATCTAATGCTTACAAATTCAATGGTAGATGTTTTGTTTGTAATAAATTTGGGCATATGGCTAAACAATGTAGAAATAGAGAAAATCAAAACTATAATTCAGTTCCTGGTCAATGTACAAATTGCAAGAAATATGATCATAAGTCAGAAGATTGCAAAATGAATGTTAAATGTCATGCATGTGAAAAGTTTGGACATTTGGCTAATCAATGTAGATCAAAGAATGACACTAGATATGGCAAATAAATTCAAAAGAACAGTGTTACATGTTATGTATGCAACAAAATTGGTCATATTGCTAAGTACTACAGAAGCAAGACTAAACCGATTAGCAATGACAAAGAAAATGAGAAAGGAAAGAAGAAGGTAGATGAATTACAAAAATATCACACCAAGAGATGGGTTAGAAAGTCTGAAGAACCAAGTGGAGATGCAACTACACCAGTAACTGCACTAGTAACTCCACCGGTAGAACAAAGCCTTCGTGCATCGGCAGGAAATTCAACTGGTAATTGAGACAGATGCCTTAGGGGTTGGTAAATTCATTGAAAATCTTGTATATTCCTTGGAAGAGATCTGGAAAGAGATCTGTAAAGTTGTATTGATCATTGATGGAGGTTTTTTCGATAAAATTGTGAAATCGACATCTGGTAGGGCACATCGCTAAGCATTTATGAAGGTGAAGAATTAGGGTTTACTCACTGATAAAAAGGGAAAATCGATTCATTTTCACTAACCCAGCACTCAAGCAAACCAAAGAGAAGAAAAGGCAAATCATAGGTGATCAAGAGCGAGCAAAAGCATTCTAAAGAGATTTCCAGTAATCATCTGAGAAGTAATCAAGATCTTTCAAACCGACAATTGTTATCTAGGTATTTCTTTGAAATGGCATCCAGATCATCATCTACTCCTACTTTCATTGAAAATCCCATTGTTGTTGAGGCTAATGATAGGCTCAGACCTGTTTTCAAAGAGGTTCCTCAAATAGCAATGGAGGAAGACTCTACTGGTGCATTTTCGAGGGTTCGTGATGGTGTAGTTTATGTGGAAGATGTTGGGGCTTATATTCATTGCACTTTGGAGGAATTGGGAACTGAGTAAATTAAGGGAATGTATCAATCTATGATACTGGGTAGCTCCGGAATAATCAAGCTAGAATATCAAATCATTGAAGACCTAGGGTTAATCAAAATCCTATACATACTAGAATTCAAGGATGAAATGATTAGATATGTTCTTAGCAAGGTCCATAATGAATTCATCTAGTTGGACTGGCCTCACATGATCACCAAAGAATCAATTCAGGTGGTCACTAGATTACCCAAAGTCGGGCATGAACCAGTGAAGAAGATCTCCAACACTAAGGTTGAAAAGCTCACTAACGTAATGCATGATGGAAGGTCGATAAGGATAAGCACCATTAAAGATACAGATATTAAATTTTCCAGCATGATCATCGGCTACAAGGTAACACAATCAAGTCAATTAAACTTTGTTGCCAGTTCTTGCATCCATGCTGCATATCAAATGATAAAGAATGATGGAAAGTATGATTTGTGTGAATGGTTAAGAAATGAATTAATGATAACTTGGAAAAATCAAAGGTGTTAAGAAAGGAACATTCTGGTTTGGAAATCTTATTGTCTACTTAATTTTGTATTTCATGAATGAGCTACCAGGTTTGGGAAAGAAGCAATGGGCTCATGACATTCTGGTAGACATGCAAATTAAAGATACAATCACTGGTCTTGGTAGCAACAGGGATGAGAAGTTATGGGGCTTCTTTAAATATTTCCAAGAGAACATGAGACCGAGGGAGAGAATCTCCAAACACATTGTGGAGAAATACTCCACTAAAATCTGCTTCATGGTGAAAACATATGAGACTCTCATGGAAGCGGTGGAACCTAGAATAATATGGGTCACTTAATTGGGCTATGAAGTTGTTGACAACATCTTGGAACTATATGCTTAAATGTTGATTGATGCTCCTTTGGATGATAAGGTTGAACAATTTGGTACTACAGAGGAGAAGGCACTTGAAGTTAAAATTGGTTTCAGTAAGAAAAGGAGAGAAAATAAAATAGACAAAATGTCTGCTTTCATTCAAAATGTAATTCATAGGATAGATACAGAACTAGGTTCTGGATCTAAACCGGTGGATCAACTGATAATTGATTCCTCATCAAAACTTTTGGCAATTGACACTTCTCAAGTTGAGAAGAAATCCATCACAGAGATGAGTCCCACAAAGCTAATGATGATGGTTTCTCAAAAGCTAATGAAGGAGGGATCGGTATACAAAGGAATAATAGATCATTCAATAACAATTTTGCACAAATTGATTCCTGAATGTATGATTGAAAATGAAGCAAGCCCTTCTGGCAAGCTTAAGGCATTGACAAAGCACATCTCTAAAAACTTTCAATCATTACAACAAAATTCTGACCGGCAAGCACTTGAAAGATTCACTTTGGCTAAGAAAGCTGCTTTTGACCAGATTATTGAGACAGAGAAAAAGAAAATTGAAGAGAAACTTATACTAAATGAAAATTCCTTGAAATAGTGTACTAACATCTACAGGGTCTGTTGTAATATAGATATTCTTACAACAAATGTAGATAAGAGGATAAAGGAGTTACATGAAAAGCTTGCTTATATTGCTAACACTTTTGACGGACGAACTTCACTTACAACATCTATTGATGGACAAATTTTGACTTTGGAGAACCAAATTTTCTTTTGAAAAGGAAAGAGATAAGATCATTCGGAGAGCAAGAAGTCTTAGAGGTTTGGTGAGTCCAAGATTGGATTCACTTGGTGTACATAAGAGGGAATGCATGGATATGCTTGCGAAGCCCACACCGACAGAAGTCACTAAGAAATAATCACTTGCACATTTACTGAGTGGATTTGTATCCATATCTGAAACATTCAAAACTAACTGGGATACCTATATACAATTACTTGAGAAAGCTTATTTGGAAATCTAGAAATTGGTCAAGCTCCAGTAAGTAATCTGTAATTATTCGTTCTTTTGCATAGATTCCTAACAATTATTTCAATTCTTTCACCAGTCTTTGACATTGATGCCAAAGGGGGAGGATATATATGTTTAAAATATGTATATAATCCTAGGGGGAGGATATCAGATAGAGAGTATATTGCAAACATAGTCAATCATGTGAGGCCCTACCCCGACTCAGTTTGACATTTTCAGTTATTTGCATATTGAGACTATTATGGATGCTTTATTTTATGCTTTATGGATTTAGAACCTATATGATTTCCGTGATTTGGATCACATTGACATATGATGATGCTCTATTTTATGCTTGATGATTATGAAACTTTATATGTTGCTAGAATAGAATTATTTTGAAATGGTGAATGTCATTATTGGAATTGCAGGACTTCATTTTGATGATAGAAAAATGATGCTTATTTTATGAATGGTTCAATTTTGAGAATTGTGTTAATTGCTTATGTGAAATCGAATTTAATTGAATGAGATATTGAATTTTTGTTGCCAATATATGAGTGTTTGATGTGCAATGAAATCAATGTATTTAATTATGTATAATTATGATTATTTGGAATTACTAATGTGTTAATTGAGATGCATAGGAAAATTATCCATGTGACCATGGAATTTATATGGAGAACCAAACCTAGACCAGTGTACGTTTGTTAAGCTAGGGGTTGTCTATTTGGAGAGACAACAGCCCGTTTGTAATGTATTTTATTTGTGAAGTGCATGATGCTTGAGTGTTAAAATTAATTTTTATGTATATGTGTAATCCTGCAAGAGACAAATTCCATGTGTGATTTTTATATTGTATTTTATTGTGTCACTTGACACATGTGCTGATTAGTGTCATTGATTTTGACTTGTCTCTTGGAGGGAGTTTTGTTTCTACCAAAGTCATTCAAAAACATGAGTGTGGTCCCAAATTTGCCTTGGGTAGGGAGTCTTGGGAGTGGTCAACTCAGGTTTGACCCGTAGGTAAACTTCAGTTGGGTTTCTAAGGGGTTAAATGGACTCCTAGGGTCAGTTTTAGGGCTTTTCCAAAGGTCCAAAGGGTATACCTATGGGTTATGGGTATTTTGAAACATGTGACTACTCCCATGTGACTGTTTAGTCACCTCAAAAAGTGGTTTCTCCAAGGTGAGCGAAAATTCAACTTAGAAAGTTCCCCCTAGCATAGACAACCTTCCCTTTTGATGTCAAACTCTCTTCCCCATCTTCTCTCACCTTTTCCCTTTCCAGTTTTAGTAATGTGTAAGAGTTTGGGAAGAGCAACCAATGGGAACTCTCACCTCAACCAAGGGGTTGGGAAGTGTGTGAAAGGCCTTCTTAGGCAAGAATTGGAGACTTAGTGAGTAATCACCCACTCTCCATGGTTGGAGATTATGCACTTGTTTGAAAATTAGTTGTAGAATAGAATTGTTGGGAAAGATTGGTGGGAAAAGTTTGTGTGGATTTGGGCAGCTCATCCCCAACTAAATCTAGCATACCTATTGGCAGAATAAGGTTGGTTTTATTTCCTCTTATTTATGTTGTTTATGTTGTTTTGTTGAAGGAAAGAAAAGCTTGTTGAAAGAGTTGTGCTTATGTAAATTGTTGTTGAAAAAAAAAAAAAGTGTAAGCTTTCATTTCTATGTTTTTTGTTTATGTGTTCTTGTTATGGGAGTGTCCAAGACCTCCTACTCTTGGGGGAGTAGGATGGTCTTGGGGTGGAAGGAGTATGACAGCCTTGGGTGAGAGGCTCTCCTTATGGAGAGTGATCTCAAGGGTGTCCTTTGTGACCCTTGCTGCATAGCCTTGTGTATGCATTTGGGGGTCATAAGGGGAGAAAATATGGCCTTTGAGCCTTTGGGGGGCATAAGGTATGGAAATGTATTTCTGATGTATTTTGTATTGTCATGAGGTGGCTTGAGTTGTAAATTTGGCTTGCAATCTCCCCAATGGTACTTGGTCCACTTCCACCCGTGGAATGATCATCACAAAATGTGGTGAATGTGTAGCTTGGGATGGGAAGATGTATATTGAGTATTTGCCATAATTGTTGTGTTGTTTGCTTGTTTGTAACTCGTCTAGTGCTTGGTTCTCCAAGCTCGGGGGTGGCTTCTAGTAAGCCTAGGCTAGGAGGTGAGCTCTCCATGGTCAAGTTATGTTTTATTGCAGGTTGCTTGGGATGGGAAAGGAAAGAATAAAGAATGTTGTTGTTGTTTTATGTTGCAGAAAAGTTTAAATGACAAATGTATTTTATATTGAAGTTTGTAAAGAAAAAAAAGAGCCATTGTTGTATTTATTTTCCAAAAGGAAAGAAATGTATTCCTATTACCATGGAAAGGAAAATATTGTTGTTTTATTTTCAAAACCACTTGTATTCATACATACTTTGTATTTACATTTGCTAAAGAAATATAAATATTTCTCCTACTTGGTTAGTTTTGCAAAAGGGAGAGGAAATGAATTAGTTTGTATTTAAATCTTCAAAAAAAAAAATGATGTTGTTGCATCTATGTTTATTTGGCAATGAAATTAAATTTGCTTCTACATGTTCATTTAGCTATAATAATGTTGCTGCAAATAAAATTGTCATTATTTTTCCATTGAAAGCAGAAATAAATCTTATTATAGTTAGTCTATTTCTTTTCAAAAAAAAATTAGTATTTAGTTTTAGTTTATCTTGTTATCAAAAATATATATATATATTTTTCCCCATTATTCAATCTACAAATAACATTAGGAAATCCTTGCATGCATTTTAGAGATACACAAAATAATAATGAACTCAAAAAAAAAGGGCCTATTTGGGTTATAGATTAAGGAAAAATAGCAATATATATATATATATATATATACATATATATATATATATATATATGTATATATATACATATATATATATATATATATATGTATATATATATATATATGTATATATATATGTATATATATATGTATATATATATATATATATGTATATATATATGTATATATATATATATAAATATATATATATATAAATATATATTTAAATGTATTTTGGTTTTTACCACATTTTAACACAAAACAAAAAAAAATATATTATTAAACTTCTGCAAAATAAAAATTGGGCATTTATTTTTTTTTGAGCCGAACCTTGTTATTTTCTTTGTGGTCGGCGCAGCGCGGGCCGCCACTGTGGTTTCCCACAGTGGACGGCACGACGACCGCCACTGTGGGCAACCACAGTGGTGGCACGGGGCCGCCCACTGTGGGTAACCACAGTGGAGCCGTCACTGTGGGGAACATAGTGGCGTCCGGGTACCTCCGCCGGTGCTCCCCTCTCCCTTCCTCCGCCATGAAATAGTCCGGTCGGCCTTGCGAGCCGTCGTGAACAAAAAAAAAAGGGCGCCGCTCCCTCCTTCGGCCGCGTCCACACCTGCACACACACACAAAATAAAAATAAAAATAAAAGAAGTTACACTCACACACACAACACTCAAAAACAAAAGATAATAGAAGTTAGCATATTTGCCCTAACCCTAGTTTCGGGTTAGGGCAAGCACACTTAGATTTCAACATAAGAGATGGATGTGTGGGGAGTAAATAGGAAGGGGTTTGAGGTCAACATGTGACCTTGTAGAATCTTTTTTTTTTTAAAAAGGGTATATTAAATTAATAAAATGAAGCAAACATCCCCCCCCCTTCCTCTTAGGATATATTTGTAGGTATATATATATATATATATATATATATATATAAGTAAATTAACTTCTATATTTACTTGAAATCAAATTAGTAGTTGCAAAACTAAGTAATGCTCCTTTATTATTTAATGAATGTAGAAGCATTTTTAATAAAAAAAAAAAAGGGGGTTTTATACTCTTGGGAGGCTGAACCCTAAGGGAAAAAGATAGGGTAAGTAGGGTCAAGTTGGTCCCTTTCTAAAATTTATATTTTAAGGCATTTTAAATTATGGAGATTTTATTTAATAGGTTTGTCAAAACTAATAACCGGCCAACTTATTTAGACCCTAGGTAATTAAAGGACTATAAGAGAATATTGGACAAATAATTTTAGGAATTATATATTTAGTTTGAGATTAATTGCTAGAGAGCTTAATTATTTAATAAAAGATTAATGATCACTATTTTGGGGAAATATTAGCTCGCTTATAACTTAGATCATTTATTGCCTCATTAATTTAGTTGCTTGATTTATTTGAAACATAGTTAAGACCAAACTAGTTTGCATTAATCTAATTAAGTTAGTCATACTTAGTTAAGTATTTAAAAAAAAAAAATTATTCCGTTTGTGCCCAAAAGTTTGGGCATGACAAATCAGCTCAGGGGGAGCATGTTTCAATTCATGTTTCAGTTTCACTTGAACTGACAAGGATCCATTTTTCACATGAGTGTTGCCATCAATGCCAAAGGGGAGATTGTTGGCAATTGACACTCATTGGATTCATATGTTTTCATTGATGGCAACAAGATTCTATAGAAGACATACACCGACAGATACCAACATTGGAGTAATTAGGGTCATAACTGTTGGAGTTGAGAAAATACAAGACCACATGAGCCCAAATGATCTCTACAAGCTGAAAAACCTGTTACAAGGAGAAGCGAGGAAGTAAATCACAGAAGAAAGAAATACACAAAAAATATGCTCAAAAAGAGAGAGCTCAATATTCACAAAATGTAATGTAATAATCCTCCTTCTTATTACAAAGAAAAGAAAGAACTTAACCTTTAATAGGTCAAGAAGCCCTAAAAGGGAAAACCTAGGTTTGCACATAATAATTAATAAAATAATTAATTATCATGCACCTAAAGTTAGCTCAAGTGTAAAAGAGATAAAGGGAACTTAAATAATTAAGCAAATATTGTTTAATTAATCAAGTAAATACCTGAATACTCTAACAATAACTGGCATAGACACTAGCACCGACATCCAGCACTTCAGTGAAGCCGACATCAGTTTGGGATCCGAAATTTTTTATTTGTAAAATCATTTTGTAATTATTGTAAAGAGCCAACATTGAATATCTTTTGCAATGTATTGTAAGCCGACATAAGGCATATTATTTGTAAAGGGTATATAAGTCAGTTTATTAGGTCATTTTGATATAGGAGAAGGAAGGAGAATAATGTGATGCAAAGGATACATATGTAGGTCATTTATATGCGAAAGTAATATCATGCAATGATCAGTAGATGGTTTGTAAAGAATTCTTGGAGGAATGATGGTATGATGAAAGAATAAGTATTCGGTAGAATACTGAGAGGGCAGTGGGTGAATCAGTATATTGAAAAACCGATACAAAGTTCCCAAACTCAAATTCAATCATACAAAGTAAACATATCTCAGTCAAGATCAATAGTCATAAGAATACTTGACATCAACTGGTTTGACTGTTATGACAACTTAACAGTAAATAAAGTTTCAATTTTGTAAACATCAACAATGCTTAATCATAACTCAACATATTCATCTTTCAATGCTTCTAGTTATCATGCCTTATCAGAAGTTAATCAAATCAACAAATAAGATCATAACCACAAAAACATTCACCACTTGACACAAATGTTTATACGTGGAAAACCCAAATAGGTAAAAACCATGGTGAGATGAGAATCACAAGGATAGCTATCTGAACTCTTTTGAAGTTCGTCTTGTTAGGAGCCAAGCCTATTAAAGCTTTACAATAAGTCATGTTAAGAACTAATTCCAGTTAGGAATCACCCAGTTAAGGGATTTACAAATATGCCTTGATGAAAAGCACAATACCCTGTTAGGAGTAACCTCGATGGAGGATTTAAGAATCCAAGTTAATGGACCACCTTGTTAGAGGATTTAATAAGTAACCAAGCTTGTTAGAGCTTACCCGGTTAAGGGATTTCACTTCTATTGTAATTGTTAGAAAACAACATGTTTCTTGATATGTCTGAATAGCACTACATTTTCTTGATAAGACCCTTTTAAGCTTCAATCTACCTTCACTCAAAGTGTAGATCTATTCACTAGTTAGGCAACTACACACTCAACAGATTTTTGCCAATCTTTCCAATAACCTTTACAAACAACTTCATTGACCTTAAATACAAATCAATTAGGTCGGTAACAAAACAAAAACCTAATTCTCATCATCAAGATTACAAACAAGTTGGTACAATCTTGACTATTAGAAATCATGACAATCTCTTCACATTCTTCAAGAAAATTCCAACTGCTCCATGATCCCCGCTTCATCGGACTTTGTAACTCATCATGCGTTGTGCATTAGATGAAATCCACTTTTCTCCTTCCCTAGACAATAAACAAATGTGCCAAAACAATTTGAACTTATCCTCATACAATGATCACATGTGTCTCCATCATTACCTCTCATTAGATAATAAACCAACAAACTTGATTGGTTAGGGTTTAACAGTTGATAGGGTTACCGGTTATAATGCATAGAAAGGTTTAACTCTTTACACCAATTTACCGGTTCAACTCACAAACTTAACACACTGGTTTACAACTGTCATGCTCTGTGAAGTGTACCTATACCTACAAACACAATGCACTCAATAAATCATTACAAGAAATGGTTAGTAAATTGAAACAATGAAATACAAACCATAGCTAATCGACTTATTGCCTCCTAGTAAATGCGAGTATGAAAAATGCTCTCAGATCTGATTATGCATATTCCAGTGATTTGACTACACTTAGATGGAGGATTTAAATGATGGAAATGCATGATCTAGCAAGAATAGCATGATTAAGCTATATGAGTTCATGATTGATCTAAAAAAATGAACTAAGATTAAGATGTAATTAAGCTAAAATTGAGCATGATAACATTGCTAAGAAATGATAAACTAGAAGCTAGATGCCTATAGTAACAATGCATAAGATGAAAATGAGATGGGATCCATATTGCTCCAAAATGAGGTTTATTTATAAGATGTCCAAGGCTAGGGGTGAGGTGGCAAGAATCAACGGTCAAGATTGATCTGAAGATATCAATGGTTAAATTGGAGGAGGTTGGCAAAGGAAGTTGGATTAAAGGGAACATTTGTTATCTCTATGGTGACAAGTGTCAAGAGGCTTCTAGAAGAGGTTAGATGAAAGGGAACACTTAATGACAAGTGTCATAAAGGTTATAGAAGAGGTTGGGTGAAAGGGGACATGGTGGTAGGTAGAATGGGTTAGGTTTAGGAATGGTTAGGTTTAGGAGTGGTAGAAGTTAGGAGAATTTGAATTTAAAAATTCAAGTAATAGGCTAATTAATTTCAACAACTCATGATTGATTTGTTTTAATTAATTATAGGATTAGAAGAAATGATTTTGGGTGGAGGGAATTATTTAATTTGAATTAATTAATTAAAGGGTGAAATCAACCTATTTAATAAATCCTTAGATTTATTAATAAGTAGATGAAAGGGGAAATTTAATCAAATTGCTTAGTGAATTCAATTAAATTGGAGAGGGAGATTAATTAAATAATTGCTTATTCAATTAATTATCTTCAGACCATTTTTAGGTGTATACATTTTGCCCCTCTTTGAAGCGAGGTGTGATGATGCGTTGATTCAAAGAATAATCTCATTTTGATGATGGTATTGGTTCGATAGGATGCCCCAACTCTTGATTGCTAAATTCTTGTACGATGATGCTCCCTCGGGAGATCAATTGAGATAATTGATCTTTGGAGTTTTTGTGAAATTGATATCACGATAGATTTGATTTGGTCTCTACAACTCTGTTTTGATGAAAATGTGAGTTCTTTTATTAGCTTGATTGCTTAGATTGGTAAGATTGAAAAATCTTGATTGGTTAGATTGATAAGATCAAGATTTAGTCTGGTTTCAGGAAGGATTCATCTTGTATAAGACAATGATGATCAAAGCGCTTGGTTTCAGGAAGGATTCATCTTGTATCAGACATGATCAAAACATCTGGTTTCAGGAAGGATACATCATGTATAAGACATGAATTAGAATCAGATCGTCTGGTTTTAGGAAGGATTCATCCTATATAAGACATGATTAGAATCGATTAGGTTTGATTGATTGATTTGATTTGATAAGGTTGATTAGATAAAGAACTGACATTTTGTTGATATCAAGTTGCTGAAATTTTTGGATATGCTGATTGTTGATTCTGTTGAGGGAGATAGCATAAGATTTTTGCTAGGTCGATAATATCATGAGAGAGATATGAGTCATCATTCTGATTGCGTATACACTTGTGATGATACTTGATGATTCCTATGATAGATTTAACCTTGGATAAAAGGAGCATGTAGGATCCCATGCAATAATGAAATGCAAGCTAAAATGCAAATGAAATGCAATGGAATGCAAACTATGATCGGACCAATCACTAGATTATTTTACATTTTTTTGTCATCATTGAGATTTTGAAATGTGGGAAGTGAGTGCAAACATCGATGGTATAATTAAACCATGATGACTTGAGCACTTCTTTCCTGGATTTTGATATAGCAAGTTAACACAAGCATCAAGGTATAATTGAACAGAGATGACCTGAGTGTTGTTTGCATAAAACAAGCAGTATTAATCATTTTAATACGCAAATTGGAAATGTCTTTAATGATATTCTGATGATCATGTCCCAAGACAAATTTGCAAATATTAATGATTAATTTTCAAACAATAGACAAGAAAAATATCATGTTTCTTCCTTTCCTCTAGTCAATGGCATCCTAGAGTCACTCAGAAATCATGATAGCGAAAAGCAATATAGAAAAGTTGAACAATCATGTTACAATCATTATCCAAAAAGATATCATCCATTGAAAAGTGTGTGATGTGCTTAGATTGATTTTGTGATAGCTTGATAGTTGATAGTTTGATCTCATGTTCAATGTTGGATGTGTCTTAGTTTTTGCTTGATAAGAGTTGTCTAACTGTTTGGTATACCTGTTTGATTATGCTCAAAATTGATCAAGAGTTTTGCCCCCAGCTAAGTGCAGGATTTTGCCCCAAGCCTAGAAACAAAGTTGTTATGATATATCTAATGATCCAAACCATGGCAAGAAGCCACCTGGGATGTCTGCATATGTACAAAGGCTTTATGATGGATATGGATAGCGTTGATGGAAGATGAATGCAAGTGGAAAGAATGCATGAATTAATAGATGGAAGAGCTAGCAGATAGATAGTGCCTGTTTGCCATGTTTTCACCATTTGTTTTTATTGCACTTTTTCTGATATTTGATTTTTTTTGGATTTTCTGCTTTTTCAATGTTTTTGATTTTTTTCTGATTTTTCACTATTTTTTTTTTCCTTTTTTTGATTTTTTAATTTTTCACTGCTTTTTATTTTTTCTGATTTTTTTCTTTTTTTTTTCTGATTTTTCAGACATAGAATATCTTTAGGTGCATGCTATTGATAGGTTCCTCGAGCTGATCTTCATCCTGTGTTGATAGCTGATATGCTCTTGATCCAAATATTGTTGTGACCACAAACGGACCTAACCAGTTTGGTTCAAACTTTCCTTTCTTTTCTCGATCTGCCTGGTTGCATGGATTTTTCTTTAGCACTAGTTCTCCCACTTGAAAGATTCATGGTTTGACCTTATGATTATAGCTCTGGTACATTCTTTGTTGATATACTTTTAAATGATCAAAGTCATTTTGTCTTTGTTCACGGATCAGTTCTAGCTCTTGCAGTCTAGATACTCTTTGTTCTTCATCTAAGATAAGTCCTTTTAGTGATACACATAGAGAGGGTATCTCTACTTTGATTTGCAATATGGCTTCTAATCCATATACAAGAGAGAAAGGTGTGGCACCTATCGGTGTGCGAATACTAGTATGGTAAGCCCATAGAGCAGGATTTAGTTGAATATGCCAATCTTTCCCAGCATCGTTCACTGTCTTTTTAAGGATTTTTAGAATAGTTTTGTTAGATGCTTTTGCCTTCCCATTTCCCTATGGATAGTATGGTGTGGAGAATCTGTGCTGGATTTTGAACTTCTCACATAGCTCTTGTACATCTTGATTCTTGAATGGTCACCCATTATCAATGATAATGGTCATTGGTATTCCATAGCGATAGATGATATAATTCAAGTTAAATGCAGCAATTTATTTTCCTGTGATGTTGATGAGAGGTACTACTTCAATCCATTTTGTGAAATATTCAGTAGCTACTAGGATGAATTTATGTCCATTAGATGAAGAAGGATTTATCTTTCCTACTAGATCAAGACCCCATTCGCAAAAAGGCCAAGATGTTGCTAAAGCATGAAGTTCTTGTGCTGGTGCATGAATCAAGTTCCCATGAATCTGACATTGTTTGCATGTTCTAGCTATTTTAAAAGAATCTTGTTCCATAGTCGACCAATAATAGCCCAAGCCTATGAGTTTTTTCGAAAGAGTAAGACCACTTGAATGAGTGCCACAAATGTCGTTATGGACTTCATGTAAGGCCTTCTCAGATTCTTCTTGTTCGAGACATCTTAAGAGAGTACTGTCTAGACCTTGTTTAAATAGGGTATTTGTGACAAGAGTAAAATGAGAGGATTGGCAAATAAAGTTTCTCTTTTGGTTTTTTGATAAGTCAGGAGGTAAGATATTGTCTTTTAGGTATGTGTAATTTTGGCCATAGCGAGAGGAATCATGTACAATAAGTTGACAGATGGTTTGGGAATCAGGGCAACTAAAGGTGGGATGAAACAACTCTTCAACCAGGAATTCATAATGCTATTGATTTTCTTGTGTTTGTAATAGAGAAGCAAGTGTATCCATGGTATCTGCTACTTTGTTGTCATTTCTTAGGATTTGTTCAAAAGTTATTTCTACAAAGTACTTCTTGATATCATCCACCATCTTTTTGTAAGGCATGAGTTTGTCATCTTTTGTTTGATATTCATCATTGATTTGATTAATGACAAGTTGAGAGTCTCCAAAGACTTGAAGTTGTTTAATGTTCCATTCTACAACCATTTTGATACCTGTTACCAATGCTTCATATTCTGCTATATTGTTTTTACAAGGAAAGATTAATTTGTATGCTTTTGGTATTGTATGCCCTTGTGGTGTGATGAATAGAATTCTTGCTCCTGATCCGTGTTGTGTATATGAACCATCAAAGTATAGTTGCCATGCTTTTGTTGTTACTGTTAGGATATCAGCATCGAGAAACTCAATCTGTAGAGGATGGTCATCTTGAAGTGGTGTCTGTGCTAGTTGATTTGCGATGACTTGTCCCTTGATAGCTTTTCTATTAACATATTTGATATCAAACTCACTTAGAATCAATGTCCATTTTGCTTGTCGTCCTGTCAATGTGGCTTTTCTGAGCAAATACTTCAGAGGATCGATTTTAGCTATCTACTTGATGGAGTGAGATAGTAGTTAGTGTCGTAGTTTTTGAGAAGCAAAAACTACTACCAAGCACGCTTTTTCTGTTGATGAATAGTTAACCTCATATCCCACTAGTGTTCTGCTGATGTAGTAGATGGCTCATTCTTTTCCTTCTTTATCTTGTTGTGTGAGAAAAACTCCAATGATGCTTCGGTAGTTGATACATAGAGTAATAATGGTTTTCCTAGAATTGGTGACATTAGAACAGGTGGTTGCATGAGATATGCCTTGATCTTGTTGAATGTTTCTTCACATTGATGGTCCCATTTAAAAGTAAAATGTTTGTGCAATAGGTTAGTAAATGGTTGACATTTATCTGCTAATTGAGCCACAAATCTTCTGATTGACTGGAGTCTTCCTTGTAGGGATCTTAGTTGACTAATATTCTTGGGAGATGTCATTTCCATGATTGCTTTAACCTTAGCTGGATCTACTTCGATTCCTCTTGCTAAAACAATGTATCCCAATAGTTTTCCTAAAGTGACACCAAAGGGGCATTTCTTAGGATTTAGCCTTAGCTTGTATCGTTCTAACCTGTCAAAGATCTTTTCCAGTATCTTTATATGTTCTTCTTTGTTGTATAATTTAGCTAATATGTCATCTACATAGTCTTCCGTGAATGTATGCATCATGTCATGAAATATAGTTGTCATAGCTCTTTGATATGTAGCCTTTGTGTTCTTTAATCCAAAAGGCATGATGTTCTAGCAGAAAGTACCCCATGGACACGTGAAAGCTTTCTTTTCTTGATCTTCGGGTGCTATTTTGATCTGATTATATATGGAGAAACCATTCATTAGAGAAAACATGGAGTGTCCAATAGTTAAATCTACAATGATATCGATGTTAGGCAAAGGAAAGTCATCCTTTGGACATGCGTTATTAAGATCTCTAAAGTCTATGCATATTCTGATGCTTTTATCTAGTTTTGAAATAGGAACAATGGTGGATACCCATTGAGGATATGCTATAGGTCTGATGAATCCTACATCCAATAATTTCTTTAGTTCTACCTTGACTAGAAGAGTGATATGCGGATGCATTTTCCTTAACTTCTGTTTAACTGGTTTGGCTCTTGTACTAACATTCAAGTGATGCATAATAAGCTCTGGATCTAACCCTGGCATGTCTGCATAGGACCAGGCAAAATTGATTTGTCGTCATTTGAAGAATTCCACATATTGTTGCATTTCTACCTCTGATAGAGATGTCGTTGGATGAAGAATCTTTGGTTACTTTGTTGTGTCAATGTTAACTGCATCTGTTGGTTTGATCAAAATGGATGACCTTTCTTAATAGTGCTCAGGTAAAGTGTCAAATCTCCCATCTTCCGACGCCTCAAGGAGGTTTTCACCATTAGATGTGTCCTTTGTTTTTACTTTTTCCTAGTCTAATGTTGCCAAGAAATGGTTTTCAACATTAGACCTAATATTATTTTCTTTATTTTCACTTTTGTGACTAGGAGATTTGGCACCCACTTGACTGGAAGATGTGTTGCTGAAATTCCTGGTTAAAGTTGTTACAGGTTCGATTGCGTTAAGATATATAGATATGGCATGGTCATTTGGAAAGGTATCAATAGCATTATGTCCTTCATTTTCCCAATCAATAAGCTCAAGGTGGATTAGAGGTAGGGGATCTTCAGGTTGGTATGTTTTGAGGGTTTCGAGGGTCATGATGGATGTATCAAAGTTTTCAATATGTATGCCGATGTCTAAAATGGTACTCTCATTAGAATGACCTCATGTAAGAAGTTCTTGATCGTCCGCGGTTAAGTCCAAGTTAGCCGAATGTGATTCTAATTCAAGTGAACTAGTTCCTGATGTTTGTCCTACATACGTGTGAACTATATCAACTTCTATATATCCTTCAAAGCATTTTTCTTCAGTTGATTCTTTAGAGTGATATGAATCCCATTCCCATTCATTATAATTTGTATCACTTGCGGCTTGTAGTCTACAGATTTGGTCATATAACATTTCTTCCGCTTTTCTGGCTATACTTTTTCTTCTTTCATATTCAACCTCTTCAGGACTGAGATTGAGTTTTGTCAACTTTTCTATGAGTTCTCCTGGACTTATATTAGCTTATTTCTTGTTTTGATTGAGATTTAATGCTACTGGAGAGATGTTTTTAGTTTGTTTCTCTTGTTGGTTTGAAGCTTGCTTCTTTTGCCATTTCATCTTTTCTTTTGCTTGTTGTTTGGTTGATTTTTCTTCCCTTTCAATTGCCAGTTGTTCTTGTCTGTTTTCATATTCCTCTTGTTGTTGACTTAAAGATGTGTCTTCTGGTAGAGTGACTTGTCCATACCCTAAACCTATTTTGTCTATAGTCTATTGAGTATGAGGCTGAATAGGTTCTGAGATACCTTCTTTTCTTTTTCCTATAAAGCCTATTCCAATGTATCCCATCCTTCGAAGAATGTTGAATCCTTTTCCATATTTTTCTATAGGTATTCTAATATTGTTGACCTTTTGTTGAACTTCTTCGTCTTTGTATAGCCATTGTAATACATCTTTGTCTTCTATTTCCTCTGATAAGGTTCCAGCACTAATAAATGCTCCATCAAATGTCAGAAGATATTTTAGAGTTGGTTGTTGTTTAGAGCTTGATAGTTTTCCCAAGGATTTAGGAGAAAGTGGTAATTGTGATATTGAGTATTCTTCATTCCCTCGATCTCTTAGCTGCATTTGTTTTTCCATACTTGATAGAATAGAGGCGAATGATTTTTCCTTGGATTGTGTGTTTGAAGATGTTGCTTCCCTGTTATGAGGAACAATTACTTCCTGAGCCATTTTTAGATTGCTACAATATTGGAATGGATTTGCATCTGCAAATATTGTGATTTCTTGTCCTTCATAGGGAAATTTGACACATTGATGGTAGATTGATGGGACAGCTTGCAAGTCATGTATCCATGGTCTCCCTAGGAGCACATTATATGATAGGTCCAAGTCTAGAATTTGGCATGGTGTGTCTTTTTGTAGAGGTCCCACTCTGATTAGTAGTATCACAATTCCCTTGGAGGAACGTTCTTCTTCATCATAGGATTTTATAGTGATCCTTTTTTTGGACATCAAATGCATCTTCTGAATATCCTAAGGCACGAACAAGACTTAATGAACAAATATTTAGGCCAGCTCCAGCATCTATTAGAACACGCTTGACTCGCGTTCTGTGAATAAGGACTTCAATATGTAAGGGAATGTTGCAAGGACATGTCATCTTCATCAGTGAATGATAAGCAATGAGGGGTTGTGAGGTGTCCCACCATGGTTTGGAATTGTTCAATATCAAGATCTTTGGATACTGTGGTATCTATTAATGCTTGTTCAAGAATCTCCTTGTGCGTAGGTGAAAGTTTTAAAAGCTCCAAGATGGATATTTGTGTGGGTGTTTTCTGCAATTGCTCCACTAGATTGTATTGTTTTTCTGTAGTGGATGATATGTTTGTTGTAGGACCCAGGAAAACAACTTTGGCTTTGCTTCTTGTGATAGCCTGAGCATGTTCTTGATTTTGTTTTTCTTTAACTACAATCACATTCACCACATTGTCATATGTATGAGCATAGTTTACCTTTGCTTTACCCTTACCATTGTTTGTTGTTGATGACTCACCTTTCTCATTGTTTGGAAGTGGAGTTTTAAAGGTGGTATGAGATTCATTTGTTGTATGTCCATTCACAGTTATTACGCCATTATCAATTAAGTCTTGCATGATATGTTTCAACTTTTGACAATTATCTGTGAGATGTCCCTTGTTTCGATGAAAATCTCAATACTGATTATTGTTCCACCAAGGTGGTTTGATTTGAGGTTCGCAATTCCTTTCTTGTGGTAAAGTGATCAGTTTGTTTGCGAGAAGTGTCTTTAGTGCTGATCCAAGAGGCTCACCAATGTTTGTGAATTGTCTTTGAAAGAAAGTTTTGATTGTTGCTCTTTGGTGATTGTTGTTTTGTTGTGCTACTACTGAATGAGTAGATAAATTGAAAATCAATTGCTTTGGTTTCACATTGTTGTTATCTACTATTCCATTATTAACGACATTTCAATTTCTATTCCAAAACTTTGGCTTATCATTGTGATTGTTGTTATTGTTGTTGTTAGGAGGATGGACTCCTTCTTTGTATATTTTCAACTCACCTTTCTTTATCCTGGCTTCTTCCATTATAAACCATTTTTCCAAAGCTTTTATTTCCTTGCATTTTTAAGTAATAACTCATTTGATCATTTAAGTTGTCAATGAATATGTCCATTTTTTTGTACTCTGGCAATGTACGAGGATACCATGATGCTAGGCGTCTCCATCGTTGTAAGAATGTCATGAAGGGTTCTCCACTTTTTTGTTTAGTGTTACATAGGTCTATCATTGTTACTTCATGTTGTATGTTGTAGGAGTATTGGGAAACAAACTTATTCACCAACTCTGAAAATGATCTGGTTCCAGGTGTAAGTTTGGAGAACCATTCCATAGCTAGTCCAGTTAAGCTTTTTGGAAATAGTCTCATTAAATAGGTATCCTCATGTGAAAACTCCATATTCATTGTGCAAAATTCTCATATATGATCTTGAGGGTCAGTGATTCCATCATATTTTTTGTATCTTGGGGTTTCAAAACCTAAAGGAAATGGTCTAATGTTTAGATTCCTATTGAAAGGATAAGGACAAATTTCTTGAAGTGAGTATCGTCTAACATTTCCTATTTGCATCTCTTGGATTTGTGTTTGCATTGCTTGTAGTTGTTGTGTGAGAGTCATGATAGGATTATCAACATGATTTGTTCTTGCATGATCATGATTTTGCATTCTAGGAGGATTGGGATCTCTTCTTATTTCATCTCTATCTCTTCTTGTATCCTCATTGAATTAAATGTTATTCAGGATTTCTACTTCATCTCTTCTAGTTATGTCGGTTTCTTCATTATTTCTGGTGTTATTGGGAATTGATGTGTCATTCATGCGGAGACCAAAGATGTCCTCATATTGTTTGTTATTAGGGGGAGGGTCACTTTTCTTTTGTCTCAATTTATTCACATCAAAATCTTGGGGAAGTGTAGCACCAGATTTGGCTAGCATTAGAAAGTATTTTTCTTTTTCTTCCTCCAATAATTTTTGCATAAATTTGTCGAATTGTAGATCTTTCTTGATGTCTCTGATGTTTTATTCTTTTATTTCTTCTTCAACTTGTATTTCATCTTCATGTTCCATGGTTATATGCTCTTCGAATATTTTCAATGTTTCAATTTCAATCTCTGTGATCCTTCATCTCTGAGCTCTAGTGAGAACGGGCATACACGTGTGTTATTTCGCTAGTATTCGATTGTCCAAAAGGTTGTTTTTCAGTAAGTGATCAATAGTCAATTTCAAGGCAATGAAGTGATATGACACTAAAAGAGAATTCAAGTGTTTAAAAGTTTGCAAGTTTTTCAATCTTCAGTTTAGGAGTGCAATGATGGTGATTTGATAAGAAGCAAGTCCAGTAGGAACGATATATCCTACAATGTGGGACAAGGTTATCCTGACCAAACATTTCAGTTTTGTGATAAAGGATGATTGGTCCTGATGAGAAACTATGCTTGAGTGATCAGTTTACCAAATAGGGTGATAATGCACTTTGAGATGTTTAGATTTTGAACTTTTTGAGGGTGAGCACTTGAAAATCTTGAGGTGTATACTTCTAGAGTCTAATTTTGATGGGTGATAACTTGACCAAGCAAACCGAGCAGACAATCTAAGCACAAACTGACAAATAATAGGTGTTTATGTTTACTACAAATTGATTAGGCAGAAATGATAAATCTAAAACAGGCATGTAGGACACAGCTCTGGACTAACAAATGCAGTTTCGTATGACAGGATATGTAGCTTAGAATGACACAAGATATGAGTCTGCACGACAAAGTAGAATTTTTTGTGTAAAAAGTAGAAACTCATATGACACACTTTTCAGAACCATACGAAAAAATAGAAAACTCTTATGACACAGAATGTTATGTAGCATGACACAAGATTTTATGCAAACAGGTTCGTATGACAGAGATCCTAACTCATACGACAGATAACCATACAGAGATAAAAATGTTTGTTTGTTTGAACTTTTGATAACTGAAGTTTAATGTTTTTCTTATGTCTTCCAGTTTTTGGATGTTTGATTTGTCGATTTAGGGATGAATACACAACAAACACATGATATGATAATTGACTCTGAATCAAGCTAAACCCTAAGGAAGTTGGCTGAGAATGAAAACCTTTGCTTGCTAACTTAGGTACACACCCAATAGCTAATCAAAATATGGCCACTGAGTCTCACGCAATGGATTCTCAACGTCATATTATCCGACTCCAAACGCTAATGGGGGCACAATATGGCAAGTTTCTTGGGAGAGTTACTATCTCTCTTACACAAAGATTATCACCCTTTCGGAGGTGAATCGGGTAGCTTCTATTTTAACCGGCACTAGTAAGGGATCCGTTTAGCACATTGGGGTATAAACTAAATTAAGAGGTCTCCCAGCCTTGAAAACCAAGGTTTGATATACCCAAAGGTATGGAGGAGAGCTATTCTCAAGCACTGTCATTGCTTTGATTTTCATCAAAAACACATTTATTTTATAGTGGGTTGGATTACTTGGCATTAGTCGTTCCCACTTAGGTTCATCCCCTCTCACTGACCTTAATGGTTAAGAGTTATTACTCCTCGAGAGGGTAGGCCTACTAAAGAAATGCAAAAATAAAAGAAAAAGATGAGTCTAGCTTTTTGATCACCTAAGAAAGGTGAGAGCATACTCGCCTATCATCAAATACACGAAATACATGATTGTTCATTTTTTAGCCCAAATTGAAGTGTGCCTAGAAAACTTTAATGAATACACAAAGTTTAGTTGAATTCCTAGGCAACCTACAAAATAGATCCATTAGTAGTCATTTGTGTTTTGAATTATGTCTTTGACAAGTGTTTCTTTGAAAAGCGTCCTACAGGAAAGGTTTAGGATACCAAAAATCTCACAAACCAGTCACGGTTAATGTTAGAAAATCTCAGATTAGAATAAAAAAACCCTAACTTGTAGTTTATCAAAAATCACAAATGCAGAAACTCATACGACATGACTTATTAGATAGTATGACAAATATTTAGATCTTTGACACAAGCCAAAACTAGCTTGTACAACACAGAATTATGGTTAGTACAAGTAAAGAATTTGCAAGAAATAGCCTCGTACAACACAACTTTAGACCTAGTTCGAATAAATAATTTGTAACATAAGCCTCGTACGACATAGAATTAGACCTAGTACAAGTTAGGATGAGGTGTCATCCTAGGCTGAAAGGAATTTCATACGAGCTAAAAAAGCAACTCATACAAATTTCTAAACCAGAGCCGGACAAAGATGAAATTTGCTGAAGATTAAGAGGCCAAAAGTGATGATTCCGGCCCCATGGTGGGTGCCAAATTGTCGTGCTCTTTGAAGTGTACCTGTACTTGCAAACATAATGCACTCAATAAATCATTGCAATCAATGGTTAGTAAATTGAAACAATGAAAGACAAACCATAGCTGATCAACTTATTGCCTCCTTGTAAATGCGAGTATGAAAAATGCTCTCAGATTTGATTATGCATATTCCAGTGACTTGACTACACTTAGATGGAGGATTTGAATGATGGAAATGCATGATCTAGAAAGAATAGCATGATTAAGCTATATGAGTTCATGATTGATCTAAAAAAATGAACTAAGATTAAGATGTAATTAAGCTAAAATTGAGCATGATAACATTGCTAAGAAATGATAAACTAGAAGCTAGATGCCTATAGTAACAATGCATAAGATGAAAATGAGATGGGATCCATATTGCTCCAAAATGAGGTTTATTTATAGGATGTCCAAGGCTAGGGGTGAAATGAACCTATTTAATAAATCCTTAGATTTATTAATAAGTAGATGAAAGGGGAAATTTAATCAAATTGCTTAGTGAATTCAATTAAATTGGGGAGGGAGATTAATTAAATAATTGCTTATTCAATTAATTATCTTTAGACCATTTTTAGGTTTATACAACAACATCTTCCACAAAGCTCTTCTAATCGGTTAATAGCCAATATCAAAAACAACAATATCAGCAATAACATGAATACCATTACTGGTTAAATTGACATCAATGACAACATCTCATTAATGGAATCTCTATGCAAAATGCCAACAATCTCCCCCTTTAGCATTGATGGCAATACAAATATCAATGCCTCTGATTGCTGTTGAGATTGATGAATAGGAATCTTGGTTTACATTACCAAGTATTCACCTTGCTCTGTTTGTCTTCAGCCTGCCGCTGGTTCACCTAATCAGACACATAATTCTTCTCCTCAATCACATAATTATTCTCCCCCTTTGACAACAATGCCAAAGTGAAAATAAAACATGTAATTTTTCTCTCACTCTGCATCAACATCATACTGCAACTTGATGCTCCCCCTATGGAATACATCCACTTATTCATCAATCCATGTAAGATTCTACAAGTAATTCAGGGACTGATGCAATCAACATCATGCTCAACTAACTTCATGAAGAGGGACAACCCCCAATTGAATTCTAAGATACTCGAAAGTGGTCTTAGGAAGAGGTTTGGTAAATATATCTACAAGCTGCTCCTTGGTAGAAACATGCTCCAAGATAACATCTTTACTTTGAACTTGTTCCCTCAAGAAATGACACTTTAATTCAATGTGCTTAGTCCTTGCGTACAAAATAAAATTTTTAGAAATTTTTATTGCACTTGTATTATCAAACAAGATCTTTATTGGTTCTGAGATTTCCATCTTCAAACCTTCCAAAATTTGTCTCATCCACATAGCTTGTGTGCAATTCATATAAGTTGCCACATACTCAACTTCAACAGTAGATTGTGAAGTACAACTCTACTTTTTACTACTCCATGAAACTAGCCTTCCTCCTAGAAAGAATGCTCCACCAGTAGTACTCTTATAGTCATCAATATTTCCTGCCCAATCAACATCTGTGTATGCCTTCAAATCAAAATTTCCACCATATGGATACCATAATCCATAGTCAATGGTACCTTTCAGATATCTAAAAAATTCTCTTGGTTGCCATCAGATGTACCTAGTGCAAGGAAACCCCATCAACATGATCATTTAGGCTCCAAGGAGGAAGGATAAGACCTTAAACATGTCTTAGGATGTTTTCCTTTTGTTTCAATCATGCATTTTGTG
This sequence comes from Cryptomeria japonica, assembly GCF_030272615.1. Taxonomy (NCBI): domain Eukaryota; kingdom Viridiplantae; phylum Streptophyta; class Pinopsida; order Cupressales; family Cupressaceae; genus Cryptomeria; species Cryptomeria japonica. The sequence goes on along the minus strand of NC_081414.1, from coordinate 380,592,464 downwards.
TTTGTAATAAAGGACCCCATCTTGTGAGCCAAACTCCTATTTTGGCATCTTGATAAGCCAATTAGGATTTTTGGACAAAAGAGGACTAAGTATGCTTAGAATATGTTTGTCCTAGTTTTTTTAGTTGTTTTATGTGCTTCTACGGTGTTTAAAGGTATTATTCTTGACCCAAGTCATTCGGGTGCAAGAAATGACATTTTTGACAACTTTGTCAAAAGTTGTCATGAGCAACTTTTGTGCAAATTTTTGAATTCTTGTTGGTATAACTCCTCTAATGGCTATAACCTCTTATTTTTGATTGAGAGAAGTTGTAGAGGGGTATAAACACCTTGAGGAAACAATTCCCAAGGAGAGATTGTACGGAGAAATATTCTATGATTGCAAACAATAAGAAATTTTGAGTTTTTCATACAATTATGAAGTTTTGGCATGCATTACGGAGTTGTACGGTTTGGGACCAACCCCCAATGTTGTTATTTTTTTAGTGCAATTAGTTACCAATTATTTTGTCTTTATTTGAGGTCTTGATCATTTGTTTTTCTCCAGATATCCAAGTTTTGTTGTAGGTACCCATAAAACTAGGGTTTTGCCTAGGGTTTTGTCTTTCCATGGCCATAACTTGCAACCTATCATCTAAACTTCATGGCAGTGGGTGGAATGCAAGTTTGGTTTATTTAATCTATGATTCCAAAATAATTTTTCAGGAGGAGCAAGGGAGATGTGTGTTTGATCAGGCCCTAGGTAGACATCTCTATGTGGCTACCTAGCCCTTAGACTGCAATAGTGACCCTAGAAGACAATTGGCAATGATTCTAGGTGTGTAACCTTGGAATATATAATGGTTTATGGTTCCCTAAATGCTCATGGGGTTGTGGTTGTAATTTGTGTCCATTTTGATATAGTTTCTTCACAAATGGAGGCCTAATTATCCCTTTAGGACATTTGGTCATCACCGAGTTCAGACCTTTCCTTGTAAGATCTTGACTCCTCTTGGGGAATTGTGTAATACCATAAAGGGTATCTAAATCAGTGATTTTTTTGCTAGGTTTTTTGGAAAAGTTTGGACTTAAGGTCCCATTACCCATCTCCAAGGGCTACAAGCAAATAGGCCTAATTGTGAAGGTGTCATAGGGAATTGGGTTAAATCCTTGAAACCAATGTTTGGTCTAGTCCATGTGAGCATTGCATGATCCAAAATAGGTGTTGTGAAGGTCAGGAAGCATAGGAGGATTCATGATGCATAATGGAGCAAGTTACCCAATTTGAGTAGTATGAATCTTGGAGTGGAATGAGAAGTTACAACTAAGATTGTAGAGTCTTGCTTTGTAGGATCTTGTTGGTGTTTGACAAGGTACAAGGAGGGCTCTGTATCAAGTGGTATCAGACCTAGTAATGACTTTGGTAGAGAGAGAGTGATTTTGAGAAAATGGTAGATGGAGAGGAAGAAATCCCTAGGAGACCAATCACCAACATGGAATTGGCAAAGATTGTGAGAGAGCAGGCCAATGCTTACAAGGCCATGCAAAAAAAGATAGAGAGGTTGAAGGGTAGAGTGGATGGGAAGGAAGATGGAGGAACTAGTAGCGGTGAAGAAGGGGATGAAGATGAGATCCCTATGCCAGAGGAAGAGGCGATTCCTCCTGACCAGAGGCACTTCCTTAATGCCCTCAAGTCCATGGAGAGAAGAACCATGGAGCAGAAGATTGATTTGCCAACTTTCACTGGGAAGATGGAACTAGATGTAGTGGTTGATTGGCTAGAATCCCTGTCCACATTCTTTGAATGTGAAGACATTCTAGGGCACTGGAAGGTGAAGATTTATAAATCCAAGTTGAAGGGAGCCGCCCTAACTTGGTGGAATTTTGTCTAGGAGGAGAGAGAAAAGGACAACAAACCCAAGATTGTTTCTTGAAAAAAGATGGTTGCCTTATTAAAGGAGGCTTATGTACCCAAGGATTATGAAGTTCAACTTCACAAGAGGAGACAAAATCTCAAGAAGAAGGAGATGGATGTGAACTCTTACATTGAGGAGCTCCAAAGGATATGTATGAAGATTAAGACAAAGGAGGAGGAGAGAGAAAATTTTGCCCGATACCTAAATGGATTAAGGTACAACATCCAAGAAGAACTAAACCTCCTTAGCCTAGATACAGTTGGTAAATGTCATCAACTTACCATCAAGGTGGAAGAGAAAATCAAAAGGAGAAAAGATCAAAACAACAAAGGAAGAGGAAGACAATAGAGAGGGGGACCAAGTTTTTTTAGAGGTAAGGGAAATGGTTTTGGAAACCAAGGTGAAACAAATCAAGAAGGTAATAAAGGAGAATGTAGTCATAATGGAGGATACAATCAGAAGGGTAACTTCAAAGGAAAAAGATCACCATTTAGTGGAAGATCTCAAGGTAGAGGTCCAATCAGATGCTATAACTACAATCAAGAAGGGCACATGGCCAATAGGTGTACTGACAAGCCTACTAGTTCCATGGGGGAAAGAAAAAGTAACTTGGTCCAAGAATATGATTGCCAAAGTGTGGCAAGTGCAAATACATACCATAGTGTAAATACCCCTGATAGCTATGGTTACCTTGAAAGAGGTGAAGCTTTGATGATCAAAAGAGCAGTAACTACCATGAAGATGACTGACAAAGAACCCCCACAGAGAAATTCTCTATTCAAGACCACTTGCAAAGCGAGTGAAAAGGTATGCAAGGTTCTAATATATTCCAGATCAACTGAAAACTATGTGTCTCTAGAAATGGTGGAGAAGCTAAGATTGAGAAGACTACCTCACCCTTACCCCTACAAGGTCTCTGGCTCACCCAAGGTCAGCAAGTTGTTGTGTAAGAGAAGGCTTAGGTAGAATTATAGATTGGAGCCTATAAGGATGGGTTGTTGTTTGACATTGCAAAGATGGATACTTGCCATCTCCTATTTGGGAGACCATGGCAATTATATTTGAAGGCACAACATGATGGTGCTAGGAACACATATTCAATCACCAAAGATGGTAAGGTGATAGAGTTGTTACCTTTGATGGAGAGTGAGGAGAATAAAAAACACAAAGGAGGCCAAGGTGTTGGTGGTAGGAGGAAAGCAATTCATGAAGAAGATAGCAGATGAAGGCATTGTTTGTTATGCTCTTATTCCTAGTCCCAAAGTGACAAAAGTGGAGAAGTCTGAAGACAAGAAAGGAGATAGATTGAGGTTGGTTTACCCTACATTACAACAATTACTAAACAAGTACAAAGGTGTCATCTCTAATGGCATGCCAAGGACGCTACCTCCTATGAGGGATATAAATCATTGCATAGACCTTATACTTGGATCCATCCTACCTAACAAAGCAACATACAAGCTCATCCTGGATTAGAATGTTGAGATGGCAAAACAGATTGAAGAATTGTTGAAGTCTAGACTAATTAGCAAAAATTTGAGGCCATGTGCAGTCCTTGCAGTCTTGGCACCCAAAAAGGAAGGCACATGGAGACTTTGCATAGACTCAAGGGCTATCAACAAAATTACTATCAGGTATAGATTTCCAATGCCTAGGATTGAGGACTTGTTAGATTGCTTGGGGGGTGCTAGATATTTTACAAAGATTGACTTGAAAAGTGGCTACCATCATATTTGGATTAGGTTGGGAGATGAGTGGAAGACTACATTTAAAATAAATGAGGGGTTGTATGAGTGGAAGGTCATGCCCTTTGTCTTATCTAATGCACCAAGTACCTTTATGAGGTTAATGAATGAAGTTTTGAGGGATTTCATAGGAAAGTTTGTCATAGTCTACCTAGATGACATTCTAATTTTTAGTCAAACCAAAGAAGAGCACCTAAAACATGTAGACCTGGTCCTAAGCAGATTGCATGGAGATAAATTAATGATAAATTTGGAAAAGTGTTTGTTTGTGCAGGAAGAGATCATCTACTTGGGATTTGTAATCTCATATGGTGAGTTGAAAATGGATTGAGAAAAGGTGAGTGCTATATTGTATTGGCCTACACCTAGAGCAATAAATGATGTTAGAAGCTTCCATGGTTTAGCCAAATTATATAGGAAATTTATAAGGGGATTTAGCCATATTTGTGCTCCAATGCTTGACATCATAAAGGGAGGACAAAAGTGCAAGTTCAATTGGACTAAAGAGGCAGATAACTCATTTGAAACATTGAAGAAGAAAGTTGCAAAGCAGTCGGTCCTTGCCCTACCTGATTTCAACAAAATCTTCCAAGTGGAATGTGATGTCAGTCACATGGCTATTGGGGCAGTTCTTAGTCATGAAGGAAGGCCCATTGCCTTATTTAGTGAGAAATTAAATGAGGAAAAGAGGAGGTACTCATCCTATGACCTAGAGATGTATGCTCTAGTGCAATCCTTGAAAAAGTGGAGACACTACTTGCTACCAAAGGAGTTCATAGTTTTCATAGACAATCAGGCCCTTAGTTTCATAAATAGCCAAGAGAATTTGAACCATAGGCATATGAAGTGGGTAGAGACCCTACAAGCCTTCACTTTCACTCTTAAGCATAAGAAAGGGGTCAAGAATAGGGTGGTAGATGCTTTGAGCAGAAGTGTATTAACCAAAAATCAGATTCAGTTGGAGAGTGTTGGAATAGACTCCTTGAAGGCCATGTATGAGGATGATGAAGACTTTGGAGAGATCTACAAGCATGTGCATCTTTTGATGAGCGGTTTCATGTTGATTTATTTGAATTTTTGATACAAGATGGATTGTTGTTTAAGGGTGCACAATTGTGCATACCCAAATGCTCTATGTGACTAAACATAATCAGGGAAAAGCACCGTGGAGAAATGGCAGGCCATTTTGGCCTTGACAAGACACTAGACTTGGTGAAGAGGCACTAATTTTGGCCCAAGTTGCAAACAGATGTCAGGAGATTTGTGGGGACATGTGTGATATGCCCAAAAGAAAAGGGGAAGTCCACCAATGCAGGCTTATACCAGCCTTTACCCATTCCTTTAAGACCATGGGAAAGTATAAGTATGGATTTTGTTTTAGGATTACCTAGGACAAGAAAATGTTATGATAGTGTTTTTGTAGTGGTGGATAGGTTTAGTAAAATGGCACATTTCTTGCCATGTAAAACCACCTGTGATGCTTCTTACGTTGCAGATTTATTTTTCAAAGAAGTTGTCTGAATACATGGTTTACCTTTGACCATAGTCTCTAATAGGGATGTGAAATTTATTGGACACTTCTGGAGCATTCTTTGGAAGAAGCTTGGCACAAATCTAGCCTTCTCCTCAGCCTACCATCCCCAAACGAATGGCCAAACTGAAGTTGTAAATAGATCATTGGGCAATCTACTAAGATGTTTAACTGGGCAATATGGAGAGAAGTGGGATAGCATACTGTCTCAGGCATAATTCTCTTATAATGATATAGTAAATAGAAGCACTAGTAAGTCACCTTTCCAGGTTGTGTGTGGCATCCACACAAAGGGTGTGTTGGAGTTAAGGGAACTACCTCAAGGAGAAGCCATTAGTACAGATGGAGAAACCTTTTCCACCACCATAAAGGAGATACATGACCAAGTTAAATCTCACCTTCAACAATCTATAGAAAGATATAAGGATCATGTTGATCAGAAGAAGAGGGATGTCCAGTTTGATGTGGGAGACTTGGTGTGGGTTCACTTAAAGAAGGAAAGAATTCCAAAAGGAAAATATACAAAGCTTATGCAGAGAAAGATTGGACCCTATCAAATCTTGAAAAAATATGGACAAAATGCTTATGAACTCCAAATCCCACCTGATCTTGGTTTGTCACCCATTTTTAATGTATGTGACTTAACTGTTTACAAATGTAGTGTTGATGCAGGAGAATAAACAATTCAGGTTGTAGCAGATGATGAAATTCCCAAATATGAACAACTAAATTTGCATAAAGTTTTGGACACCAAGGCTGCAAAGAGGACAAGGAACAAATTATATATGGATTATTTGGTGGCCTGGTAGGGACAACCAGATTCTGAAGTAGTCTGGATGATAGAACAACAAATCAAAAACCATGGTACAGACCTGTAGACTCTCATCTCAAGTGGACTTGAGATTTCTTCTTCTAGGGAGTATGGTGCAGGGACACCCCTTCAACATGATCATTCAAGATCAGAGGAGAAAATATAAGACCTTAAACATGTCTTAGGATGTTTTCCTTGTGTTTCAATCATGCATTTTGTGTTTGTAATAAAGGATCCCATCTTGTGAGCCAAACTCCTATTTTGGCATCTTGATAAGCCAATTAGGACTTTTGGACAAAAGGGGACTAATTATGCTTAGGATATGTTTGTCCTAGTGGCTTAAGTTTTTTTATGTGCTTCTAGGGTTTTTAGAGGTGTTAGTCTTGACCCAAGTCATTCGGGTGCAAGAAATGACATTTTTGACAACTTTGTCAAAAGTTGTCATGAGCAACTTTTGTGCAAATTTTTGAATTCTTGTTGTTCTAACTCCTCCAATGGCTCTAAAATATTGTTTTCAGTTGAGAGAAGTTGTAGAGGGGTATAAAAACCTTGAGGACACAATTTCTAAGGAGAGACTATACGGAGATATTCTATGATCGCAAACAATAAGAAATTCTGAGTTTTTCCTGCAATTATGAAGTTTTGGCATGGGGTACGGAGTTGTACAGATTGGGACCAATCCCCAATTTTGTGATATTGTTATTGTAGTGAGTTACCAATTATTTCATCTTGATTTGAGGTCTTGATCATTTTTTTTGCTCCAAATATCCAGGTTTTGTTGTAGGTACCCAGAAAACCAGGGTTTTGCCTAGGGTTTTGTCTTTCCATGGCCATAACTTGCAACTTGTCCATCTAAACTTCATGGAAGTGGGTGGAATACAATTTTGGTCTATTTAATCTATAATTACAAAATAATTTTACAGGAAGAGCAAGGGAGATGTGTGTTTGATCGGGCCCTAGGTAGACGTCTCTATGTGGCTACCTAGCCCTTAGACTACAATAGTGACCCTAGAAGACAATTGACATTGATTCCAGGCATGTAACCCTAGAATATATAATAGTTTATGGTTCCCTACATACTCGTGGGATTTTGTCTGTAAGTTGTGTCCATTTTGATATAGTTGCTTCACAAATGGAGGCCTAATCAGCCCTTTAGGATAGTTGGTCATCACCGGGTTCAGACATTTCCTTCTAAGATCTTGACTCCTCCTCTTGGGGAATTGTGTAAGACCATAAAGGGTATCTGAATCAATAATTTTTTTTCTAGGGTGTTTGGAAAAGTTTGGACTTAAGGTCCCATTACCCGTCTCCAAGGGCTATAAGCAAATAGGCCTAATTGTGAAGGTGTCATAGGGAATTGGGTTAAATCCTTGAAACCAATGTTTGGTCTAGTCCATGTGAGAATTTTATGATCCAAAATAGGTTTTTTGAAGGTGGGGAACCTTAGGAGGCTTCATGATGCATAATGGAGCAAGTTACCCAATTTGAGTAGTATGAATCTTGGAGTGGAATGAGAAGTTGAAACTAAGATTGTAAGTCTTTCTTTGTAAGATCCTATTGGTGCTTTGGAGGGTTAGTTTCATACATCCTAAAGTGATTGACAAGGTAAAATGAGGGCTCTGCATCATCACTTCCTTTGGATTCTTCTAAAATCTAGCAACAATACTAACTGCATGGGCAATATCTGGTCGACTGTGAACAACATATTGTAATTTTCTAATCATTGACCTATATTCCTTTTCATCTACAAAATTAGATGCATCTTCCTTGGACAACTTACAACCTATAACCATTGGGGTTCCAATTGGTTTACATTCACTCATATCAAAAGTCTTCAAAACCTCTTTCACATACTTGGATTGAGTAATGAAAATACCATTCTTCATTTTTCTGAATCTGCAAGCCTATGAAATTTTTTATTTCCCCTACTAATGACATCTCAAACTCATTATTCATTTCATCTGTAAAACAATTACTCATGTCATCATTGCTTCCGAATATAATGTCATCAACAAATACTTCACTAGCCAGTATTTTATCTCCTTCAGAATTGAGATAAATGTTGTTGTCATCATGGGTTCTAGCAAAGCCTATCTTCATCAGATGAGTATGAAGTCATTCATACCATGCTCTGGGTGCCTATTTTAATCCATACAAAGCTTTATGCAATTTGCATACCATGTATTCCTTATCTGTTAATGCATAACCATCAAGTTGCTCTATATAAACCTCTTTTTCCAATATCCCATTCAAAAATGCAAACTTAACATCCATCTAGTATACCTTGAACTTCTTATGAGCTGCAAATGCAAGTAATGTTCTGACACCTTCTAGTCTTGCTACTGGTGCAAAATTTTCTGCATAATCTTCTCCTTCTTCTTGCACATAACCTTTGCATACTAATCTTGCCTTGTTGTGAATTACAACACCATCTTCATTTAACTTGTTTTTGAACACCCACTTAGTACCTATAACATTCTTGTTTACCGGTCAAGGTACCAAGGTCCAAGTGTTATTCTTCTCAATTTGATCCAACTCCTCCTCCATAGCTTTAACCCAATTATCATCACCAAATGCCTCCTTAGCACTTCTAGGTTCAAAGGTGGAGATCATGCAAGAGTTCTCTCTTATTCTCCTTCTAGTTAGTACTCCAACATCCTTATCCCCAATAATTTGTTCAGGACTATGTTTCAGTCTCACATACCTAGGAATAACATGATCATTCTCTTCAGGTTTAGATTCTTCCTTATCATCTTCTTCTAAATTTATTTGTTCCAGTTGAACAAGTACATCAAGATTTTCTTTACCAATTTCTGATTTAACAGTTTTAGGTTCCAAATGAAAAATCCAAGGATCTTCATCCTTCTTCTCCGAACTGGTTCCTTCTAAAACTTTCGGACATTCATCTACATGAACATCAACACTCTTAATAATTCTCCGTGTCTGGTTGTTGAAGCATTTATAGGCCTTACTCTTGGTGGAATAGCCAAGAAATATGCCTTCATCACTCTTAGCTTCAAACTTACTTATGTAATCACCTCTTTTAATAAAACATTTGCTTCCAAATATCTTAAAATAGCTAACATCAGGTGATCTCCCATACCAATATTCATAAGGGGTCTTGTCCTTACCTCTTTTCACCAAAACTTGGTTCATTGTGTAGATAGTTGTACTTACAGCTTCTTTCCAAAATGTTTTTGCTACACCTCCTTGTATCAACATAGTCCTAGCAACTTCAACCACTGATCAATTGTTTCTCTCTACTATACCATTTTGTTGTGGTGTCCTTGGTGCAGAAAGTTGTTGCTTGATACCATTCTCATCATAGTACTTAGTGAATTCTTTAGAAGTAAATTCACCACCTTCATCTGTTCCCATACATTTTATCTTTTTGCCACTCTCTTTCTCAGCTAAGGCTCTGAATGCCTTGAATTTAGCAAAATATTCATTCTTATCCTTCAATAATGTGACCCACATCATCCTTGAACAATCATCTATGAAGATCATGAAATATTTGTCACCTTGAATTCTTCTTGTTCTTATTGGTCCACATAGATCTGTATGAACCAAATCTAACAAGTGCTCTGCTGAGAAGGGCTTTCTCTTGAAAGTTGAAGAAGTCATCTTTTCTAATTGACATTCTTTACAAAGAGCATTAACCAGTTTGTCTAGTTGAGGCAAACCTCTTACTGTCTTAGACTTGCTTACTTTAACAATATTGTCAAAATTTATATGACAAAATCTCCTATGCCAAAGCTAGCTATCATCTATTTTTGCAATCAAACAGTTGCCAACTTTAGGATTAAGATGAAATAGATTACCTCTGGTTTGTTTCCCAATTGCAATCAATTTGCCTGTGTTGTCAAAGATTTTGCACATACCATTTCTAAACTCCAGTGGGTATCCTCAGTCATTAAGTTGTGCCACACTCAAAATATTGTGCTTTAGGCCTTCAACCCAATAGACATTGCTAGCATTGCTCTTCCCATTAAGAGAAATAACTCCCTTACCTTTAACCATACAGGGTGAGTCATTGCCAAATCTGACAAAACTACCATCAAATTCCTTTAGGGAAAAAAATTTGCTCTGATCACTAGTCATGTGATGTGAACAACCACTATCAATGATCCAATCATTAGAATTATCCATCCTGGATACTAGTGCCTTCTGATCTGATATTTCTCCCTTAATAGCTATAAACACAATATCTTCACTAGCATCATCATCAGATTCTTCATCAGTAATACCACTGTCAATAGCTACAAGACAATCTCTCTTGCCTTTACCCTTATACTTCTTAAATTTATCTCTGTTGTATTCATTTTCACCATTAGGGCGATTAGCTACTATATGACCAATCTTGTTGCATGCAAAACATTTTAAAGGTAGCTTACCTCTATATTTACTAGTGCCTCTAGGCAATTGTTTTGCCAATAATAGAGTCAAGAGTTACCTTTGTCTTGTCAATAGATTTCAGCTCTTGAATACCTACAACTTGGATAGCATAGACCAGTAGCAGGGTTCTCAGTACCTTACTCATTACTATGGCATCTTCCACTTTCCCTCCTGCACTCTTTATTTCACCAACTATCTCTTTAATCCTTTGACCATATTGCTGGATATTCTCACCTTCAGACATTCTCATGTCAGCAAACTTTCCTCTTAAACTCTCCTCTTTGGAAATCTTAACATGTTCATCACCATTATAAATCTCTTCATTTTTGCCACACTTCAGGTGTAGTTTCAAGACCATAAACATCTACATATTCAACATCAGACAGGGAACTAATAATAGCCTCTAATGCTTGGTGATTTTCCTAATGTTCTTTCTTCTAATCACCAGTTAGGATTCCTATAGGTGTAATATACTTAGTTCCTATATGATCCCAATACTGAGCACCAAGACTCTTAATGTAAATCTTCATTTTGTCACTCCATATTCTATAATTATCTTTGTTGAACTTTAGACCTTCTTTCCTCATCATGATCTACAAGATCTTTTCCTCAAGCTATTAGGCTTTTAGATTAAAGAGGGCCTGAGATGCTCTTATACCAATTGATGGTATGATGAAAGAATAAGTATCTGGTAGAATACTGAGAGGGGGGGGGGGGGTGAATCAGTATATTATAAAACTGATATAAAGTTCCCAAACTCAAATTCAATCACACAAAGTAAACATATCTCAGTCAAGATCAATATTCATAAGAATACTTGACATCAACCGGTTTGACTGTTATGACAACTTAATGTTAGGATTCCCAAAGATACTGAGAGGGGGGGTGAATCAGTATCTAATCAGTAAATAGATTTTCTGAACTTATTAAATAAATTGTATTCCAAAATAGTGTATCGGTAAACAAGAATTAATGCAGTATATATGAACAATACGCACAACATAGAAAGCACACCATAACACAAGATTTTTAATGAGGAAACCCAGTGTGGGAAAAGCCTCGGTGGGATTTGTGACCCACAATATTCACTCATTGGCCAATAAATGGATATTACTTACAATAGGGGCCTACACATGCAGGAAGGCCAACTGCCTAAAGCTCACTGCTTAATTACAAAAAGGAAGTCTCACTGACTTAGAAAATGGATTATGAAAATCCAATATAAGTACTGCTTTAGTTTAGCATCTTCTATGCCAGGTTCAATACCGGTTTAAGCTCATACAATAACCATAAACCTTACTCCAAAATCTGCCTTAATATTTGCATATTACTTCTGCAATAATCTTCCCATGTTTGCATCTATAAATGATCTACAAGATCTCATACTTATATATGAGTCTTATTACAATATGCCTTGTTGGCTTACAAAAAGATATTATAATTAAATACAAAATACAATAAACAAAATCCTGTCAGCCAGGGTGTCGGTAATCATCTTTTCCATTGCCGATAAACTATCTGTCGATGTAGAGTCTGCCGATGTTGGTGCCATAGGATTGCAAGGTTGCCATCAATGACAATACCTTCAATCACCTACAATTTCTCATTGGAGTGTACAATGCCAACAATCTCCCCCATTGGCATTGATGGCAATACCCATGAGAAAAATTCAAAAATGTATCCAAAATTTGAAGTCCAAAATTTTTACCAAAACTGTGTGCTCCCCCTGAGCAAATGATCTCTTCAGTCCATCATTTTTCTCATCTCTACTACTCCCCCTTTAGCATCAATGACAAAGGCTGTCAAAAATGTCAACTGAGTGTAGTTATCAGCTAGAGCCCTATAACCAGTTGGTTACGATCTGAAATATATTTGCCAATACAAAATTTAGGCTCTCAGTGAACCTTTCACTATCCTTCAATGTTGCTTCAATCCTTTGAATTGTACCGATGAGGATGTGCATTTTCTCTTCCAATGTCTTTATTCCTGGAACAAGTGCCTCTGAGATCTCTTTTCTCAAAGAGATGAGGTTGTCAAGTTTAGGACCAAGTCTACATTTAAGTTCTTTTACCTTGAACTTTATTCTCTCCTCTTTTTCAAAATTTTCAATTTTCTCCTCAAAACTTGCTATCTCCTATTCTATAGCTGATATGGGTTTTGATGAACTGATGAGATTATCAGCAATATCATTTATTTCTTTCTACACTTTACTAATTTTCTTGTCTATATCCACTGTCAAAATATCAGTCTTGCATGTGTCTTTGTTTAGCTCCTTAAATTCCATTACTGTTTTGCTAAGTGTCGGTAATAGGGTATCAATGTGTCCCATGCACTTCTTTATTGTCTCATCAAAGAATTTTTCCTTTTCCTTATTCATTTTCTCATTGAATGTCTCCTCATTTATCGGATCAACTGTTAATAAGTTGTCGGTGATATATGTAGACAATGTGTCTAATTGGCTCAAAGAATATTTATTATCCACATTGCACTTCAGTGCAATCAATTTTAATAAATGAATTGTATCATCAATAGCCTTGTATGCTAGTGCATTACACTCTGCAATTTTCTTGATGGAATCCAATAATACCTCTATCACACTAGTTGGTCTGAATTCTGTCATGGAAGAACCAGATGATTGTCCAACTACCTTAACAATTTGCATTCTGCTGGTGTGAGTAACCTCTTTTCTTGTGTTGTCCTCTGATAGGTCAGTTTGTGTTTGCATCTCAACTAGCAAAGGCTTGGGTTTCTCAGCAGTTGTCGGTGGTACTGTCTTAGTATGAACCTGTACCTCAACATTTTTCTCTTCCCGTTTCTCAGTGTGTACCTCAGTTTGTTTCTTTGTTCTTTCTACTGCCGGTTAATTGAAAACTTAACTCATCTACCAGTAAAGAAGCAATTCATCTTCTTACCATTAACCGAGGGTAAACTAGCATGATTTTCAATTAGTTGCCATACCCCCAAAATATTTATTTTCAGTTAGATGAAGAATCTCCTACTGTTGGAGTGATACTTTGTTCTACTGGTGAAGGAATAGTCTCATCAACATTTTGATCTCTCTTTCTAATCCATTGTTTTGAAAATTATTTCTTTACCTCTTCAACCTTCCCTTTACCTTTCAAACTGGGTCCTTTGTTGTTTGTCGGTGATGCCTTTCTTCTACAAAATTTTGCAATATGCCCAATCTTGTTACAAGCATAACAAGTCATATTGTTTTTCTGAATAGCTTTTCCATATCCTATGCCGCTATGTGTTCTGCATTGATTAGATAAGTGTCCAAATCTTCCACAAACATAACATCTTACATTTATTCTGCAATTTTCTGAATTGTGACCAATTTTGTTGCATTTTGAACATTGATCAGTGGATGCATTAGTGTTCTGATAGTTTCTAGATCTACACCGATTCACTCTATGACTATACTTATTACAGTTAAAGCATTTTCCATTAAATTTGTAGGCATTAGGTTGTCTTACTGGTTTACTATGATCATGATTGTTTGTAGTACCGGAGCTTTCACCAACTTCAAAGCCAAGTCCATTAGTATCTCCATTAGGTTTCTGATTTTTCAGCACATCATCAAGTTCTTCTGAACTTTTCTTGAATTTCTCTTTATGTTGATTTGCAGTAGCCAACTCATTTTCCATGAAATCCTTTTGTCTCATGAGTTTAGTTTTATCATGTTCCAAGTGAATCAGATCTATCTTTAACATATCATTTTCATGACTGAGTCTTAGATTTTCAGTTCTAGTATCATTGATTCTACTAGTCAATTCATCTTCATTCTTCTTTCTGTCTTCAGTGTCTTTACAAAATCTCATAGTCATATCTTGCATCTCATTCCTCAAGGTCATGTTTTCTTGCTTCATCTTTCTTACATGATCATTAAGAGTTTACTTTTCATCATCATCAGTCTGTATCTTCTCATGAAGTTCTCTTCTTTTGTTTTGAGCAATAGTAAGATTCTCCCAAAGTCCTTGAATGATTTCCTGTACAGCCTTCAGATCATCTTCAAGTTTGATATTCTTCAACTTTTCTGCATCATAATCTACAAGAGTTGTTTCCAATTGCTTTCTCAAGATATCCATCTGTATCGGTGTCAGAATCTCCCTAAAGTTGTTAGGCTTTTGAAAAAAGAGGACCAGTCTCTGATACCAATTGTTAGGATTCCCAAAGATACTAAGAGGGGGGGTGAATCAGTATCTAACCAGTAAATAGATTTTCTGACTTTATTAAATAAATTGCATTCCAAAATAGTGTACCAGTAAACAAGAATTAATGCAGTAAATATGAACAATAAGCACAACATAGAAAGAACACCATAACACAAGATTTTTAACGAGGAAACCTAGTGTGGGAAAAACCTTAGTGGGATTTATGACCCACAATATTCACTCACTGGCCAATGAATGGATATTACTTATAATAGGGGCCTGCACATGCAGGAGGGCCAACAGCCTAAAGCTCACTGACTTACAAAATGGATAATGAAAATCCAATATAGTGTACTACTTTAGCTCAGCATCTACTATGCCAGTTTCAGTACCGGTTTAAGCTCATACAATAACCATAAACCTTACTCCTCTGCCTTAATATTCACATATTACTTCTGCAATAATCTTCCCTTGTTTGCATCTATAAATGATCTACAAGATCTCATACTTATATATGAGTCTTATTACAATACACCTTGTTGGCTTACAAAAGGATATTACAATTAAATACAAAATACAATAAACAAAATCTTGTCGGCTAGGTTGTCGGTAATCAACTTTGTCATTGTCGATAAACTATCTGCCGGTGTAGAGTCTGCCGGTGCTGGTGCCATAGGATTGCAAGGTTGCCATCAATGACAATACCTTCAATCACCTACAATTTCTCATTAGAGTGTGCAATGTCATCACTTAACAGTAAAGAAATTCATTCTTGTAAACATCAACAATGCTTAATCATAACTCAGCATATTCATCTCTCAATGCTTCTTGTTATCATGCCTTATCAGAAGTTAATCAAATCAACAAATAATACCATAACCACAAAATAATTCACCACTTGACACAATTGTTTATACGTGGAAAACCCAAATAGGTAAAAACCACAGTGAGATGAGACTGACAAGGATAGCTATTTGAACTCTTTTGAAGTTTGCCCTATTAGAAGCCAAGCTTGTTAAAGCTTTACAATAAGTCATGTTAAGAACTAATTGCAGTTAGGAATCACCCGGTTAAGGGATTTACAAATATGCCTTGATGAAAAGCACAATACCCTATTAGGAGTAACCTCACTGGAGGATTTAAGAATCCAAGCTAATGGACCACCTTGTTAGAGGATTTAATGAGTAACCAAGCATGTTAGAGCTTACCCGGTTAAGGGATTTCACTTTTGCTGTAATTATTAGAAAACAACAGGTTTTCTTGATTTGTCTAAATATCACTATATTTTCTTGATCATATCCTTTTAAGCTTCAATCTGCCTTCACTTAAAGTGCAGATCCATTCACTGGTTAGGCAGCTACACACTCAACAGGTTTCTGCCAATCTTGCTAACAACCTTTACAAACGACTTCATCGACCTTAAATACAAATCAGTTAGGTTAGTAACACAACAAAAACCTAATTCTCATCATCGAAATTACAAATAAGTCAGTACAATCTTGACTGTTAGAAATCACGACAATCTCTTCACATTCTTCAAGAAAATTCTAACTGCTCCATGATCATTGCTTCATCAGAATTTGTAACTCATTACACATTGTGCATAAGATGCAATCCACTTTGCTCCTTCTCTAGACAATAAAAAATGCACCAAAACAATTTGAACTTATCCTCATGCAATGATCACACGTGTCTCCATCATTAACACTCATTAGATAATAAACCAACAAACTTGATCGGTTAGGGTTTAATAGCTGATAGGGTTTACCAGTTACAATGCATAGAAAGGTTTAACCCTTTACACCAATTTACTAGTTCAACTCACAAACTTAACACACTGGTTTCCAACATTTTTCACAAAGCTCTTCTAACTAGTTGCTAGCCAATATAAAAAACAACAATATCAGCAATAACATAAATACCGTTACCGGTTCAATTGACATCAATGACAACATATCATTAATGCAATCTCTATGGAAAATGCCAACAAACTCAAAATTCCAACAAGGAAAGGAGATGCTAGTAAAAGGGTTCAGGGTTTATGAACTGGTAAAAAATAGAGCTATAATCGGAACTCTTTTAGCATTGCAGATGCATTTTGTGAGTTCACCATTATAGTCTTATCTCAACAGAAGCTTGTAGCTAGTGAGACTCTTTTGTGTTGAGCAGTGTGCCTTCCTGCATGTACAGGCCCCCATACTATGTAATATCTTTCATATGGCCAGTGGATTGAAATTGTGGGTCACAAATCCCACCGTGGTTTTTCCTCTTTGATGTTTTCCACGTATAAAATTCAGTGTGTTATGATGTTCATTCATGTGGCTAGTTTATTTACTTCATGTTATATGTTTCATCATTTACCAATTTATATGTGTATGTTATAATAAGTTAAAATCTTATATTACCGGTAGAACACTGATTCAACCCCCCTCTTAGTGTTCTTAGATTCCCTCAATTCCAACAATTAATGCATGTTGGCATATCATACCAGATTCAAAATACATTATCTTAGCACCGGTTATCCTCCAAATTGACTTTACCAAGATCTGAAATGAGCTTTCAGACCACTACCGGGGGTATTGTAGAATCCTATTGTTAATTTGCCTCCCCCTAAGGCTAATGCCTTAGTTACTAGATGTGTTCCCTGCCGATGTAGGAGCATTTTGCTCTATCAATTGAGTAACCAGTGAATTTGCCTCTATCGGTTATATTAGACAGTTTAAATAATCAGAAGACAACTGCGAGGGGGGGTGAATCAGTTGTCACAGATTACAGGAACATTTAGCAATTAAAACTTTGATACCAAAACCAAAAATATTATACCAAAATGCTTAAACAAAATACGGAATAGAAATTAAACCAATTAAGCATAAACAATAATCACAGAATAAATACCATCCACATGACACCAAGATTTATACATGGAAAACCCAGTAAAGGGAAAAACCACGGTGGGAAGCTTACTCATAATCAAATAATACTTCTGTAGTAAGTATGTGAATTGCAATTCAAGGGCCCTACACTTGCAGGAAGGCCAACAGCCTAGAGCATACTACTCATCACGAAAGGAGTCTCATTGACTACATAGAAATCCGGACTACAATCTAGAGAAGTGTTTGAACTGCAAAGATAACATCTCCTATGCCCGAGTACAGTTTCGGTTAAGCTCTATACCGAAGGACTAAATCCTCTTACATAAACCCAATTTGATCTCCAATGATTGTCAAAATCCTTTGCTTGAATGATATTACATTATTTGAACATTACATATCCCATTCCTTGACCTTATACCTATGATCCTATACCATGATGATCTACAATGAGATCTTACATCATATATATACAAACTCTCAATCATAAACAATCAGGTCGGCCACTAGAAAATAAACCAATTACATAATTACAAAACATGTTGGCCTTAGACTAAACAAATAATATCCAACACATAAGACATCCCAGAAACACATCGAGAGGTCTAATCAACATGTTACATTAAGTCATTCCATAACCTAGATCAATTGAGACCCAATATAGGTCGACATGCTAAAGCAATGATCTCCATCTGCCAAGTCTTGAACATGATCACCAACAACATCCTGAATCTCCACCAGAAGCTGCACCAACACCACTTATGCATATCATCAAAGATCTTCATCAAAAGATCTGTCAGTGAAACCCTCACTGGAACCACAAGCCAAGCTTCCAATCAAACAAGATAGAATCTGATCACCAGACCAAAACCAACTTATTGAATATGAACATGAGTATCATGAATAAGCAAAATCCATAGCCAAACTATACTGGATCATACTAGATCATGTTGGATCCAAACCAACCAGAAACTACTCAACCTACTGGGACCAGAAGGGTGTCAGTAAAGCATCGAAATAGCTAGTGTTGGCATCAATGAAAAAACATCAATGCAACACATAATCAATTCCTTCAAATGGCCAACAATCTTCCCCTTTGGCATTGATGGCAACACTAGATGTGAAAAACATCTAAGTACCAAGAAATGCCAAACAAGTCTCCCCCAATGGAAGATAGCCAATAATCTCCCACTCAAATATATAGCAATGAAGATTTGAAACAAAGACCAAACATCCCCAGTGAATGATATCTCTATAAAGCTCTGAATTACACATATATCTCTCCCTAATGTATACAACTCCTTAAGTTTTTCCTTTTCACATCAATATCTCTCCCCCTTTGACATCAATGCCAGAAATATGACAAAAATATCAAAGCAAAAGAATAAACCATTGAATCACAAAGCTGACTACTCCCCTTGAGCAGTAGCATCCCCACATCAGTGCCAAAATGAAAAATATCTCTGATAATGCATATCGGACTGATGCCAAAAATTATCAATCAGTTCTCTGTTGGAGGGGCAAAAACCCCTAACCTATCTCTCAAGTACTAAAATGGTTCTTTAGCAAAGGTTTAGTGAAAATATTTGCAATCTTCTCTTTAGTGTTCACATAAACCAGTCTCACTTTATTTTCTTCCACCTCCTTCAAAAAGTTATACTTGATAGATATGTGCTTTGTCTTAGAGTGAAATACTGGATTCTTTGATATGTCAATAGCAACAAAGTTATCACAATGAATAACTATCAGTGTAGTGCAATGCACTTTAATATCCTTCAACATTTGCTTCATCCATAAAACCTATGTACAGTTAGTAGCAGCAACAACATACTCAACTTCAGCAGTAGATAAAGAAGCACATGATTGTTTCTTGCTAATCCATGAAACCAACTTCTTTCTAAGAAAGAAAGCTCCATCGGAAGTACTTTTCTGTCCATCATCTCCAGCCCAATCAACATCTATATATGCACATAAAGTAAAGTCATTATTCTTAGGCTACCACAAACCATATTCTAATGTACCTTGCAAGTATCTAAAAATATTTTTCACCACACTCTCATGATTTTCTATAGGATCACTCTGAAATCTAGATGCAATACAAACACCATTCATTATGTCAGGTCTAGTATGATTCAAATAAAGTAGACCTCCAATCTTAGATTTGTATCTTGTAGGATTTACTAGTGCAGAAACATTTTTTCTTGTCAATTTCTCATTTGTAATCATAGGAGTACTTACTGGTTTAGAAACTCCCATACCAAATTTCTTCAACAATTCCCTAGCATACTTAATATGCCTTTGATTCAACTTCTCCTGTCCATTAAGAAAACTCAATGCATGGTTGTCAGTATAAACAATGAACTCCTTAGGAAGAAAGTAATGATGCCACTTTTTGAGTGGTTGCACCATAGCATAGAGTTCCAAATCATAAGTAGAATACCTTTGCTTTTCCTCATTCAACTTCTCTGAAAAGAATGCAACTGGATGGCCTTCTTGACTAAGGACTGCACCTATAGCCTGCTTGCTTGCATCACATTCAACTATAAAAAGCTAATCAAAATTAGGTAGCCTCAAGGTAGGAAGTGTAGAAACCTTCCTTTTCAATACCTCAAAGCTTTGGGATGCTCTCTCTGTCTATTGAAACCTGCACTTGATTCCTCCTTTAATAGTGTCAAGAATTGGTGCACAAATATGACTAAATCCCTTTATGAACTTTCTATAAAAAGAAGCCAATCCATGAAATCTCCTAACATCACCTACTATCCTAGGTGTAGGACAATTAACAATAGCCTCAACCTTTGAAGGATCCATTTTCAAACATCCTTGAGAAACCACAAAGCCTAGATACACCAATTCATTTTTCATGAATTCACACTTTTCTAGATTGATTACCAGTTTCTCCTCATGAAGCTTCATCAAAACCTGATCCAAATGCTTCAAATGCTCTTCCTTGGACCTACTAAACACAAAGATGTCATCAAGATAAACAATAATAAACTTTCCAATGAATTCAACCAATACCTCATTCATGAGGCGCATAAAAGTACTAGGTGCATTTGTGAGCCCAAAGGGCATCACCAACCACTCATACAAGCCCTCATTTGTCTTAAAGGTTGTCTTCCACTCATCACCAAGTCTGATTTTGATCTAATGGTAACCTGATTTCAAATCAATTTTAGAAAAGTAGCATGCTCCTCCAACATAGTCCATTAGGTCCTCAATTCTAGGCATAGGGAACTGGTATCTGATAGTGATCTTGTTGATGGCCCTGGAATTAGTGCACATCCTCCATGTTCCATCCTTTTTAGGTGCTAATACAGTAGGTACAGCACATGGGCTCAAAATTTTCCTAATCAACCCTTTGTCCAATAAATCTTGCACTTGTCTTGCTATCTCTTCATTTTGTTTAGGAGTCATCTTATAGGCAGCTTTGTTAGGCAAGGTTGCACCAGGAATAAAATCAATTTGCTGGCTGATATCTTTGATTGGAGGCAAGTTATCAGGCATATCTTTGGCCACAACCCCTTCATATCTATCCAATATGGTTTGAACTTCACTAGGAACTTCACTTTTTGCACCTTTCTCTTGTTGAGACTTATCCTTGGGATTCAAGACCAAAGCATAACCTTGGGTTTCCCCTTGCTTGAGGGCATCTAAAAACTCTTTCCCACTAACCATCATGACACTTGGACTAACAATTTTCTCTCCCCCTTGATCAGCTAATGGTTCCATCCTAAATGGTCTTCCATTCTTGGTGATGACATACACATTTGTCTCCCCATCATGTTGGGCTTTAACATCATATTGCCATGGGCAGCCTAACAACAAGTGACAGGCATCCATAGGAAGGATATCACACAAGACTCTATCCTTATAATCTCCCATTTCAAATTCTACCCAAGCTTGTTCATCTACCACTACATGTTGCCCCTTGTTAAGCCATGACACCCTATAAGGACTCCCATGTGGCAATCTTTTCAATTTCAACTTCTCAACCATTTCCAAAGCATCAATATTTTCAGTAGAACCTAAATCTACAATTACCTTACATACTTTACCATGAGATAGGCAAGTGGTCTTGAAGAGTGACTTCCTTTGTGGTAGCTCCTTGTGTTGGGGTACCTTCAACAATGTCCTCCTTAGCATAAGACTTTCTCCTTCCAAGGTAGGACCAGCATTCCCCATAGGTGAATTGACACTATGTCCATCATCCTCTTGTACAAGTTGAGTTCTCCTATCAGGTCCATGTGAACTAGAAGCCTTCTCAGGGCATCTACTCATAGTATGTCCCACTTGATTGCAATTGTAGCATTTGCCTGTGAAAACACTTGGACCTCTTCCTCCTTGATTGCCTTGTCTACCCCTTCCAAAGGGTCTTCTTCCTCCTCTAAAGCCTCCATTCCTATTACCAAAGTCTCCATTGGACTCTTGCTGATTTGAATCTCCATTTTTGAAAGGTGTGTTTCTTCCTCCAAAGCCACCTCTACCTCTGAAATTTCTGCCTCCTCTTCCTCTATTGTTTTGTTCTCTTTTCCTTCTAATCTTATCTTCCACTCTCAATTCCAACTGAAAGCATTTATGCATCGTATCAAGTGCCAAGATGCTGATCTCATCTTGTATGTTTTGTCTTAACCCATTCAGGTACCTAGCCACCTTCTCCACCTCTTCTTCATGCTTCCTTGATTTGAGACTTAGTTTATGAAACTCCTCAGTATAGGCATTCACATCCAACTCCCTTTGTCTAAGATTTTGTAGCCTCTTATATATTTGGACCTCATAGTCAATTGGCAAGAATTGCTCTTTGATTTTGTTCTTCATCCTCTCCCAAGAGGTTATCTTCTTCTTCCCTTCATTCATTCTTTCTTCTTGCAGTACTATCCACCATAGCAAGGCTAACCCTTTGATTCTAGACTTTGCCAAACTCACTCTCTTCTCCTCAGGAACTTCCTTGTATTCAAAATGGTTATTGAGTGCTTCAATCCAATCAAGCACCTCTTCTTCGTTCAGGCTACCACCATAGGTAGGTAAACTCTCCACATTATCTCTATTCACTATATTCAAAGCATTTAGGAACATCTTCTGATCAGGTACCAACTTCTCCATTTCTTTGGCATCTTCATCAATCTCTTCCTCTGACTCATCTTCACCGACCTTGCCTTTCTCCTTAGACTGCTCGGCCTCTTTGAGTTTCTCTTCAAGTAACTCCTCTACCAACTTTTTGATGGCTTTAGAATTCATTGCCTTAGGAGGCATGGTGTCCTCTTCTTCTTCAAATACTTCTATGTCTGACATACACTTTTCCACCTTTGGTATGGCTCTGATACCAATATGATGCAGAGGAATAAGGCAAAATAAGTAGTTTGTCTTGGTTTCTTCTCAAGGGTTTACAAATGGCACCATCCAATGGTCCAATCTCCAAGACCTTCCAAAGGCCTTTCAAGATTGTTTATGATCCTTCCCAAGGATCCCCACAAAACTGACAACTTGAATCAAATGAGGAGTTTCCCAATCACACCTCCGACTACCCTTTTGTACCAAGCCTACTCACTACACCAAACCCTCTACCAAGTGGATCTTTGAACAAAGTTTATTGTACACATATCTATGGATTTTTGAATGTTTTAGATGACAAATGAATGGTTTATAAACATTCAAACCAACCCTTTCAACCCCTAATCACAAAATGCCCTTAGCAACCTAGTGGACAGGGCTACAAGGAATTAGGCCTAGTTTTGCTATTTTTTTGACTTCATTTGAATTTTACCTAAACAATCCCAAAAAAAAATTGGATATTATAATACCCTTTTTGAAGAATCATAGGATTCCAAAGAATTGCATCTGGGTTTGGTCAGCAAGTATCTTAACCCCAATATGGCCTATTTGCCCTTCCCTAGGTGGTATGGGGTATTCGTTATGAAAAACTTCACCAGTCAAAATGGATTGCAATAAAAAAATTTGGAAAAGGTCTGCACATATTTATGGGTCACTTTAATTCCAACTTGAGTCACCGTTTGGTCCACCTTCATTGGTTTACACACCCTTTTACCCTTGCACAGACTTGTCACATAGAGAATGCCAAGTCTAGGGCATCATCTTAAAAATAGAAAATCACACTCCCTGCTCTCAAAACCAAGTGAAACAATTAGTATACATGATATTTCATCACTCCCTAAAGTTTCAGATTTTTCCCATGGTGGAATGATAAAATATGGCTCTTTTTGCATCCAATCCCTAGGTTCTAGGGCTTTTCCCAGGCAGCGGCGGTATAAATTCAATAACTTCTTTATTATGACATTTCAGAAGCTCACACTAGAATCAAATGAAAGATAAAAATAGGAGCAAATTTCCCAATGGTTCAGACCATGAATAGATCCATACAATTTCGTACAAAACTGAAAGAACAGCGAAAATGTAGTAAAAAGATAATTTTTTGATAGTTTGAAAGCAAGAATTCTTCTTCTTCAACTCTAAATGAGCCATAGTGAGTTACAAAGGCTTATATTATGCCTTGTAACAAGTTACAACCTCCTCCAATAGTTAAGAACAACCTTTTAACCATTGGAAACCACTTTTTGAATAGTGTGTCAATGTTGCCTAATGCAACATGACAACTTTTGACAACAAAGCAAAACATGAAACATGCCTTCATGATGACAATATAAAGTGGACCTATAACCCATATATGACCCATAAACACAAAAAAACATGAATTAAATGCCCAAATAATGCCTTTGGACAAGCTGACCAATCTTGGTTGCCTTTGGGCTTATTACATACAAAAATTGCTCAAACACAAATGTAAAGTATTAAATAGGACCTAGCCATCAAAGGCCCATCCTAACACATTATTGGACACCTTACAACATATGTGGAAGAAGGTAGATTCCTTTGTGGTTCCCTTGCACCAATTCCCTAGCATACTTAGTTTTACAGAGGAAAATACCTTTGTCAGTCTAAGTAATCTGTAAACCTAAGAAAAATTTCATTTCCCCAATCATAGACATTTCAAATTCTTTCTCCATATTTTTAGAAAATTCCATGCACAACTTATCTTCACCTCCAAAAATAATGTCATGAACAAAAACTTCAATAATCATTATATCATCATAATTGATCTTATAATATAAATTTTTGTCAGCATTACCCTTAGTAAAACCAAGCTTTTGTAGAGCCCCTCCCTGATCAAGCTCTGGTTAACTCGGTTGACCATGGTTGACCTTACTGATAAATGCTATAATTTAATAGGATGGGCTATGTTAGAAGGATAAATTGGTGAGAGAAATAATTAAACTAGGTTACGGAATCATTTCACCTTGCGGTGTACATTTTGATGTGTTATGGATGCTTTATTTTTATGCATTATGGATTTAGAACTTATATGATTCCATGATTTGGATAACATTGATATATATGGATGCTTCACTTCTATGCATTATAGATATAGAACTCTATATGATTCAAGAATAGGATAAATTTGAGATGATGTATGTCATTATTGGATTTGCAGGACTTTACTATGATGATAGAAATAGGATGTAGGTCTTATGTATGGATCAAAATTATGAGGACTATGATAATTGTTTATGTAGATTTATTTGGATATAAGATATATCAATTGGTTTAAATGTGAATTGTATGCAGAGTGTTTGACGTATATTCTTATTCATGTATTTAAATATGATATGAGAATATTTGGAAGTACTAATGTGTAATTGAGATGCGCAGGAAAATTATCCATGTGACCATGGAAATATTATGGAGAACCAAACCTAGACCTATGTATGTTCGTAAAGCTAGGGGTTGTCTATTTGGAGAGACAACACCCTGTATGTATCGTATTTTATTTGTGAAAGTAAATGTTGCGTGTGTGTTAAATTAAATTTATTAATTTGTGTAAATCCAACAAGAGACAAATTTCATGTGTAATTTTGTAATGTATTTTATTGTGTCACTTGACACGTGTTGATTTATGTCTTGATTTTTGACTTGTCTCTTAGAGGGAGTTGTTCAACTATAGCTTTTTAAAACATTTGAATGTGGTTCTAAAATTTCCTTGGGTAGAGAGTCTTTGGAATGGTCAACTCAAGTTTGATCCGAAAGTTAACTTCAGATGGGTTTATAAAGGGTCAAATGGACTCCTGGGGGTAGTTTAAAGATGTTTCCTAAAGCCCATAAGGTATACCTATGGGTTAGGAGTGTTTTTAGGCATGTGTCTACTCCCATGTGACTGTTTAGTCACCTCAAAAAGTGAGTTTCCTAAGGTGAGCGAAAATTGAAATTAGAAGGTGCCATCTAGGTTAGATAACCTTCCCTTTTGATGAGAGATCCTTTTTTATCATTTTCTTTCTTTTTCCTTTTTCAGTTTTAGAAACCTGTGAGAACTCTCACTAAAGTCTTCTTAGGAAAGAATGAGAGATTTTGTGGGTAATCACCCACTCTCCATTTTTGGAGACTAGTTGGTTTTTGGATTTGAAATTTGGCTAAGTGTAGAAGGGAGGATTGTGGATTTGGGCTGCTCATCCTCAAACTAGTTCTAGCATACCTTTGGGCAGATTGAAGGTTGGTTCATCTCTTTGTTATTTTATGTTGCATGTCTATGTTGGAAATTTTGGTTGTATGTGAAAGTGATTCTCTTGTATTTTCTTTTGTGAAAATTAGTATTATGTGATCTGTCTTTTATTTTCTTGTATGCATTTTATGTGTCTTGGGAGTAACCAAGGCCTTCTACTCTTGGGAGAGTAGGATGGTCTTGCGGGTGCTAGAAGTTTGACAACCCTCGAGTGAGAGACTCTCTCTATGAGAGTGAACTCAAGGAGTGTATATGTGACCCTTGCTGCATGGCCTGGTTTGTGCATTTGGGGGTCAAAAGGGGGAAAAGTATGGCATGAATGCCTTGGGGGGCATAAGGTATGTGGGGTTAATGAACTTATGAAATATCTTTGTTTTCCATGAGGTGGCATTGTGATCTACCATTCTTGTAGTCTCCTCCGAGTATTTGGTCCACTACCACCCATGTAAAATCATCACATTTGTGATGGAGTGTAGCCTTGGTTGGGATAGTATTTGCTATATGTTTTTCCCTTGCTTGTTGTGCTTGCATGTCTGTAACCTGTCTAGGGCTTGGTTCTCCAAGCTCGGGGGTGGCTTCTAGTAAGTCTAGGCTGGGAGGTGAGCACTCCATGGTCAAAACCTTATGATTCATTTATAGGATTGCTTGGAAAGAAAAGAAAAAGTCAAGCTAGGAGTTGTTGTTTTACTTGGTTTACAGAAAAAGATTTAGAAAAGGGATGCTATATTTTCATGTTGCAGAAATGTAAATAAAAAAGTTGCATGTTGTATTTACTTTAAAAAAAAGAAGAGAAAATGTATCTATTTTATTTAAAGTCCTCATTTAATAGAAATGAGAGACTAGTTGGGAATCTCACCCATTTGTATTGTTGGCTATATTGTATTTTAAATACACTTTAAAGAAATGCATTATTTTTACCAAGTATTATTTTGTTGCAAAAATGAAATGTTTATCTTGGATTAAGTTCCCTGTAGTTAATGAAATAATGTTTGTAGTATGCATGTTAGTTTTGAAAATAAAGGTTCATTTTATCTCCTCATGCATATTGAAATAATGGGAAATGAGTAAAGTAGAAAGCTTGCATGTTAGTAAAAGGAAATTTTGCATTTAGTTCTAAATATTTATTTCCAAATACATGTCAAGGTTTAATAAATTTAACTTGCATATCTCTAAGATTTATTTCAATGATTTCTAGTCTAATATAATTGTTGCTTAAATTTATTAAATTCTGTCATTTTCCCTTTTATTTATTCGTAGAAAATAAATCTAAAAATTAACATGCCTTTCAATGTTTTCTAGACTAATATAGTTGCTTCTTAAATTTAATTCATTCTGTCATCTTCTCCTTTATTTATTGCAGAAACCAAATTAAATAATTGCACTATAGATTTATTTCTAGATCTAAAAGATGAAATAAAAATATTGGTCTAATGTTCTGATGCTACTTATTTTAATAATTTCCTATAAATATTTTAAAAAAATATATAACATTATACATTTATGAAAATCTATATTAACCCTACCTATGATTTAACTATGGTTAGATTATATATATATATATATATATATATATATATATATATATATATATATATATATATATATATATATATATATATATATATATATATATACATATATAAATATACATACATAAATATACATATATATATATATATATATAAACAAAAAAAGGGGAATCAAAAAAAAGGGTTTAAATTTTATTTTATTTTTAAATATATATAGCATATGGGGGAGCCTCGACCCCCCCCCCCCCCCCCCGCATTGTGGGCGGTGACCCCCAGCGGCGGCCACAATCGCCACTGTGGGCCACAACCCATAGTCGGGGAGTCTTCGACCCCCCCAATGGGTGGTGCCCCACAGCGATAGCGCAACCGTGGCTGCGGGCCGCAACTCACAGTGGCGGCCAAGGCCGCCTCTATGGGTCGCGACCTGTAGGCATGGTGGTGGTGGTCCCTGCAGGGAGCCCCCCCAACCATTACCACCGCCTCCCCTCCTTCAGCACCCCCCTCCTTCGTCGCCCTCTGTGCGCCCTACGGCCCCAATAAACCCTCAGCCCTGCAAAACAAAAAGGGCGCCATGGTAAAATTTGAAACCCTACAAGCCAAAAAGAATAAACCCTAACCTGGTTCAGGTTAGGGTAGGTAGATTTGTAAATAAAAAAAATAGGTTGTAGATTGTTTTGGTTTTGTAATATCATGTTCGTTTAGGGTTTTTTGTTGTTGTTGGTATTTAATAAATTTTAATTAAGTTAAATGGAGGATTTTTATAATAATGTATGTTGGAAAATAAATATCCTCTCATATATATATATATATATATATATATATATATATATATATATATATATATTTGTCATATATGTATATATAGATAAATATACGAATGTATAAATCTAACATTAAATTTATTATTTTATTTGTACATTCATTATTTTATTTACGATTATATAAACCATTAAATAAGATGATTTAGAAATTTAAAATACTTGTGAAGTTTAATCTTTTAGAAAATTTTATAACAAATTTGGTAAGTTATTTTGGCTATGGGGGATTATTTTTAGTCCACCTAGATATAGTTTTTTTTTTAGATTAAACTTTATAGGACAATTTTCATTAAGGAATTATTTGACCCTTTAGTCGAATTAGATTAATCACATTTTAGTTATTGTTAAAATAAAATATAGGCATTAATAATCCAAGTGCTAGGACTAATTTATTTAGTTCCTAAAAGCAATTAATGGTTATTGGAGGTTAATATTATCTTTGTCAATTAATTTAGAGAGTTTTGATTAAATTAATTTATTAATTAAAATTGATGAGATAATAAATAACTCTTTAGTGTTCCGCATTTAATTTAATTTATTTTCGCTCACTTGAGTTAGTGGTAGAGTTAACTCACACATAGTCAATTTATTAAATGGAATAAATTCCTTGGAAGAGGATATCGTGGTGGAATTATATATATTCGAAAATAAGTCCAAGACCTTGATCTTGTGAACTCATTTAGCCTAAATGGAATCTTATACTGAATAAAGCAATTAACATTTTAACGTTTGACACTTCAATTTTCAATTGCTTGATTTATTAGTATTATTACGTTAAAATGATAATGATAATTAATTTATAGACGCAAGATTTAATCAAGTTATAAAGGAAGGATGTATTATCACAGATGGAGGAAACTTGTTAGGAGATAAATAATTATTATTGAATCAAGTATTTATATTAATGCCCATTTAGTAGAAGTCGAGCTAGAAAAAAAGAATTATAATTTGCAACTGTAATAAAAGGGACATTCGATGTGAACTTATCATTGTCCTTATAAAAATCATTTTGTTCCGTTTGATTATAGGAGTTATCGTAATTTGTTATGTTAGGAATATCCTAACTTTCTCGTCTAGGAGTTTCATAGAAACCTAAGGCTTCTAGATAAATTTGTTCTATTCATCACTCACATTAGAAAAATGTTTTATTATAATTTAAGGTTCCACATGGAGTAACCTGTTAAGTTGTCACATCTAATTAAGCATAGGTTGCATGTAATTAAGTGTTCAAAAAAAAAATTGTTGTTTGGTTTTTGCCCAAAAGTTTGGGCATGACAGCTTCAAAAGATATTTATCCAACCTTGCATACCAAGCTCTAGATGCTTGTTTCAATCCATATAAAGCTTTCCTTAACCTGCAAACCATGTTTGTATCATCTGATAGTGAAAAGCCATCAGGTTGCTCAATATAAACTTCCTCATCAAGATCCCCATTCAAAAATGTACACTTAACATCCATCTGACAAACCTTGTAGTTTTTATGGGCAACATAGGCAAGAAGTAATCTTACAGCTTCAATCCTAGCTACAGGTGCAAAAGTCTCACCATAATCAATTCTTTCCTTCTAAGAATATCCTTTACAAACCAATCTATCCTTATTCCTTACAACTTGATCATCCTCATTCAATTTATTCCTAAAAACCCATTTAGTTCCAATAACATTCTTATTTTTAGGTCAGGGAACCAAAGTCCATGTGTTGTTTTTCTCAATTTGATCTAATTATTCTTCCTTATCTTTCAACCAATATTCATCTTTACATGCCTCAATTATCGATACTGATTAAACTTATGAAATTAAACATAAGTTATTAGTTTCCAATCTTCTTCTTGTCATTACTCCATTGCTCTTATCCCCAATTATGTAATTGTAAAGCGGAAAAATTGAACCCTAGTCATTCTCCCCTCCCCAACTCCAAGGAGAGAGAAGGGAGAGTCACTAGGGTTGATGGTTTTCACTTAGGAGAGACTTTACATTCAAAAGAGGGGTTGAAACCCACAAGATCCAATCCCACACAATGCAAGATTGGATTCTAAATGAGTTTCAAGGGTTAAGACATCAAGGATACCCTCTTTTGTAAAGAATGTAGAAAGAAAGATTGAACTAGGAATGCATGTAAAAGCAAGAAAGATTCACTTATAAACAGAGATAGGGATATGGGATGAAGCTGCAGACCTAGAATTAGCAGTAAAATGTTGAGACGGTGCTATTCTGCAAATTTGAGCGAAAGTTGGTAGGACGATGGCGCTCGGCGTGCACACGGTCCTCCGAAAAATCCACGAAATGAAGGGGGATCTGTTCGTCTCTGCACAAGGATTCCAGATCTTCAATTACAACCACGTACCTGCAACATGCGAAGGTGTAATGTATGTTGTATGTAATGTGTTGTAAGTGATCTCCTCTTCAATGGTTGAATCCTTGTCTTGAATGCAACACCTAGCCTTGAATGGAGACTTAGAATGCTCAATTGCTTGAAGGAATGCTTGAATGCTTGAATGTTTGAATGTTTGAATATCGCTTTCGTGCCTTTGCACACATATGTACTCCTCCTTTTTGAGAGGGGAAATGTAGTTTATATACTTGTCAATTAGGGTTGATAGACTGATTTTCCCGACCTTAGGCCGACCAGGAAACAATATTTTCCACTTTGTAAACTTAAAGACCCAAGACCCAAAAGAGACCGGGCCCAAAAATAGGGCCAGGGACTAGGGCACTGGGCGCCATGGTCCCACCTCCCGAGACAGCGGGGTGCAAGGAGGGATCAGGCCAGGGTGCTGAAAAATGCAGTTTTTGATGTCATGAACAAGTTTCGGGGTCTCCATTTAGGTTCCGTGTTGCGTCGCCATCGTGAAGACCCAAATGCAGTCGAAATTGCAAGTGTCGCAATTTTAGGACGCTACATTTAGCCCCCACTTTAGTGGGAGTATAAGCGTACGCTCATACTTCCGGTAAAGTACAAGGAAACAACATTGAAAGACTTTCACCACGTCAAGGAGGCAAGATACACCAAGCCCCCAATGGACTAAGGATCTTACGACTTCGATTGACAAAATAAAAGGGAAGGTCACAAGGGAGAACCATGATTGTCAGTAGTAAGGTTCCCTCCCTATGAGTCATGCAAGAAAGATATCAAAAATTTTCAAGGCAAAGCTAAATTTGTCAAGAAATTTTCAAATATCTTGAAAAGATATGAACAGGATGTATGCCCCCCTACGTTAAAGCGATCGCACATGCCTCACCGGGGGTGATTGCTTTAAGGTAGTGATACATATAAGAAATGAGAAAGGAGCACGTTATCACAAGGATTTAGCCCCCAAGTGTGAAATAAGCCCAAGGATAATAGACACAAAACACAAAGCACGAGGTGACTTCAGTTTCCTCGGGGTCAGTATGCTGTATGATAATTCATGTATATCATATGTATGTATGCATAATTTTTCTTCATTCCCCAATCAAGGAAGGTCACCTAGAAGAAGGGAACACATGTGTCTTTTGAGTCAACATGAGAGAGACCAAAAGAGATCTCAATGTTTTGCATCATCCTCAAGTAGACAACACTAAGGACAACAAATAGAAGAATGAGAATAACACATAGAAGAAGTAACACAAGAGAGGAGGAGAGAGTCTGCTATGCTAATGAAACTAGTCTAGCATGTCATCTACCCCCCGATCTTGCTGATCAATATTTCAGGAAGGTAGGAAACATGCTAGAGGAGGAACATTCAACATAGCAGATGGAGCTATCACAAGATCCAAACAAGGGCTATGTTCATGTTCCGAGCCACGTTGTTCTTGTCTAGGAGCTAGGATAAGTGCTGTAGAAAATTCATTAGATAAATGGTTATCAACATCAACATATTCATATTCACTATCAGAATGAAAAGAAGTAACATTTTCATCATGAATAACATTTTCATCATCAAGATTTATAAAAATAGGATCTTTAACTCGCACAGGATCAAGACCATCATACATCTTATGTTTAGGAGATTTCGGCTCAATCGTCGGCTGAGGAGAAAATGGAATAATATTGGCTAAAGGTGTTTTTGGGGATTTCAAAGTTTGAGAAGCAGCTGCGTGAGCTCTAAGACGACGCTTTTGTTGGCGTTCACGTGCAGAACGATTTTGTCTAGTCTTAGTGGGAAGTTGAGAAGATTGAGGAGGAGGAATGTTCTCATCCTTATCACTTGGGTGTTTAGGTTGTGGTCTCTTAGGTTGAACAATAGGAGAAGAGGAAGGTCTCTTCTCTCCATAAGAGGAAGGAGGAGGAACTGCTCCATATAAGGGAGGAATATTTGGTTTAGGAAGGAGACCAAGTCCATCATGACGAGGAGGTATAAGTCTACTTTTAGGAAGTTTATTAATCATAGGCATAGTCACATTCATAGGGATGGGTTGGGAATCTTCTTGAGGAAAGACATTAGTTTTATCTTTCAAAGGAAGAACTTCCTTCTCAAGAATGATAGGAATGTCAAGTTTGGGTGTTCTAGGTTCACTTAGAGATAGGATCATATCTTTTTTCCACTTTTGATAAGATTTGAAAAGATGATCACTTCATGGAGGAAGAGATTGGAATTGTTTGGGCCAAAAGTAATCAATAGGAACACTAGAAGTTCTTTTAGCTAGTTTAAAGAGACTATGATTAACAGTAACAACTTCACCATTATGGGGAAATTTCAAACACTTGTGAATAGGAGAAGCAATAGCTTTCATGGAAGATAGCCAAGGATAGCCTAGCTTCACACGAAATCGTTCGGATGATGGAATAATAGTAAAGTCCACATCAAGGGATTTGTTATGGACCTCAATAGGTAATGTAATAGAACCAATTGCAGGAGAAGAAAATGCATCAAATAGTTTCACAACCACATTTGTTTCATCATAGATCACTTGATTCAATTGCAAAGTAAAAAGGAATTCTTCAGTAATGATATTAACCATACAAGAAGGATCAATAAGCACTCCATGACAAGGTGTATTCTTGACTTTTGCAACTATATATAAAGGACCATCAGGTGCCCTGATAGTTTCACTGGAATCAAATGTGATGGAAAGTTCTTTAGGGATTTTCTGCTGCTCTACAAAGTTAATCACATTTGGAGCCATAGACACAAGATCATCAGGTGAGACAGATGAATCATTAGTATCAATCGCATTAGAGGGATGAGAAGGTAATGGATTAGTAAAAATCTGAAGATTTTGGTTAGGAGGAGCTACAGATGTGTTGCCTTTATCATTCACACCAGAAACAGAGATAGTATTATTATCAATCAAATCTTGAATTTTACCCTTTAAAGCAAAACATTTTTCAGTATCATGCCCAGGATGACGATGAAATTGACAAAAAGATTTGTTATCAAAATAGGGTGAATTAATCTTTGCAGGATCTATTTGCCTTATAGGAGGAAGAGTAAGCACATTTTGTTCCAATAACTTATTCATAATACTATGCAATGATTCATTCAAAGGAGTGAACTTTCTTTCTTTCTTGAAAAACTTAGAAATAGGAGGCACACCTGATGCTGCATTCACATTGTTGTTGATGATGTTTTCATTGAATTTAATGGACTCTCTATTCGGTTTAAACTTCCCAAATGGTTGTTGACTACTATCACCCTTATCACCCAGAGCCATAGGATTTGCTTGTTCCATTTGACTCACAGTCAGTTGATAATTGTGAAGAGTTGCGCACAACTGTTGGAAAGAAGTAAACTCAGAAAACAGAAGTTTTTCTCTAATGTCTTTTTGTAAATTAGAAATAAAGATTCTTTGAATATCATTGTCAGGTACTGGAAAAGAAATTTGAGCATACAAATGCTTATATCTACCAATGAAATCAGTCACTTTTTCTTTAACACCTTGTTTACAATGCATTAAATCAATCAAAGTAACTTTAGGACTTATATTGTTTTGAAATTGTTGAATGAAAGCATTTGCAAGTTGTTCGAAAGAAGAAATAGAATAGGAAGGCAACGAGCAATACCATTGTAGGGCTTTATCTCTTAATGTTCTAGTAAACAGTTTTGCAAGCAACCTTTGGTCATAAGCAAAATCAGTACATATTGTTTGAAAGGTCTTAACATGTGTTAGAGGATCACCCTTACCATTATAAAGCTCCAAATGCGGAATTTCAACATGTTTAGGGGGGATAGCTCGAACAATGTCAAGAGAAAGTGGGATCGCAACATCAAATGTGGGCACACTAAACTTAGATTGATTCATAGAGGCAATTTGTTGCTGTAAAGAAGAGACAGTTTGTGCAAGATTGTTAATGGTCACTTCAGTCGAAGAGTTCATATTAGACGTGTTAGATTGTGATGGAGGTATTATGTTATTGAAAGAAGGTATTGATTGAGAGTAAGGTGGTGGGACACTATGATAGTTAGTCATAGGAGATGATTGGAAAGGAGGAACACTACAAGGAGGAATGGAATGATTAAACGAATTGCCGCCTTGCGTCATGTTCATTTGTGGTGATATAATAGGAACACTCATTGAAGGAATGAATGAAGAAGTCAGATTGAATGAAGGAAGAGGGTTGATTGAAGAAGAAGGATTGCCCCCATGACTGGTGATCATAGGCAGAATGTCTTGTGTTGAAGTAGTCATTATGTTTGATGTAAAAGTAGGTATACTAGCAATAGGAGTCCTCAAAGGAATAGAATGATTAACTTGAGTAGGAGGTTGTGTATAACCTAAGGTTTCAGCACAACTCTTCATAGGCATCACATTTGAATCCACAATGTGTGTAATACCATGCAAAATATCAATTCCATTCTTATCACTTTGAACCATACGTTTTAGACCCTCAATTAATGAAAGAGCTTCACTATCAGGGTATTCTTGAGACATCCATTGTCGAAAATCATCAAATTGGTTATCCAATTTTGAAAGTTGTTCTACAGAAACCTCATGGAGAGCTTCTTCATCATTAAGAGGATTAGAGGAATTACCCATGTCCTCGTTAAAAAGGCCATTCAAATTAGGTTCCATCTCCTCGGTAATTACACCTTGGAAAGACTTAATTATAAGGCTTCGTCTAACGGGAATAGTGTAAGTAGGGCTTATTGTTGTAAAACGCATGCACTAAAGAAAGAGAGAAGATTTTGAATTTTAGAGGTAGCAAATTTCAATAAAATCAGCCAATCTCCTAGATTTAAGCTGTTAAATGCAATCAAGACAATCTCCCAAAATTTCGGAAAAAATGTCCGGGACCGTGGCGAACGGAGTGCACACGGTCCTCGCAACTTTTTTCAAAATTTTCAGGGATGAAAGTTATGATGATTTTAAAGCTAATCTGAAAAAATCGAGTGATTCTACGATTTGTAGATAGGCCAAATTAAAGTTGCAATCTCAAAATTGAACCCTACCAAGATTGTTGAAAAATGTAAAATTTGAATTTTGAAAAAAAGAGGGAAACTGAAATTTTGAATTTTATGATTTTAGAAGGAATACTAAAAGCAATGCAAGTTTTGAAATTTAAAAATTGACCCAATTTCATGCAAAATTCAATTTTGAAAGTGGAAATCAAGGTTGTTGCAATTAAACACTTAATTTCAAAAGTCACAAACTGCAAAAATTTGAATAAAGCACTGAAATTTCGAATGAATGCCAACACACTTTTCAGATTTAGGACTGTAAGAAACACAATTTTGATATGAATTTCAATTTCAACAATTTTTGAATGATTAGAAGCCTCAATCCAAGCAATCACTAGACCAACTTTGACTTTAATTTTGAAAGTGTTAAAATTAATAAAATCAGCCAAAATTTTGGATTTTAGCAGAAAAATACAGTAAGATCTAGCTCCCGAAATTTCGGAAAAAATGTCGGGGATGATGGCGCTCGGGGTGCACACAGTCCTCGCAACTTTTTTCCAAATTTTTAGGGATGAAAGATATTGTGATTTTATTGCGGAATCCAAAGTTACAGCCGATTTGGAGGTGTTTTGATTAGTGAAATTATCAGTCAAAGGTTGAATCAAGAAGGTCTTAAAAATTAGGGTTTTGACATTTAACCACTTAATTTTCAGAATTAAAGCACAAATATGAATTGACAATTTGCAATAGAAGGGTAGATCTGAAACAAACATTAACAATTAAACATTTCACAAGTTTAATTACTTAAAAGAAAATTTTAGGGTTTTTATACAATCAACCTCTAAATTTTGCAAAAGATCAAACATGGAAATTTAGGAAGGCAAAATTTTCAGATCTAACCATGAATAATCAGAATGAGGATGTTCACATCGGGTTCACCAAAATGTAAAGTGGAAAAATCAAACCCTAGTCGTTCTCCCCTCCCCAACTCCAAGGAGAGAGAAGGGAGAGTCACTAGGGTTGATGGTTTTCACTTAGGAGAGGCTTTACATTCGAAAGAGGGGTTGAAACCCACAAGATCCAATCCCACACAATGCAAGATTGGATTCTAAATGAGTTTCAAGGGTTAAGACATCAAGGATACCCTCTTTTGTAAAGAATGTAGAAAGAAAGATTGAACTAGGAATGCATGTAAAAGCAAGAAAGATTCACTTATAAACAAAGATAGGGATATGGGATGAAGCTATAGACCTAGAATTAGCAGTAAAATGTTGAGACGGTGCTATTCTAAAAATTTGAGCGAAAGTTGGTGGGACGATGGCACCCGGCGTGCACACGGTCCTCTGAAAAATCCACGAAACGAAGGGGGATTTGTTCGTCTCTGCACAAGGATTCCAAATCTTCAATTACAGCCACGTACCTGCAACATGCGAAGGTGTAATGTATGTTGTATGTAATGTGTTATAAGTGATCTTCTCTTCAATGGTTGAATCCTTGTCTTGAATGCAACACCTAGCCTTGAATGGAGACTTAGAATGCTCAATTGCTTGAAGGAATGCTTGAATGCTTGAATGTTTGAATGTTTGAATATCGCTTTCGTGCCTTTGCACACATATGTCCTCCTCCTTTTTGAGAGGGGAAATGTAGTTTATATACTTGTTAATTAGGGCTGATAGACTAATTTTCCCGACCTTAGGCCGACCAGGAAACAATATTTTCCACTTTGCAAACTTAAAGACCCGAGACCCAAAAGAGACCGGGCCCAAAAATAGGGCCAGGGACCAGGGTGCTGAGCGCCATGGTCCCACCTCCCGGGACAACAGGGTGCAAGGAGGGATCAGGCCAGGGTACTGAAAAATGCAGTTTTTGATGTCATGAACAAGTTTCGGGGTCTCCATTCAGGTTCTATGTTGCGTCGCCATCGTGAAGACCCAAATGCAGTTGAAATTGCAAGTGTCACAATTTTAGGATGCTACAGTAATCTTCTGAATGGTTCAATCTCACATACCTAGGAGTCCTCTGACTCTTTGTTCCTCTTCCCAGTTCTTTAGTTACTATAGAATTTTTTGATCCTATCAGAGTAACTAGTTCAACACTCTATTTCGGTAAAGGTGTTGTCGGTTCAAATATAATCATTTCCACCGCCGGTTCCTTCTCATAAACTCTGATATGACCTCTATTCAGCTTATCCACCTTGACATTAGCACTCTAGACAATTCTCTACAATCTCTTATTATAACATCTATATGCCTTGCTTTCATTAGAATAACCAAGAAATATGCCTTCATCACATCTAGGATCAAATTTCCTAATGATATCATCTCTCCTGATATAACATTTACTACCAAATATTCTGAAATACTTAATTGTAGGTGTATTCCCAAACCATAATTCATAAGATGTCTTACCAGTTTCTCCTTTGATGTGTACTTTGTTGAATGTATATATGAGGCAGACTAGCTTCCATCATCATTGTTCTAGCAACATCCAAGATAATTATGTTCTTCCTTTTCACAACTCCATTCTACTGAGGTGTCCGGGGAGCAAAAAATTGTCTCCTTATACCATGCTTCTCACAAAAGTTATTAAATTCACCGGATGTGAATTCTCCACCATGATCTGACCTCAAACATTTAATCTTCAATCCTATCTTAGTTTCCACTTTAGCCTTAAAGATTTTAAACTTTTCAAATGCTTCTAATTTTTCCCTTAGAAAAGTAACCCACATCATTCTAGAATAATCATCAATGATTAGCATGAAATATCTATCACCTTGAAAACTTTTAACTCTAGCAGGGCCACACAAACCAGTATGAATAAGATCAAGAAAATCATTAGATTTATCTTCTATACTCCTAAAAGAGGTTCAGACCTGTTTACCCATTTGACATTCTACATACCGGATTATAGGGCTTCATAATCTTAGGTATATTTCTAACTTCCTTAGTTGAACTGATCTTCACAATGCAATCAAAATTTACATGACACAACCTCTTATGCCATAGACAACTCTCATCAATTTGTATAATCAAACATGTCTTCTTATCATAATTAAATTAAAATATATTACTTTTTGTCTGTGTACCGGTTGCAATCTCCAAACCTGATTTGTTAATGATTTTGCATTTTCCATCCTTGAACTATAATTGAAATTCCTTATCCACCAATTTTCCTATACTCAAAAGATTATGCCTCAAACCTTCAACATAATAAACATTGTTAGTATTGTTCTTACCATCCAATGATATAGTTCCTTTTCCTTTGATCATACATGTTTTATCATCTCCAAATCTAACTAGACCGCCATCATATTCTTGTAAAGATAGAAACTTCCCTTTATCTCCAATCATATGATGTGAACAACCACTATCAATTACCCATTCATCCTTGTCTTCAATTTTAGCAGAAAGTGCCTTCTCTTTGGGTACATTCTCTTCCAGTACCGCAATATCTTTCTTGATAGCCAAGAACATCCATTCCTTTCCATTGCCGAAACCACTAGCAGAGTCTTCTGCGGGTTCATCATCAGAATCAATAATGCATTCCTCATCCGCTATGTAGCATGATTTTTCTCTATTTTTCCTGTACTGATACTTGTTCAGATATCTAGGGTTAGGCTAAAAGATCTTCTAACTCTTTCTTCAAATCTTGAATTCCTTTCAGGACATCTAAATGTAAAGTGACAATCTTATTACATGCAAAACATTTAAAAGGTGCTTTTCCTTCATACTTACTTCCTACCGGTCCTTTAGGTACTCTTCTAGAAAATAGTGCTTCAAGTTGCTCAAACTCATCATATTCTCTCTTCATATCATCTAATTCTCTTACATATAAAGCTTTCCAATATTTCTTACCGGTTGTTGATGCAGATGCATGAAAACGGGTTTAGTCTTTATAGCTCCAGAGGGTCTAAATTCTTCAAGCTCAAAAGAAGATAATTTCCCAACCAAGGTATCTCTATTGACAGATGTATTAGCCATTGTTTTCAACTCATTAATAGAAGAAGCCTTCATTTTGTAAGCTAGTGGTAGGGCTCTCAGAACTTTAGAAGAAATTTCATCTTCACTCAGAATTCCACCACAACATTGAATTCCCATAACAATCTCATTCACCTTCTCCGTGAATACAGTAATCCTTTCATCTTCTTCCATCTTCAGGTTTTCATATCTCACCCGATAACCATAAAGTTTAGAAATCTTCACTGTAGGGTCACCTTCATTAAGAGTCTCCAACTTATCCCATATAGCTTTTCTAGATGATTTGTCAGTTAATCCCATTATTTGTTGATCAAAAAGTGCACACAAGAGGGCTTCTTTTTCTCTACAATCATTCTCAAGCTCCTTATCGAAGTTTTCCGGAGGAGGATTTCTAGATGCCAGATTATGAGGTGTAACACCATTTTTTGTGATCTACCAAATTTCCATGCCAAAACATCTAAGATGAGTCTCCATCCAAATCTTCCATACTGTGTAATTTGTTCTATCAAGCCTAGGAATATCTCTCTGAAAGATAGCTCCAGATGAACTAGATGAAGTTGAACTGTTAGTCACCATAGGATCTTCCTCAAGCGGTTAAGCTTTTTGAAAAGAGGACCAAAGCTTTGATACCAATTCTTAGATAGTTCAAATAACCAGAAGACAACTAAGAGGGGGAGGGGGTGAATCAGTTGTCACAGATTACCAGAACATTTAGCAATTAAAACTTTAATACCGGAACCCAAAACATTAATACTAGAATGCTTAAACCAAATATCAGAATAGTAGTTAAACCAATTAAGAATAAACAATAATCATAGAATAAATACCATCCACATGACACCAAGATTTATACATGGAAAACCCGATAGAGGGAAAAACCACAATGGGAATCCTACCCACAGTCAGATAATACTTCTGCAGTAAGTATGTGAATTACAATTGAGGGGTTTGCACTTGCAAGAAGGCCAACAACCTAGAGCGCACTTCTCATCACAAAAGGAGTCTCATTGACTACATAGAAATCGAGACTACAATCTACAGAAGTGTTTGAACTACAAAGATAGCATCTCCTATGTCGAAATACAGTTCCGGTTAAGCTCTATACCAGAG
The DNA here is from genome assembly GCF_030272615.1 of Cryptomeria japonica. Taxonomy (NCBI): domain Eukaryota; kingdom Viridiplantae; phylum Streptophyta; class Pinopsida; order Cupressales; family Cupressaceae; genus Cryptomeria; species Cryptomeria japonica. Next base: position 380,551,745 of record NC_081414.1, on the reverse strand, counting down.
GACTAAATCCTCTTACATAAACCCAATTTGATCTCCAATGATTGTCCAAATCCTCTTCCTGAATGATATTACATTATTCACACATTACATATCCCATTCCTTGACCTTATACCTATGATCTTATACCATGATGATCTACAATGAGATCTTGCATCATATATATACAAACCCTCGACCATAAACAATCAGGTCGGCCACTAGACAATAAAACAATTACATAATTACAAAACATGTCGACCTTAGACCAAACAAATAATATCCAACACATAAGACATCCTAGAAACACATCAAGAGCTCCAATCCACAAGTTGAATTAAGTCGATCCATAACCTAGATCAACTAGGACCCAATATAGGTCCACACGCTAAAGAAATGATCTTCATCCACCAAGTCTTGAACATGATCACCAACAATAGCTTGCATCTCCACCAGAAGCTTCACAAACACCACTTATGCATATCATTAAAGATCTTCATCAAAATCTCTGTCAATGAAACCCTCATCGAAACCACAAGTCAAGCTTCCAAGCAAACAGGATAGCATCTGATCACCAAACCAAAACTAGCTTACTGAATATGAACATGAGTATCATGAATAAGCCAATTTCATTACCAAACTATACCAGATCATACTAAATCATGCCAGATCCAAACCAACTAGAAACTACTCAACCTATTGGGACCATAAGGGTGTCGGTAAAGAATCCAAACAACTAGTGTTGGCATCAATGACTAGAAACATCAATGCAACACATAATCAATTCCTCCAAATAGCCAACAGGTTGATCATCAATTTTCCAAACCCACTGTTTAGTACGAGCTTGCTGGATTTCATCAACCTTTTGCTTTCCCTTCTCATTGGATGTGTCATTCCCTTCTGGTGTATTCTTGCTTCTGCAATATTTAATAAGGTGTCCTATTTTTTTGCATACATAGCAAGTAACATTGTTCTTCTAAAGTTCCTTGTTGATTCCTTGACCATTCTTTGACCTACATTGATTAGCCATATGTCCAAACATTCCACATTCATGACATCTCACATTCATTCTACAATCTTTTGTCCTATGAGCATACTTCTTACAATTTGAACATTGACCAGGAACTACATTATGATTCTGATTTCCTCTATTCCTACATTTACTTTCTCTATGACCAAATTTATTACAAATAAAGAATCTACCAATATATTTGTGTGCGTTAGGTTGCCTTACTGGTGATTTCAGATTCCAGTTGTCTGGTGGATTCCCTTGATTTATAGTACCAGAGCTTTCTCTATGCTCAAACCCAATACATCTAGTGTCTCCAGTGTCTCTTTGATCCTTCAATAATTCATCAAGCCTTGTAGAACTAACCCTAAACTTTTCTTTGTATTCATTTGCAGCATTCAGATCACTTCTCAAGACTGTCACCATTCTTTCCAACTCTTTCTCATTGTTTTGTGATTGCACCAGTTCACTTCTCAACACATCATTTTCATCTGCTATCCTAATGAAATCCTTAGATCTATCTTTCAGAGATATAGAAAGATTTTCTTCATTCTTCTTTTGGTCTTCAATCTCCTTGGATATCCTCATGGTCATGGCTTCCATCTCATTCTTCATGACATTATTCTCCTAACTCAGCTTCTGACATAATTCCTTAAGGGCATTCTTCTCTTTATTGGTCTTCAATCTCTTTAGACATCCTCATGGTCATGGCATGCATCTCATTCTTCATGACATTATTCTCCTGACTCAACTTCTAACATAATTCCTTAAGGGAATTCTTCTCTTCATCATTTGGATTTTGTAAAAGTTCCTTTTATCCTGAGCAGATGATAACCTCTCCTGCAGGGTAAGGATGAATTCCTTTGCAAAATTCAACTCATTTTGCAACTTCAAGTTCTTCAACCTTTCAGCATCATAGTCTTCAAGTTCCTTTTGTAGACTCGTCTCCATGGATTCCTGATACAGGATCTTCTTCAAGCTATTAGACTTATTCTGATTACCAAGCTCTAATACCAATTGTTGGAATCCAAAAGCACTGAGAGGGGGGGTGAATCAGTGTTCTTCCAAATATAATATTTTTAACCTTATTAACAAATCCACTTATTAACCGGTATGCATAAAATAAAGTAACATCAAGTAATATTAATGCAACCACATGAATCAACAGCATAACATAAATATTTATATGTGAAAAACCTCAAAGAGGAAAAACCACGATGGGATTGGAGACCCACATTATCTATTCACTGGCCAACTAAATAAATATTACAAGAGGGGCCTGCACATGTAGAAAGGCACACTACCTAGAGCACACTTCTCATCACAAAAGGAGCCTCACTGACTACAAATCCAAAGTACTCGATTACAAACAAAAACTGAACTTAGAATGTGCATCTACTATGCTAGATGAGTTCCAGTTTAAGCACTATCTATACCGGTTATATTGTAACCTCCCTTACCGGTATCTTATATCGCTTCCCAAACCTCTAGATAAATAATCAAGACCGATTATAGATCTTTACATTCGCATTCTAATGATCAATATCTTTCTCGCATACCATCACATAACCTATCGTATCTCTTATTTTTCATATCCTCAAAATGACCTAACCCAAATTGACTTATATACCTATTTACATAAATAAACACAAATGCCTTATGTCGACTTACAATCATATTATTAATGATAAGACACATGTCCATCCAAAAAAAATATAAACATGAAACAATGTGATTGTTGCCACTTCCACACTTGTCAGATCAATCTCTTATGTCGGCCTTAGAATATTGGTTCCAAGTTTTTCGGTTACATGCTTGTCGGTTCCCTAAATGTCAGTCAAGTGAATGTCGGTTACCTTGATTTCCGCATCTCTCATGAAGTGTGTTGCTAGCAATGACAACACCTATAACTCAGATGAGTGTCAATTGCCAACATTGTCTTTTTGCAGGTCTTTGGATCCATCCGTCTATGTTTTCTAGATCGACGTCTCTACTCCATTAAGTTTTTAGTCTTTTTTTTGTCTTATTTCATTTTTAAACCTACTCAAAACACAAAAAATCATAATATTGTGTTAAAAATCACAAAAATAATCAAATTAGTATTTAGTATTGCTAACATCAATTCAGATTTTTAACAGTAGTTTAGATTTTTAGCCTAATTAGATAACTTTTCTAATAAGTAGCACTTTGGCATATGTGTAGACATTTAGCATCTACGTAGATGTTTAGTGTAAGCGCTATGGAACGACATCCCCACTAAACCATTTTCCCACTTCTATTTAAATTTCAAAATTCAAATTTTGTGTCTGTCTAACGGTTTCCTGCAGAACACATTTTCAGCATCTGCATAGATGATCAACATCTACACTATATTTCAGTGTCTCTACAGGTGAAATATTCCCTCTTGTTTTCAAATTTGGAAGTTAAGTTTTTCCCCATTTTTTTATTTCTTACTTTTAGGATCAGGCCCTACTTTGGTACCTACATAGATGTTCAACGTATGCGCTTGTACATCAATGTCTGCACCAAGGTAGTTAGGATTTTTTGTTACTAATCAAATTTGGAGATTTGTAGGGTTTTCCGTGTGTCCAAGACTACCATTTATCAAACTACTAACATTTTATTGTAGCTGTAGTGTTGGTATTATAGATGTGTTGCATTAGTTTTGTCATTGATGTCAACACTTATCCTTCTGGAGATCTACATTTTTAATTTGGCACTATGGCTATATTGGTTTACTGATGAACCGACACATTGTGTTCATCGACAAGGTTAGTGACTTATGCACAGTCACTGGTATATGCTCACTGACAAGTTATATGGTTCACCGGCACTGATGATGACTTGTTATCATCTAGAGATCACTTGATTATGTCAAAGACATGGTTTGGATACTTTCTTTTGGTGTTTTGGTTATTGGTCTAATTGGGTTGACATATTTGTTGTTACTGGCAGATTGGTCTAGGTTATGAACCGGTATGTGTTATCTATTCCAGATCAGCACCACACGTTATCGAAATGATTTATTGATTGGATATTGTTGTAAATGTATTGATCTGACATGATGTATTGCATAAAGACCTATTTGTATTTGATTTAATTATAATATTCTTAGTGAGTCGACCTACACATTTGGTATTAGGTTTTGCATATATGTAAGATCTTATTTATGAGATAAAAATATGATGTGGTTATGGTATGGTATTGTAACATGGTGTGAGCTAATATTGAAGATCATATGAGAAGACCATAGAGAAGGTTCAAGGAAGGTTTGAAGGTGTTTATCGGAGCTTAACTGGTACTGAATCCAGCATTGGAGATGCTATTTTGAGCAGTACACTATTCTAGGATTTAACCATCCTACTATAGTCATTGCGACTCCCTTTTGAGTAGTGTGCTCTAGGTGGTTGGCCTTTCTGAATATGCAGACCCCATTTGTATACACATACTATCTACTATAGTATCATCTGATTGTGGGTAAGATTTCCCACTGTGGTTTTTTCCCTTACAGGGTTTCCATGTCAAAACTATCTGTGTTATGTGTTGTGGATGTTGTTTCTCTTTCTATTCCATGCATTAAGTTTCACCAGTATTGATATTAACTGCTACTCTGTCAATCGACATTAAGTTTGGTTTACTGGTATTAGGTATTAAGTTTGATTAAGTTATAATTGGGTTGAAATTAATTGACAACTAATTCACCCCCCCTCTCAGTTATCCTTTTGGTTCCTAACAATTGGTATCAGAGCTAAGTCCTGTTTCTGTAGAAGCCTAACAACTTGAGGAGATCTTATGGCAACAAACATTTTCAGGAAGGACGGTCTAAAACTTGATGGAACTAATTATGGTATATGGGAAATCAGAATGGAGACACATCTGAATTGCATTGGAAGAGACATATGGGAAGTTACAAATAATGGCTATGTTGGTCCTACTCCGGATCAACCTAATCCACCAACTTTGGGTAAAGATCTAGAAAATGATTACAAAGCAAGGGAAGCACTTCTGAGCACATTATCAGATCAACAAATCATGAGATTATCAGACTAATCTACTGATAAATCTATTTGGGATAAATTGGAGACATTGAATGAAGGAGATACCATTGTCAAAATTGCAAAACTGGAATGTTACTAGGTCAGGTATGAAAATTTGAAAATGGAAGAAGATGAAAGAATTTCTACTTTTAAGGAAAGAGTTAATGAAATTGTTTTAGGAATACAATGTTGTGGAGGATCCTTAAGTGAAGATGAAATTATTTCTAAAGTTTTAAGAGATTTGCCACCGGCTTAAGAAATGAAAGTAACTACTATTAATGAGTTGAGAATGATGCCTAATACATCAGTATCTAGAGATACCTTGGTTGGAAAACTATCAGCATTTGAGCTTGAGGAATTTGATCTTGTTACTACAATTAAGATAGATTTAGCCTTCAAAGTATCATCATCTGCAACATCATCATCATCATTTGACAAATCTGACTAGAAAGAACTGTATGCAAAAGAACTCGAAGATATCAAGAGGGAAAATGAAGAACTGGAAGAACTTGAAGCACTATTTGCAAGGAAAATAACTAAAGGTCCAGTTGGGCGTAAGTATGAAGGTAAAGCACCATTTAAAAGTTTTAATTGCAATAAAGTTGGTCATATAGTATCTAGATGTCCTGATAGACATGCAAGGTTGAGAGAGGAAGCTAAAAGAACATATAAGCCTAACCCTAAATATCAAAGATACAGATTTAAGAAGAACAAAGATAAATCTTGTTACTATGCGGATGAGGGAGTTACAGATGATTTTGAGGAAGAACCAACAGACAATGGATGGGCATTTGTTGCAATAAAAGATCAACCAGCACCTACTGTCCCACCGGTAGAGAATGCCTTGAGAGTTAAAATTGAGGAAAAATATCAATGGATCATTGATAGTGGATGTTCACATCATATGAATGGTGATAAAAGTAAATTCTTATCTTTTCAAGAATATAATGGAGGTCTAGTAAGATTTGGTGATGATAAAGCTTGTTTAATCAAAGGAAAAGGCACTATATCTTTGGATGGTAAGCACAATATTGACAACATTTATTATGTTGAAGGTTTGAAGCATAATATTTTGAGTGTTGGCCAATTAGTTGAAAAGGGATTTCAGTTACAGTTCAAGAATGGAAAATGCAAAATCATGAACATAACTGGATTGGAGGTTGCAATCGGTAATCAGACTAAAGGTAATATCTTTCATTTGAATAACAGTGATAAGAAATGTTTGATTGCACATATTGATGAAAGTTGGTTATGGCATAAGAGACTTTGTCATGTGAATTTTGATTGCATTGTAAAGATCAGTTCAACTAAGGAAGTAAGGGATCTACCTAAGATTGTGAAACCTCATAATCTGGTATGTAAAGAATCTCAAATGGGAAAGCAAGTTAGAACAACCTTTAAGAGTATTTCTGAGAAATCCAATAGTGTTCTTGATTTAATTCATACTGACTTGTGTGGTCCGACAAGAACAAGAAATCTACAAGGAGATAGATATTTTATGCTAATTATTGATGATTATTCTAGAATGTGTTGGGTTACTTTTCTTAGTGAGAAATCAGAAGATTTTGGAAAATTCAAGTTATACAAGGAAATGGTAGAGAATGAAACTGGTAATAAAATCAAATGTTTGAGATCTGATCAAGGAGGAGAATTTACATCTAAAAAAATTTAATACATTATGTGAAGTGAATAGAATCAAAAGACAACTATCAACACCCCGGACACCTCAGCAGAATGGAATTGTGGAAAGGAAGAACATAACTATTCTGGAAGCAACTAGAAGCATGATATTGGAAGCAAATCTACCTCATGTGTACTAGAGAGAAGTAGTAAATACAACGATTTACACTTTCAACAAAGTTCACATCAAAGGTGAAACCAGTAAGACCCCTTATGAACTATGGTTTGGTAATACTCCTACTCTTAAATACTTTAGAATATTTGGAAGAAAATGCTATATTAGGAGAGATGAGTATGTTTGTAAATTTGATCCTAGAAGTGATGAAGGAATATTTCTTGGTTATTCATCTAAGAGCAAGGCATATAGATATTTTAATAAAAGATTGTAGAAGATCATTGAAAGTGCTAATGTGAAGATAGATGAACACTTTACAAGAAATTCAAGGTTTGTCAGTTGAGATGATCATAAATGAACCAATATAGATTGCACTGGTACAGAATGTGGATATAGTCACACCGACATCATTAGAGAATTCCACAGTGACTGGAGAATAGCAGCATGTGAATAAACCCAGGTATGTAAGATTGAATCACTCAAAAAATTAGATAATTGGGAATAAGTATCAAGGTGTTACGAGAAGAGGAAGACTGGAAAACGAAGAGGTATTCTTAATTTCTCAAATTGAACCATCATCTATTATTGAAGCATGTCACGATGAACATTGGATAAAAGCAATGGAAGATGAATTAGAACAAATTAAAAAGAACAATACATGGACATTAGTTCCCCGACCTAAAGACAAAAATGTAATTGGAACTAAATGGGTATTCAGAAATAAACTTAATGAAGATGGTAAGGTAATCAAGAACAAACCAAGATTAGTTTGTAAAGGATATTAATAGAAAGAGGGAATTGATTATAATGAAACCTTTGCATCGATAGCTAGAATTGAGGTAGTTAGATTATTTCTTGCATTTGCAACTCATAAGAACTCTAAAGTATATCAAATGGATGTAAACTGTGCATTTATGAAAGGTGATCTTGAAGAGGAAGTTTACATTGAACAACCTGATGTATTTTCATTGAAAAATGTTAGAGATATGGTTTGCAAATTAAGGAAAGCTTTGTATGGATTGAAGCAAGCTCCTAGAGCTTGGTATGCTAGATTGGACAAATATCTTTTGAAGCTTGGTGACACTAAAGGTAATGCTAACAACAACTTATATTATAAAGTGACTAATGATGACATCTTGGTTATTGAATTCTTTGTTGATGATATCATTTTTGGAGGAGAAGATGGATTGTTTAAGGACTTCGCTAACAAGATGCAGGAAGAATTTGAAATGTCTATGATTGGGGAGATAAGATTATTTTTAGGATTGTAGATTTCACAAACTGATAGAGGTATATTCATATGTCAAACAAAATACTTAAAGGAACTACTGAAGAAATTTGGTATGGAAAACTCTAAACCGGTAAGTACTCTTATGACTACAACTGGTAAATTGGCATTGAAGGATGATTCAACTCTTGTTAATCTGTCAAGATACAAATCTATGATTGGAGGTTTACTATATTTGACTCAAACCAGACCTAATATAATGAATGTAGTATGTATTGTTTCAATATTTCAGAGTGATCCTAAAAAAAATCATGAATCAGTAGTAAAAAGGATTTTCTGGTATCTACAAGGCGCAACAAATCTTGGTTTATGGTAACCTAAAGATGAAAATTTTGATTTATGTGCATACACCGATGCAAATTGGGTAGGAGATGTAGATGACAGAAAGAGTACCATTGGCGGTGCATTCTTTCTTGGTAGCATATTGATTTCATGGATAAGAAAGAAGCAGAGTTGTACATCATTATCAACAGGAGAATCAGAATATGTTGCAGCAGCAACTAATTGTACTTAGGTATTATGGATTAAGCAAATGTTGAAGGACATAAAGGTAAAATGTAAAGAACCTATAATCATTTATTGTGATAATTCGACAACAATTGATATATCAAAGAATCTAGTATTTCACTCTAAGACTAAGCATGTTTCTATCAAATAGAATTTTCTGAAAGAGAATGTTGAAGCAAAAGAAATAAGATTGATTTATGTGAATACTAAAGAGCAGATTGCAGATATCTTTACAAAGCCTTTGCTTAAGGAAACCTTTGAATATCTCAGAGAACAACTTGGGGTAATACCCTCACCGATAGAGACTTAGATGATTGAAGATTGGCATCAAACCGACAGAAACTAATAGAGAAATTTTTTTTTGGCTTTGATGGAGGAGAACTACTTCTCAGGGGGAGTAGTTGGTTGTATGTTCTAGTATTTCTTCTTAACTGCTTTGGCATTTGATGTCAAAGGGGGAGAGAGATCTACTAAAAAACATTCTTTGGAGAAATATTATTCATTGGGGGAGAGATATATACCCTTTGTATTTTGGTTTTGATTTCTGGTATTGATCTATTTTGGAGATTGTTGGTTTTTGGTTTTTGGCATTCTATTTTGACACTTAGATTTTTTTCATCTAGTGTTGTCATCAATGCCAAAGGGGGAGATTTCTGGTATTATGGATGTGTTGCATTAGCTTTGTCATTGATTTCAACACTTATCCTTCTGGAGATCTACATTGTTGATTTGGTACTATGGTTATATTGGTTTACTGATGAACTAGCACATTGTGTTCACCGGCAAGGTCAATGACTTATGCACACTCACCGGTATATGCTCACCGATAGGTTATATGGTTCACCGGCACTAATGATGACTTGTTATCATCTGGAGATCACTTGATTATGTCAAAGACATGGTTTGGATACTTGGTTTTGGTGTTTTGGTTATTGGTCTAATCAGGTTGATATATTTGTTATTACCGATAGATTGGTCTTGGTTATGGACCGATATGTGTTATCTATTCCAGATCAACACGACACGTTATGGAAATGATTTATTGATTGGATATTGTTGTAAATGTATTGAGCCAACATGATGCATCGCATCAAGACTTATTTTTAATTGATTTGATTGTAATATTCTTAGTGAGCCGACCTACACATTTGGTCTTAGGTTTTGTATATATGTAAGATCTCATTTATGAGATAAACATATGATGTGGTTATGGTATGGTATTGTAACATGGTATGAGCGAATACTGAAAATCATATGAGAAGACCATAGAGAAGGTTCAAGGAAGGTTTGAAGGTGTTTATCGGAGCTTAACCGGTACTGAATCCAGCATTGGAGATCCTATTTTGAGCAGTACATTATTCTAGGATTTAACCATCCTACTGTAGTCATTGCAACTCCCTTTTGAACAGTGTGCTCTAGGCGGTTGGCCTTTCTGCATGTGCAGACCCCATTTGTATACACATACTATCTGCAATCTTATTGTGGGTAAGGTTTCCCACCGTGGCTTTTCCCCTTATAGGGTTTCCATGTCAAAAATATCTATGTTATGTGTTGTGGATGTTGTTTCTCTTTCTATTTCATGCATTAAGTTTCATCAATATTGATATTAACTGCTAATCTGCCAACCGGCATTAGTTTGGTTTACCGGTATTAGGTATTAAGTTTGATTAAGTTATAATTGGGTTTAAATTCATTGACAACTGATTCACCCCCCCCCCCCTCTCAATTGTCCTTCCAGTTCCTAACAAGTGGACACCTAAAATTATCCTAGTTTAATTAAATAAATATTTTTATTTATTTAATTAATTCATTAATCCTCTTCTACCCTTTTCTTATTTAAATAAATATTTTTATTTATTTAAATTATTTTTCTCTAAATTAAATAAATATTTTTATTTATTTAATCGGTCCCATTTCTTCTATTAATTAAATAAATCTTTATTTATTTAATTAATTTATTAGCTTTTTCTCTCTATGACACATGTAATTTATCTCTTAATTTTCCTCTGCCTACCCCTCCCATATTTTATTATTTCTTCTACCTACCCTTTAATCCTAGCCAACCATTTATTTCTTTCACCTCTTAATCTTATCCCTTCATTTTCTAAAGTGTCTTCTATATAAGAGGATTCTCTCTCTTTCTAACACCTAATGCGTCTATCAAGCCTTCTTGCGATCAGGCGAATTCACAATCATAATCCGTTCTTTATTGAGCTCTTGTGCACATACAAAAATCTGAGAGCACATATATTAAACAAGATCAATGGAGATAAGAGATAATGAATATCAAACCCTGCTTGGCATGCGAATGGTATTATTGTTTCAATTTGTTAATTTGCATGTTCTTAGGTTTCTTCATTGGTGTATGATGAATGTTTTATTATAGAACTATGTTTTGTTGTGGTTGGATCTTTGTGGTTTTGCAATAGTTTGTCATCATCATTTTTCACCTAACACAGCAGCACACTTGCCAAAGATTAATATTTTTCCACTAGATTTAGTTTATTTTCCTTGCATTTTAGATTAGATCACCTATTTTTATGGAATTAAAAAGGACCTTTGTTTTTCATGTTTTTGTGCACTTGCATGTGTGTAGAGCGGTCCCATGGCTAACACACACTACCCTCTCCCCTTGATATTTGTGATCTTGGGTGCACAAGAAAAGTGTTAGCGACGCTCAAATTTTTGTTTTTTAGGTAGAGGGTATGTCCCCCTGAGAACCCAATAAGTCTAGTGAAGGGATAACGACCTAAGTGGTAATGGGATTTTAGCTAAGTCACCTCTCAGCCACTATATAAAATATGTGGGAGGAAAGTCTTCATAATAGGTGCTAATTGCGTACCTACGCCAACTTCCCCAATACCTATGTTCTATATGAAATAATCCTTCCAAGGGAGAGAACATATATGGACACCCAAAAGAGAGTCTTGTACTAAGAACCTTGTTTTAGTAAGCCAAAATCCCAAATTGATGGTGTAGGGAGTGCGGATCGTACTCCGAAGTAACCTCTCATGTACCCACTCAAGATGAGACAAGAATCCCTCAATTAAAAGATCTTTGGGGTAAGAGAATCTGGTATGCCCGAGAAGTGAGTGTTGTGGAGTGGAGCTAGTGCTACCAGAATCTCTAGCTATCCACTTGTTTGATATATCACTTTGCATGAGAGGCCCCATTCAATGGTTTCCAATTTATAGCCTAGGACTTGTGTTTGATGCGTGTTTTCATTAATTTTGTTATTGGGCTAATCTAGGCCCACCTCACTTTCATGCTTATTATAAAGCGTTATCCTTAGCCAATGTGTGTCTTCATTGTCTTATTTTTTCTTGCCAAGAGTAGAAAGACTAAAGATTTTTTGAATTTGACCAGATTTGACCGAACTTCATTCAAAATTTTCACTTAAAAACTATCAAAATTGTCCTTTGGCATCTCACCTCACTATTTCAATGTCTCCACCCTACTTTGGTATCTCCACCTTAGTTAGGTTTACAATGAGTCTCATTCATGCACCATAAGACCAAATCCATCAAGCATCCCAAAAAGTCCATCTATCACCAAGTCAAGAAGAAGAAGCCTAGCTACAAACAACTCCTCAAGTGTTCAATGACACTTGAGTGTAGTATGAGAGTTCAATTACACTTGAATCATGACAAGAGAATGAATTCAACAATGCATCAACATTTTATACATATTCCATATAATTACATATTTTCTTCTTTGATTGTTCTATTGTTGGAATACAAAAACATTGAGAGGGGGGTGGGGGTGAATCAGTGTTTTCAATTACACTTAAAATTTGCACAAGTTTGAAACACCCCTTTTGAAGACTTTAACCAGACATTGTTTGTGATAGGATTATGTAGGTACTTATTCAATGTTTATCCACTTCGTGGTGACAAATTAGCATGATTGAACTCTTTGCTTGTAATGAAAGATAATAACAACAATGCACTAAAATAATGATAGACTAAAATACTAACTCATATCATAAGATGAAGAAAGATCAAATATTTGACAGTGCAGGTATCAACAAACAACAAGACCATGACACAATATTTCATGAGTGGAAAACCCTTTCAACGAAGAAAAACCACTCGAAAATTTTGCCTCACTGGCTTAATGTAAAATCTCATTGATTATAGAGCCTCATTTACTATTATAAAATTTGTCTCACTGACAAAATAATGTGCCTCACTGACTGATACAAAATTGTCTCATTTAATATAGCATCGTAAATTGTACACCCTCAATTGGGTGGTACAATTCCACGCTTACGTTAGCACCCGCCTTAGTGTGTTTGCATCTTGCATTTCAATTTCTCTTTAAGAATTTAATTAGATCTAAAGTCCTCTTTCATCCCTCTACACATCATAAAATTGGGCCCTTAGCCCTGAGTGTGCCCTTTTTTATTTTATTCTTTCAATTAATTAATTCATCAAAAGCCCTAATTATGTCCTATTTCAACCTTCAAGACTCGATTTCACATACCTAAACACCTTGAATCATTATCTCCTTCTAGAATTGACTTTATAATCATGATACTTTTCTTCCCTAAAAATTTGGGAATAATTTGGTTGGACTGGGATGATGCCTCTTGGTCCGTACTTTTTCTCCCCGAATTTCGGGAGCAGGTTTTGGTGGTATTTTCATGTTTAAATCCAAAGGATTGCAAAATTATATTAATTCTACGTTGGCCTATGATCAAAAACAAAGTTAAGGTTTCATACATATAGCCTTCTCTTTCCTCACTTGAGGGGATCCATCTAGCAATTTGGAAGGAGCCTCTTATGAAGTGAAAGTGCAGGTTTATGTGAAGTCTTCATCAACAAATCAAGCATTTTTTCAAGTCTACATCAGCCATTTTCATTAACAATTGGAGCTTTGTGGATATTGAATAATAATAGGAGATAACCAACTGTTGATTGTCTTGTACCTCTCCCTTAGGGTTTGGTATGTTTTCATGTTATTTTTGTATCTTTGTATGAGCTTCATAACAATCATTTTTAGATTTACATTCATGATTTAGATCCATTATTGCATTTATGATTTGAAGCATTTACATTTACATTCATTTAGGGTTACTCTCAAGTGTAGGGTAGAACTCTAGTATTTACTTTCTTGTTCATTTTAGGATCTTGGGCACACACAAGATTCTTGCACACACATTTTATGTACATTGTCGGCTATTCGTGGAGGTGAAAATCACCAAAATAAGGGGTTTGACTAAGGTAAAACCATATATAGCCATCCAAACACCATTTTCCAAGTTGCAGGTGCAGGTACAAAAATTTGATGGATGCATGATCTTTGGAACCAGCATATCACACAAGTGCAGACTCAAGGCTAGAAGCAGGTCTCAATTTTTTGGGACCAGGGCATGGCATCCAGGTCTAGGACCAAGGTGTGGTGCCTTGGTCCTCCCAAGTTTTCTACTTCTTTTGGTAGTTTGACAGTGCAAAATCTCAGATAGCAGTTTCTAGAAGTACAACTATGTGGGTAGTATCAGGGACCAACGCATGGTGCCCTGGTCCCACTCAGTCAACCTCAAATTCCAGTGACAGGTGCACATCTGAATTTCTTTTCTTTCTCTGTAGTAGTGTCTCAATTTTAGATCTACAATTTTCAGTATTTCAATTTACATCTGCATTTTTGCTTATCTCTCTTAGCATAGTTGATCATTTCATTACATTTTGCACATCTCCTCTTCATAGCAACAAAAGAAATAGAAACCCTAAAGATATTTCTTGACTTTCTCTTGCAAGAAGTAGTCAAAGTGAATCATCTCCTTAGGCTCTTTCCTATTCCAATATGCGCATGAGAGTGGGATTAGGTCTTAGTTTGCTTGGTTCCATTTTCATCCCTACACACTAACAAATAAAAAACATGTCTCACTAGCTATTACAAAATTTTATCATAGTTCTAAAAACAACAAATACAAAGTATGACCTTTATTTCTTTAAATAATATTTCCTAAAAACATCATTACCCTTGAGACCCAAAAACTTAAGTAATCACAAAATGTGTACAACACTATAGTTCATCATATAATGATCTATACAACTTTTGCCCTCAGCATCAAAAGATTGATTTATGCAAAATAAAACCAGAGATCTTCATCAATGTAGAATAACACAATTTATCTCAGTCCATATTATACAACACAAAACCCCTTTTTTTTAAAAATGTTCTTCAAAAACAAGTTCTTATTTTTCTAAGATCGAACCACTTGATATTAGCTAAAAACCCTTTATAAAATGGTCACACAAAACCATATTTCCAACTAATATCAATAATTGAAACCACAATTGGAAGAACAAAGTATACACATAACAACTTACAACTTCCCATTATAAACACAAATTAACTGAAACAAATCTTCAACCAAAAGATTAGGTTTTAGAAATAAGTACCATACACTGCCAAACCACCTGAAAAGAAAATGACCAACCTCAACACCTATCAAGTATGCAATTGTTTGAGCATTGAAAACTACCATACCAAATCAATAAGCCTCAGTGACAAATTGGTAACATCTTTTGCTAAATCAAAAACTTGTGCCCTAGCATGTCGGCTAGGGTTTGAAGAACTAATAAAACTTGTTTATGCCTTCAAAATAATACTTTTAACAAAGACAATATCCTACCAAATGTCAAATTATTAAAAACCTATGGTCCCTGACCCTCCCCATGATATGCTGGGGCATTTGGAAAGAAAGGAATAACAGGATATTTAGGGAAGAAAAGTGTAATACTCAGGTTGTCTTTGAAAAAATATGCAGGGCTATAAAGGAGAACATCAACATCCCTCACAAGAACAATCAGCAATGGGCTATTATAAATATGAATGATATGGAAAAAGGCATTATTACTGAATGGAACCTGATTCATAAGGTCTACAGAGTGAATAACAAGAAGAAGAGAGAAAACATTGTTTGGAGGTTCCTTAATTATGACTGGATAAAGGTTAATTTTGATGGGGCCGCCAAAGGGAACCCTGGAAAGGCTAGTGGAGGTGGAGTTATCAGAAATGCTCAAGGAAGGTGTATTGCTGCTTTTGCTTCTCCTTTTGGAATCCAAAACAACCATGTGGCTGAAGCTATGGCCATGCTTAAGAGCCTCCAGTTAGCCTAGGAATTCAAATTTTAAAAAATCTAGCTTGAAGGGGATTCCTTAAATATAATACAAGCCCTCAAAGGTATTAGTTCAGTCTCCTGGAATATTGCTAATATTATTAAAAATGCAAAGACTATCCTTAATAACTATGGTAGCATTATTTTAACCCATACTTTTAGAGAGGGTAACAAGGTAGCGGATATCCTTGCTAATGAAGGGGTTAATTTGGAAAAGGGGGTCAAATATATAGGGGAAGGTCACATTAAGAGGGAGATTAAGGAACAATTATATTTTGATCACCTTAATGGAGCAAGTAAATATTATGATTGAATTCTAGGGAACGAGTACCAATGATAGAGTTTGGGGGTGGATGAACTGCCAGTCGATGAGTGCTTCTCGGCATCATAACCAAGAACACATGTGTGCGAGAGGTAATTGTAATAATAGCCAGGTTCATATGAACATGAATGGCAATCTCAAAATTGTGAAAGCCTCTCTTCAAGTAGAAACCAGAAACACAGAGTTTTATTTGCGGGTCAAGAGTTGTAACAGAGGTGATTGTGACCTGGAAAGTAGAATGGGAGGCAGCCTTAACAGGAATGAATCATCTGGTTCTAAGCACTGGAAGAGCAAAAGGAAGGTGTGGAGAAGGCTCCACCGATATGGGTTCACGGATTATATGGAGAAGCTCCATGGTAGTAGAAGCTCTGTCTCTCAGGGGTTCGCAAAAAGCTGGAGCAACAATAGGGCTACCCTGTTTGGGGAAATCTGGCACATCGATGAAAGTCTGATCTCGGAGGTAACGGGGCTCAAGATGGAGGGGACCAAATTCTATAGGGATAGAAAGTATGCCGCTGAGGCCTTCAAAAACTTCCCTAAGACGGAGGATGAGAAGAGCAACTTGGAGAAGAAGGATAATATATCTTACTTCACCCCACAATAGGTAAAACCTTTCTGGAAAAAAATTCTTAGGGCATTAATGGAATATTTAACTGTGGATGGTAGGTTTACGAAAATTTACAATTATCGCTTTGCCATCCTGAACCACTTCTGCCATGGGGTGAAAATTTCTTTGCCCTTCTATCTTGCCTCTTCTCTTAACGAGAGCTTGGCCGACCATATTAAAAAACCCAGTTCCTACCCTCTTGCGCACCAGGGTCTCATTCTATTGATTTATGAATATATGAAGGATAAGAATAGGGCTACAAAGGATGACCCTTTAATTCTCAATGCTCAGATTTCTGAGAAAAGCATAGACTTTGATTCGACTAGGGAGACCAGAACCCCTACCCATAAAAAAAGGAAGATTAATATTGTGCAGGAAGAAAAGGATGTGCTTTGTGAGGAAGAAGAGGGAAAGAATAATGAAGAAGTTTCTGAAAAAGAGATCACTAAGGAGGAGAAGTACGGGGAAGGAGAGGAAGGGGGCAACTCTGAGAATCGTCAACATTATATTGAAGGCTCAGAAATTGAGAAAGAGGCTATGAAGCCTAAGGAAGGTGAAAACCCTAAGGTGGAGGAGATAGAACAGAGCAAGGATTCTGCAGAAACCATTATGGATACCACCTGCAATTGCACCCTTGAATTTTTCAATTTTCAGAAGTGTGTGGTGGAAAACATTACCAGCATGCAGGGTAAACAGAGGGAGTTAGAAGTTAAGATCAACAAGCTGATCAACATGTCTGATTCTAGGAAGCAGCACGAGGAGATGGAGAATAGTGAAGCGGAGGAAGAAATGGAAATGGAAGACTGGCTGGAGAAAGACTTGATTAAAGGCGACCTGAAACATTTGGAGGACGTCATCAAAATTTTGAAGGAACGGGTGGAGGAGGATAAGGACAATGTCAATGCCCGGATGGCTAGAAACGAGAAAGCCCTGAAAAGCCTTATGGATCATAGCCTCCAGGTTCTAAAAGTCTCCTCCCAAAACATGAATGCACTGGTGAATCACCTGGAAAAGAAAACCCAGGAGAAGAACCTGGTGGTTAGTGAAGATGCTCCTACCTCTAGCCTAAGCTACCAGACCTCTAGGCACAGAACCAGGCAGACTACGACAGAGAAGGAAATGAAGATGAAAGATGGCCAGACTGCTTAGGAAAATACTGATTTGAGGGAAGCGGCAAAGGCAATGATGCTTTTGGTACAGGGTGTAGAAGAAACCATGAAGAATTTCTAATTTTTGTTTTCTGTTGGGCTTAGGGCCAACTTCTTGATGGCCTTTTGCTATCCTTTCCTTTGTTGCTAGTCTTTTTGCTAGTGTTTTGTGGTTGTTGTATTTTGTTGCTTTATTGAATATCTTTCCTATGTATCTGGGTTTCAGGTCCCTTAAAACCTATTTTTAATTAATCAAAAACATCTCTAAAACAATATCTTCGGTGCCCTAACATTGCCTTCAATGTGAGTGATATCAAATAACAAATAATGCCCTTTTGATACCAATGATGCCCAATAGTATCTTTTGACACTTCTTTATGAATGTTACGATTTATGTTTAAAGTCAAAAAGACTTTATAAATACCATGCCATAATATGTCTCATGAAAATCACCTTTTATGTCAAGACCAAAATGCCATGTCTTTGGCAAGTAAGTCATTGGTTAAGTAACTATCCTTGTGTTACTTAAGACATTGATAGCTCATCAATCTTGCATGAATAAGCTATTAATAGTGTATCAATGAAATATTGATAAGATATCAACTCCTCATTGATGACAAGATGTATACGATATCAGAATATTTAGTAAACCTTATGACAAAGATGCAAACTAACTTATGTCAACCAATGATATACAATGTATCCAAAATTTTGTTCACTAAAATATGCCATATCCCAACTAAAATATATATCACTATCAATACCAATATCAATGCCAAGTTGATCAAAGAATGTCAGTGCTAACCAAATGTATCACTATATACCATTGTCAATCAAGAGTATCTGTTCACATTGTATCACTGCAAAGTATCAATCTAAAATGTAGTAGGCACCAATATGAAGTGAAGATCAATCTGAAAGATTATATTAGTATGCACCAATACATAGACAAAACCAACATATAAAATATGCCAAGCAATATAGCATTGAAACAATACATCAATTACCAATACCATCATCAAATGTGTATGTGTACCAAGCAACATTACCAAATCAAATGTCAACAAGGACAATCAAAGGAAAGGAATCAAAGAACAACATCTATATGTTATTTCAATGAAAAACCAAAGCAAAACAATCCTTTCTTAGCAAATTGCTAAATGGTGTCTACCATCACCACACACATCTTTGGATGAAGGCAATATATATTAAAACAAAAATCAAAATTATATTTGATGTGTGCAAGACATTTTATATTTACTTTTATACAGTATTTGATTTTATTGTTAAGATGGATTTTAATTATTATAGAGAATAAAAGTGGATATTTTTTATTTGTTTTTTATAATAAAAGCAGCCAAAAACGAGGGGGTTGGCCCATAGGTACAATTAAGATAACAGTGGCAGGACCATTGTTCGCATAAAATCAGCAAAGTAGTAGCCTTTTGCCTCTATCAAAAACAAAAACCATACTACAAGAGTTTATCAGCGATAAAAAACTACCAATCAGAGTATTATTCATAGGCCATGCAGGGCTATAAGCAGCAAAATATAAACATAAGCCTAAACAGGGCTTATTAAGCCCAAAACTACACAGCCTAGACAAAAAACTCCTCCACATGCAAACAATTAATTCTTTTTCCCTTGGCTCTTCTTAGGGAGCGACTTTCTAGCCCATTCCTTCATGAGGAACTTGAACATGCCTTTGTAAACGTTGTCCTCCTTACCTTTCCCTTTGGCCGTGGTATCCTGCAACAGACACATCATAGTAGTCGAGCATCTCATGACATTCAGTGCGAACTTGGACACATCGTGCATCTTGGACTCCATCGCCTCCAGTTTGCTAGTAATCACCTACACATTGTTAGAGAGGGCCTCTATCTTTTTCTCAAGCTCAACCAGGTTGGGATCTTCTTCCTTCACGCTACTGGCCTCTTCAACAACCAGCATTTTTTCAATCCTGAAGGTTGGGGATGGGAAATTGGCTGGCTCCGGATTCATAGAGGAGACAGGGCTTTCAGAAATCTGGGTGGAGCTCACAGAATGGGGGGTCTGTTTGTGCTAGGTCAAGGGCTTTTTGACATTTAGAATGGAATTGCCTGTGTCGTGCGAGGAGGAGGGGTCTCTCAGGGATTTCTCCGAGGGTTTAGAGGCCAATCTGCTAGGCCAATGATTTTTAGTATTTAATTTTTTTTGTTATATTAATTAATTTTCATTTAGAATTATTTTTTAAATGTAAAATATATTATTTAATAATAAGACCTTTTTATTTATAGTTTATATTTTTCTAAATTAAGTTATATGCATGGTTGTATCAACATTCTTAGATTTTTTTTCTTGACATGTTTTCATACTTATTACATCACAACTGAGCTTGATTATCACTAAAAAAAAGCAAATAGTCTTCCCTTTGTTTATAAGAAACCTTTAAGGTGTAGTGCTTTTTAGCACCATCAATTCCCTAATCGAAGGTAGAAACACATTTGAGCAACTTTTACATATACCAAAGGTAAAATTCAATAGTAGATATAAAGTATCATATGTACTATATAGTCAAGACCTCAAAATATATAATAAATCTTTTTCAACCGTTGATCTAATTCCAACTTACAATTTCTAATTTTTTATCACATCTCAACAACTCAAAAAATCAAAATTGACATCACACCTTAAATCAATAAACATCTTATCCCTTCTCCAATGCATCATCTCATCTCCTTTAAAAATCTCAAATCAAATCATATTAATTTTTATTTCACTATATGTAAGTGATTTATTTATTGAAAATTTAACATCCGATTTGATATATCATTATATATTAAAGATATAAAAGTGAAAAGATATAAAAGAACGTAGACCCATTAATATCCGATTTGATAAGGGGAGTGAAGTAAAAAGTAAAAGGAGGGACCATGACACGTCAGCTAGTTTGTCGTTCCGTCTGCTGACAGATTCCACTTCTGTCTACTCATCCTTTCCATTTGTGGCTATCGTCAGTCTGTCTCTTAACAGATTCCTCTCACCTTAAAAAGTTAAGAATATGAAGCTCCGTACATTAACTACGACTGTACAAGAGAAAATACAATTTAATAAATATTCTTTGATGTATTGGTTATTTAGTGACATCATTTGTATGTTAATATATTTTAATATTATATTGTATCAAATTCATGGTGTGATTATTTTATTTTATATTATATTGCTAATTTTATTAATTTAGTAAGTATTATCATATTTATTGAAGAGTTATTTTATTTCATTATAAAATTATTTTATTTTTATTTATCCGAGAGTTATTTTGTATCTTTTAATTTTTCAATATATATTATTGATTGTGTTTTGATTTAGATTTGAGAATGATATTTCTTGGTATCTTTTACTTGAATTTTTTTGAAGACACATATGCTAGTTAATTAAAATTATTTAACTAGCAATTGCACTTCGGTGTGCAATGGGTATGCCAAAGAGGCATGGAATGTCAATTAGGAAATTTTTTGGTGTATTTTTCATACAATTGTTCAGCACGTAAGTTCTATTGGTAGGACATTTCAAAAATGATGATGTTTGTGCAACCAAGGTTTCAATCAAGAAGTGATAGCTTAAAATCAACTATGCATTCGGTTATATGGTTCTAAACATGACTAAAATAAAAACTAATCGGGAAGATAACTAGGTTTTGTTACCAACAAGATCATGTTATGTTTGCAATAGGTGGAGAGGGAGATAGATATATATAAATAAGTATAGAGGGAGGGAGAGGGAATGAGAGAGGAGAGAGAAGTAGAGAGATATAAAAGAAGGGAGTGATAGCGAGAGGAGGGAGAGGGAGAGATGAGGATAGAAAGGAGAGAGAGAAAAATATAAATTGGAAGAGAGAGAGAGAGAGAGAGAGAGAGAGAGAGAGAGAGAGAGAGGAGGTAATAGAGGGAAGAAGAGAGAGGGGTGAGAGATAGAGATAAAGAAAGAGATAGGGAGGGAGAAACAAGGAACGTGTATGAAATTGTGAGACATTGAGAAAGTGTGAAACAAGGAGTGCATGAGAAAGAGAGATAAATAAACAGGGGATGGAGAAATAAAGAGATATAGAAAGAGGCAGTGACAAACAAAGAGAGAGAGAGAGAGAGAGAGAGAGAGAGAGAGAGAGAGAGAGAGAGAGAGAGAGAGAGAGAGAGAGAGATGTATGCAGAGGTAAGGAGATAAACAAGAATATGGAGAGGGAGAGGGAGACAAAGAGGAAGAGGGAGAGAGGAAGATAAAGAGATAGAGAGAGATGACAAGATAAATTAAATGTATTATATAAATTAAAATAAAATTTCAAAATATAACTGTTATACAATAAATTAATATTTTCATAGGATAAATAATTACAAATTAAAGTATTCTAATAAATTTTAATTAGTATTTGTAATTTCATAAAAAGACATAAATAATTAAAAACAAATTTTAAACAAATGTTAATTAAAAATTAAAATAGAATAAACTAAATGCAAAGTCAAAATATAAATAATAAAAATAATAATATTTTAAATTTAAAAATTATTAAATAAAAAATAAAATTATTCTTTTTAATTTATTAGAATTGAAATATTAATAAAATATGTACTTAAAAAATATAATTAATAGATTACAAACAACACTAAGATTAATTGAATTACAATCCAAATCCTTACCCTAAGATTTATTATATATTTAATGTTGTATTGTGTAGTTCTGATTAATAAGAAAAACAGGTTTTAAGGACCCAAAACCTTTACAAAGGAGCATAAGAGTTCATAAAAAAGCATCCAGATCTGCTAGGAACAACATACAAAAAGACTAGAAAAAACCCAGTCAACCGAAAGGACAACAAAAGAAAGGAACAACAGAGCATAAAAAACCAGAGAAAACATAGCACAACTAAAAAGACTGAAGGAGCTCCTCCGCCTTATTCACCAACTGATCATAGTTTGTTGCGACAGCTTTGAATTCTTCCAGGTCCTTGTTTGGCTTTTTCTCCTTCTTTTTACCTCTGGTCCTTGTTCTAGGTCCTTGCACTTCTCCTATGCCATCCATGTCAGGTTCAATCTCCAGGGAATCCTTCTCCTCTTCCATTTTGCTGATGAGGATTTTTGTGTTGCCAGCTGAAGCCTTAAGAATATTTAAGCTTTGTTCTGCAATGCTTTTAAGGCTTTCTTCAATTTTATTGACTTTTTTATCAGTTTCCTCTATTCTTTGATCCATACCAATCTCGTTATTTTTCCTCTCAGTTGGGTCTTTCTCAATTTGCTCGAACCTAGGGTTAAAGGATTCTCTGATCTCTTCGACTTTAGCAATTATTTTAGTCAGATCCTCAACCTGTTCTGCCATTGACTTGCCTCCGCCAAAACTAATAGTCTCCAGAATTTGGACTCTGTGATTGATCTTCTTAATATCCTCCACAACTTTCTTGTAACTGGAAATTAGCCAATCAATGGTGTCCACAAAGCCTTTCAAACCCTCATGAGGAGGACATAAGGAGAGTGATTTCTCACCATTGTCTTTTTCCTTATTGGAGGTGTCTCCAATAGTAACTTTACCAACTTTTACGATTCTCTGTTTACAACCTTCCCCAATGGTCTCCTCCTCCACATTCTGGTCGAAATCCGAGTTCTTTCTCTGCACCTATTCCTTAAGCTCTATAATGTTGGCATCCTGTTTCTTTTGTTTGTTCCTTGTCTGAATATAAATTTTCTTTTTCTTTTTCTGGGGAGATAGGGGTTCCTTCTTAGAATCCTCAGAGGCCTCTTCCTCTGAGGAGGAGCTAATTTGGAGAATTTTATCTTTAGATTTATTCTTTCTCTTTAAGGAGGAAGGCTTGGTTCTCACATGTTTTCTTTTCTTACCAGCTTCCACTTCAGAGTCGTCTAGACTCTCTTCAGACTCACTAATCGAATCATTATCTGACTCCTCACCTAAGGAAAAAAATAGAATTCGACCCTTCCTCCTCAGACTCTGAGATAGAAGGCTGAGGGCAGACAATTTGGCTGGCTTTGAGGTGGTCATAAATTAAAACCATGAGACCTTGATGCATGGAAGTATCACCCTTAGGGTCCTCTTTATGGGCCTTAATGGGAGCATTCATGGAGCACAACAGAAAATAAGGGATATTGACTTTTTCATCATACCTAAAATGGTTCAGCAAAACAAAATGGTAGCCATAAAATTTTGTGAATCTACCATTCAAAGCTACATAGCACATTATAGCAAATAAGACCTCCCTCCATGGTTTAACAAAAGCCCTAAGGGGATAGTAAGTTTTACTTAGCTTAACCATGCGCTTTTTCTCCTTTCTCATTTCAGGATAACTTTCAATGGCCTCCTTGCTCAATTTCCTGTCTCTGTAGTAATTGCCTCCTTCCCTGTGAAGACCCATAACCTGATAAATGAGGTCCTCATCTATGGAGATTGATTGATCTCCCATCTTCAGAGTGCCCTTTCTCCAATTTTTACATAAGAACTTAGTAATTGTGGTGTCACGGCCATGGAGCCTCTCCATAAACTTTAAAAACCCGCCCTTCTGCAAAATGTTCCAGACAACCTCCTTTTGCTTTCACTCCTTGCAGTTGCTAGGTTTATAACGGTGTTGGTTTCCTCCCATTTTTTCACTATTCACAGCAGCAGGTCAAGAATTGCAGAGAGCTTTAGACAAATTTCTCGGAACTACCAAATATACCCAAAAAACATGGGAAGCGGTAGCATGAGTCTTGTAATAAATGGTACTGACCTTATTATTATTACTCATAGCACTCCTTTTAATCTGTTTCATCATTACTTTGTCCGTTTATGATCTTTGGGGTACTATTGTATCGATCCTTAAAAATGATTGATCTGACGTCATAGGGGATGTGCTCTTTGCCCTTCCATGTGATCATTTTATCTTGGATGACCGCCACATTGGTTGCCCAGTAAATAGAACCATTAGCTTCACGATAGATATGAGATATGAAGCATTTCTCAAAAGTGTTGATGAGATCTCTAGTAGCCTTTATTATGTTATTGATAGTCCATGAAGGCTTAGAGGTTCCCTTTAGGCATTTGATGATGTTATTAGAATCCCCTTCTATCCATAGATAGGGACAATTCCATCTTTTGGCTAGGAGAATACTTTGGAGTGCAGCCATTGCTTCTGCCTTGTGGATAGTTTGACTCCCTATAGGGACAACATTCATTCCCTTACAGTTACCATTTTCATCTCTGAGGATTGCACCACATCCTGCAAGACCAGGATTGCCTTTTGCAGCACCGTCGAAGTTGACTTTGAGCCAACCATGTGGGGGAGTATGCCATCTAGCTTCAAATCTTTTTTTTAGAGTGGGCTCAGGACTATCAACATACTTCAGATTCTAGGAACTTAATATGTGAGTTTCCATGGGGTTGGCAAAAATGCAAGGATTCCCAATGAGTCGAATGTTCTCCACAATAGCCCATTGTATTTTCTGGAAAACAACATCTTGGGTGAGAGAAGTGTCCCTGAAGATACAGTTGTTCCTTTCTTTCCATATTCCCCACAGAATGTGAGGGAGAGATAGCTGCCACAAAGATCTCAAAAAGGGGTTAGCCCAATGATAATTCCAAGAATGGAACAAATCACTAATAGTGCTAGGAAAAACCCAATCAATGCAAAAATTCTTAAGAAGTCTTTCCCAAATTGAAGCAGTAAAGGAGCAGTGGATAGCCAAATGGTCCATAGACTCTTCCTCCTTGAGATAGAGAGCACATCTATTAGGGAAAGAAAAGCCTCTACCCTTTAGATTGTCTAAGGTCAGGACTTTGTTTTGAAGGATAGTCCAAAAGAAAAATTAATTTTAGGGATTAAACCCTTTATCCAAGCTTTAGACCAAAAAGGATTCTCAGAGAGGGCCGGGAAAAGAACACCATACATTGAAAAGACAATGATGTTTCCTTTAGAATTAAATTTCCAAATAAGGGAGTCTTCCTCTTTATTCAGCCAAACAGAAGAAAGATGGTTCTTAAGATTAATAAGGCCTGGGTGAATACTTTCAATGTTCTTCCATTTATCACCTCTCCAATACCCTTCAACCAGAGGGCCTTAGATTCTAATACAGGAGGGAGAAAAAGGGGCCCATTCAGGGATATCTACCAAAGGTTTATCGAAGAGCCAGGGATCTTCCTAAAATCTAACTTTTCTACCATTGCCAACATTCCATTTAACCCCTTTGGCAATGTTGTCTTTACACTTAGGGGCATGATTCCAGATATGGGACCCATTCATACTGAAATCAAAATTGATGAAAGCTAGAAGAGAAGAAGACAAAAGAGAGTACTCACTTCTCGAGATTTAACACTATTCACTGTCAAAGTGGAACAGTCTCCAAACCTGTTTAGACAAGAGAGCTTCATTGAGGGTCCAGATTCTTCTTAGGCCCAAGCCTCCATTAATTTTTGGTCTGCACACCTTTTCCCAAGCCATAAGAGACATTATTTTCTTTTCCTCAACCCCTAACCATAGAATTTTTTTTTGAATTTTCTTAATTGCTTCAGTATACTTAATAGGAATTCTGAAGAGGCTAAGGGCATAAATAGGAATGCTTTAAAGGAAGGCTTTTAGAAGTTGGAGCTTTCCAACCTGACTTAAAAGGGCACCTTTCCATCCAACAAGTTTTTTTTGAAATTTGTCCACCAGAGAACTCCAAAAGGAATCAGGTGGTGCAATGCCCAAAGGAAGACCAAGGTAAGTGGCCGGAAGATCAGCAATCCGACATTCCAAAATTCTGTTGATTCTATGATGTCTCCTCTTAGGAGTGTTGATGAAAAACATTTCGCTTTTAACCCAATTAATAAGCTGGCCAGAAGTAGATGCAAACTTACACAGGGTGTCCTTGAGAGTTCTGGCTTCTGAGATGCTTGAGTCCCCCATGATAATAGTATCATCCACAAATTGTTGGTGGGAGCATGTATGATCAACTGACAAAGGTTGGAGTCCCTTGAACATTCCTCTCATCACCATACTTTCCATAGATCTGCCAAAACATTCAGCCATAATTATGAAGAGGATAGGAGAAATGGGATCACCTTGCCTTAGTTCTCTAGAGGCATGAAAGAAGGTGGAGGGAGATCCATTGATAAGAACAACAAAGGAGGCAGTGGTAATAAGCTGTTTGAAGAGATCCACACATTTGGTAGAGAAGCCATAAGCCAAAAGAACCTTCATAAGGAAAGACCAATCAACCCAATCATAGGCCTTTGAGATATCAAGCTTAAGGATAAAACCTTGTTTCTTAGCCATAACTAGTGAATGAATATTCTCATGAACAGTTATTATGGAGTCAAGGATTTGTCTTCCTAGCACAAAACCATTTTGCTGGTGCTTAATCAAAGGAGGAAGAACAGTCAGGAGTCTGGAGGTAAGGACCTTAGATATAATTTTATAAAAAGAGTTGCATAAGCTTATAGGCCTAAACTTATCCATGGAGTTAGCACCTTGAATTTTGGGGATTAATGCAATGAAGGTACCATTGATCTCTTTCAAAAGTCTTCTAGCACTGAAAAATTCTTTGACGCCATTGGAGACATCTTTCCCAACAATATCCCATAATTCTTGGAAGAAGAACATGGGGAAGCCATCAAGTCTGGGTGCTTTGTTAGCATCAAAAGAAAAGACAACATTCTTGATCTCCTGGTTTGAAGGTATAGAAGAAAGGGATGCATTAATCTGCTCATTAATGAGGTAAGGAATATTATTAAGGAAAGAGATTTGAGCATCAACATCTAGTCTATGATCCCTACAAAGGAGATCAGCAAAGAATCTTTTGGCCTCTTTTCTTATCTCTTCCTCCATAACCAACTCCCCATTGTCCATAACCAGTTTAGTGATCATGTTTGCCGCTTTATGTTTAATTGTTGACATATGAAAGAATCTTGTGTTCTTGTCACCTTCCTTCAGCCAAGTACATCTTGATCACTGTTTCCAAAATTTTTCTTCTTTAGCAATGATTTCATGGTATTTTTTGAGGATTTCATGTTCTTTAGCAATTGACATAGTAGAGAAACCATCCTTCTGAATTTGAGCATGTATTTTATTGAGGTCTTCCTGAATTTTACCTTTGGCCACAAAAATATTCCCAATTGTTCCATAACCTTATGTTATCTTTGATAATTTTGAGTTTCTTCACTACTCTATACATAGTGGTGCCCTCAACTTTGATGTTCCACCATTCCTAAATTTTAAAAATGAGGTCAGGATGAAGAGTCCACATTTTTTCAAATCTAAAAGGAAAGTTCCTTCTTTTGTTTATTGGGTTAGCATAGAAAGTTATAGGATAATGGTCAGACCTAACCCAGATATGAGAAAATAGGGAATAGTAATAATGTCTATACCAATCATCAGAAATAAGAGCTCTATCAAGGCGAACTTGAATAAGGTCATTTCCAGTCCTCCTATTAGTCCAAGTGTAATTGCATCCCTGTATATCCACATCATTGAGAGCCTGAGAGTTTATAAAGTCCACGAGGGCCAGTCTAATTTCCACTTGAGAAGGGCTTCCTCCAAATTTTTCCTCCTCTCTCAAGGGAGTGTTGAAGTCTCCCATGACCAGCCAGCTTAAATTCTTGAAGTTGTCCCTTATTTCCATTAATTTTTTCCAAAAATTGCTTATGGATTTCAAGGTATTAGGAGCATAAATATTAGTGAGGATCCAAGATATTCCATCTTTTAAATGCTCAAATTTTATGCAAGAGAAATTATTTTCTTGAATAAGAACTTGACCTTTAACACTATTGAGATTCCAAATGGTTGCAATGCCTCCAGAGGCACCTTCCGAGCTACCACCACTAATGCTACCAAATTTAAAGAACTTCAAAGATTCTAACTTATCTCTACTCATCTTAGTTTATTGAATAAGAAAAATATCAGGTTTTCTATCCCTTATCATATTCCTAATAATATCATGTTTATGGGGATTATTTAGTCCCCTTATATTCCAAGAGATGATCTTCATAGTTACTTACCAATTCCTAGCTCCTTCAAAGTCTTCTGAGTCCCATTTGCTATATTTTTGCTGGCCTCCTTGTCTTTAACTTTATGGTTTGAAGGTCATCCTGGAGATGAAGAAACATACCTGACATCAACTTGGGCAATTCTGCTAGACTTCCTTAATTGGGAAGCCGAGGGGGTGGATCCTTTCTTATTCCTGTATTTTGGTATTTTCTAGTCAGCTTATTTCTCAAGAACAACTTTAGGGTTACTGAGAATTATAGAAATTTCTTCTTCATCACCCCATTTAGGAAATCTGGAGTCCTATGAAGTACTATTGACTGTTTTAGAAATTTGATCCGAATCTGAGAGATTCATTCCCAATATAGCACATTTTTGGGCTTCTTGCATTTCAGAGCTGATCAAAAGCGGGGAAGAGTCAGTCTTTTCTTCTTGAGAGCCAGTGATCTCCCCTTCCTCAGGTTGTTCCTCTCCATTGGGCGCTTCCTTGCTAGCCAAAGTATCAGTAATTACCATTTCAGCTATTTCTTTTGAGGAGTCCTTTAGATTCCTTTATTCGGATCTGCCCTTCCAGGGGTTTGTTCACTTTTGTTAACTCCTTCCTCAAGACTTCCTAAGTGGGGAGGTTAGAGATAGGGGTTGAGGGTACCACTTCCTTGTTTTCCCACAAGGGTTCAAAGCAGTTATTATCAACAAAGTCAGCTTCCTTACTTTCTGAGTTTTTGACTTGCAATACCTTTTTTTCTGGAGCCTTTTTGCTCTCAGCTGAGGGTTTGGCTTGCTTAAGCTCCCCTTTTGGCTTGAGAGGACAAGATTTAGCCCAATGACCTGCTTTCTTGCAGTGAAAACAAGCAAAGGGGATAGATTCATATTCTATTAGTTGCTTCTACGTTCCCAATTTTGACACAATGTCTATCTCTTCCGGCATATTTGCATCATGTGCTATCCCTACACAAAATCTAGCATGAGTAAGCCTCCTTTTTGAGGCTTTGACTAGGTCTATTGAGAGGAGCTAGCCAAAGGAGCGTGCTATTCCAGAGAAAATGCTTTCTGTCCAATACTCAAGAGGCAAACCTGGTAATTTTACCCAAACTAGGACCTACGCCAAAAGAGAATAATTCATGTTAAGATTCAGATGCCATTTTCGAAGGATCAATTTTGTCTTTCCAACCATGCAGGGACTACCATAGAGAAACCTTGTTTTATCTTCTTCGCATGAGTAAGAAAAGGTAAGGAGGCCTTTGGGCAAGGCCGAGATTTCGACATTACCTTTCAAATCACATTTCCTTTTAAAATAGGCCCTTACCACTTCGATGTTTGGGCGCGAACCCATAAACTTGCCTACCAGGGAGTTCAACATACTAGTAATATTATGATCCAGAACCGAATCAGGGATAGAGATAGCGAACTTACCACCAGTAGGGTCAGATATGTTCTTGACAAGAGGTAAAGAGGATTTTCCAGTTGGTCTTGTTCCAAAAAGGGATGACCATTTTCTAGATTCGAGTCCAATCTCCAAGACCTCTTCACGTGGGCTGGACCCCCCTTGTGATTTCGGAGACCACTTTCTTCTCTGGCAGAGTACCAATAGCCTGTAGAGTCTCATCCGCCTTCAGAATATTCGAAGGCTTTTCCTTCTCCCCCATAGGACCATCTCCATCATTCAGGCCACTCCCACCATTGGAACTAGAGTTCCCACCTTGCGGGGAATTTGAAATTTGAATGTTGCTATTCTCCATTTCCCAATTGTTGCAGGATGTATTGTGTAGTTAGTTAGGGTATGTTTTCACATTATTTAATCAGATATAATAACTTAAGTATAAATTTGACATTAATAATACATATTTTTTAAAAAGAAGTATTTTTAAGTACAATTCTATTTCCATATGGGATTAGGTATTACTGAATATAAATTTATTAATCAAATCACCACAATTTTTTAAAGCTTACAATAAATTCTAAAATTATAATAAATTGTAAGTTTTAAAATTCATAAAATATTGGTTATATAATACAATTAAATTAAATTAAATTAAATTAAATTTAAAAATAAATCAACAATGACTAATTACAATTTTAGAATAAGTTAGAACTAAAATCTAGATTTAAAAGTAACTTTCTATTCTATTTTATTCTTTATTGCATGCTAATCCTTTTATATTAGAATTTTTAAATGATTAGTAAATTAAACAAAATCAAATATATCAAATACAAAATAGACATATATTAAATAAAAAAAATATTCTACTTTATTTAAAAAATCACTTTTAACAAGAAAGCAACTTAAAATAAAAAGGAATTTAGTTTAGCTTCAAAACTAAAGTTGCATATAGAAAGTTTCTTGATAGGCCTTTCCTTTCATCCTTCTCTCCTTCTTGTTTTCCTTCCAATCAAAACTATCTAATGGTTATAATTGTTTCAAACGTCTTGCACACCTCTAAGATGATATCAACAGTGGATCTCCAGTTGAGCTTGATAAAGCTCACATAGGAAACAAATAATAATAAAGTTAAGTTTGTAATATATGATAATATTTATTTTATTTTATTAATAATTTATTATAAATCAAGATTCATCATTTAATAGAGTTTCTATTTTGTTGAGGAAAAATTACATAAGTGAGTCCATGTTTGAGCTCTTAGACTTTGATATGTAAACTTTATATTACTCCCAAATACTTATAACTTCATCATGTTTATGACCTTTTATATAGATTTAGAAACTTAAATGTTATTGGATGTCTTTCTAATAATCTTTATAAACTTCAAAATCAAGAATTAAAATAGGTTGACCAAATTTCTTAAAGTTTACTTCTTTTTTTTCAAATTTATTTCAAAATACACAAACTGTTTTATATATTATTCTATTGGATGATAATACTCTATAACCATATTAGGATGATGTCAAAATTTTAAATGTCAAAGCATCGACCAATGAGAAGTAAGAATTAAAATAGGTTTACCAAATTTCTAAATATTTATATTTTTGTTTGCATTTTCAAGACTAGTTGTGTCCTGTTTTGTTTTTTTGATGATGCAATGGGTGATAAAGCCACTTGATTTTTTATAATAATAATTTAAAAATACATATGATTATTAATGTCAAATATATAAAATGGTTAAATGT
Source organism: Cryptomeria japonica (assembly GCF_030272615.1). NCBI lineage: Eukaryota > Viridiplantae > Streptophyta > Pinopsida > Cupressales > Cupressaceae > Cryptomeria > Cryptomeria japonica. The sequence goes on along the minus strand of NC_081414.1, from coordinate 380,519,832 downwards.
ATAGTTTTAATTAGCTCATTTATATAATGATAAGAATAATTTCTTATAAAAAATATTATAAAATAAATAAAATTATTAGATAATAATATAATAACTAATATATAATAATGTAATATAATTTATATACATTAATGAAATAATTATAATATATTAATTATATAAAATTTAAACATAATTGAATAATTAATACTTTTTTCTTTTTTTTTAATTAAGCAGGGAGAGGGCTTTGATCCCTTACATTAGCAGAACATAGACCAAAAAAGAAAAAACACAACAAATATAGAAAAACAAAAACTCCCCACAACATACTGAATCAAAACTTATCTATAGTCCACATCAAAACAAACATCGAACTATCCAAGCATCAAGAACAACTTATCAAATAAACATAACATAAGCCATGAAGGCCATTAGTCTTATAAAGAGTAACAACTAAATCTAAATAACCACTAAACATAATCAATAAAGGAAACAACATTAATCCTTCAATCTTGAGATCTTGTCACATGTGGCGGTCAACTTCATCAATTTAGCTTTCCAATCATCTCCCTATAGGGTATAGTCTTCTTCATTCTTGTTGTTCTTCTGCTTCTTTTTCTTGATCATCTTCAATAGCTTAGACTTGCTTGAAACCACTCCCATAATTAGATTCTGCATTATACCATTAGTTATGTGAATGAGGGAGTTGATGGCATTCTCAATTTCATTGTAGCCATCTTTAGATTCATCTTCTCGAGCTTGAAAATCCATAATGTGTCATTATATTTCTCTCATTTCCAGATTATACCTCACCTCAATATTTTCCTCACCCCCCATGCTTATGTATCAGCCTTTCTAATAATCTTCTTCTCCCATATCTTCTTTTGCCATAACATTTTCCCCTCCTTGAAATTCTTCTTTTCAATTTCCCCTACACTATCTTCCTCTTTTTTTTTCAAAGTCCTCTTCCTCATCTGGGAGGTATTCCTCATCTCATTCCAGCTTAGTAACCTTCAATTGTTTGGCCTTTTTATTACCTTTATCTTTTTGCTTCAACCTTTCTAACCTCCTCTCACCTGAGCCACTTGTCTCATTGCTCATGTTTAAATCAGGGTCTTGGTCGGTTTTTTCAATAACAATGACCTCGCTGCTAGGCTTAGGGTTTTGGGATTTATCTTTCCATTTCTTAGGATTACTCATTTTAGCTTCAGAAAATTTCCTCTTCTCAAGGGTCAACTTGATTAGTTTAGAATCTTCATCAGGGAGGTTGGGGATGGGGGAGTCCTTGCTCGAAGTTTTAGTTGAGGATCTACCAAGTGAATCATCCTTATCTTCCAGACGTAGGCAAACATTTTTGGACTGCATTTTAGTTTTTTTGGAGCTCGGTTTCTCCGACGTGTGGGCTCTACTCTCTATCAATTCTATTTTCACCTAGCTCACAACATTGTTGGGATACAGGGAAAGTAAGCAGTTACCATGGGGGATTTTTGGAGCTCATTCATGTAGAGGGCATACATCAACCCCTGATGAAGGTGAGGGGAGGCACCTTTATTGATATTACTACTCTTTGAAGTGAAATGAAATTAGGGCACATTTATAAATTCTTGATGGCGAATATGATTTAGGAGTGAAAAATGGTATCCTTGCACAATCATGTAGTGGCCCTCTAAGGTGAAATACTTCATCATGCATAGACTTGGTAGGGCATACAAAGCGAGGAGGTCTTCTCTTTCATAGCCATTTTGAACCACGTTAAGTTTCTCACCCTTCTCTAAAAACTTATTAATGAAGGCTTTATAATTGCTCGAACTATTTTTTACCACCCTCAATACACTGTAGCTAAGGCTAGTGGCTTTCACGATTAATTGTGGAGTAACATTGAAGCTAACACTACCAACTTTAACTGCTCCTTTTGACTGGGAATTGCAAAACTTAGCAGACAAGGTTTTATTGTGAGCTTTCATGAAGAGGATATAGGGATACTTATTATAATATAGTCATTAATAATTATTATTTTAATAATTTATTATTATGTCTTTTATTATTATTATAATATAAATTAATTATTACATGTATAATTATACATGATACTAGTTATCATTATTATTATTATTATTATTTTCTCGATAATAATCATGATTTTATTGCTATGAAGAAAAAAGGTACAGTAGTCATAAACTCAAAAAATCTCCAACCACCACATCAAAATTGCCTAATCCACCCTATCCTCCAAACAAGTTCATCTACAGATATAAATGTTCAACAAAAAACCTAACACAAACCATGTTCATTGAAATCAAAATCAGGCAGATTTAACTGTAACGATCAACAGTAACATAGCCCAACATCAAAATACACATGCAACACCGTGAAAAATGGGAAAACTAAAGGAAGTTGCCTATTGTTTCTTCCCTTGCGAGAAGAGCTCACCTTACTACTCGGGTTGGAGCCAATCTTTTCCCTTCGCGGACGAAGTGCACATCTACTTGCTTCCACCTCCTCTGCCTTCGCTTGCTCAATAATCGCCTCCAACTCCTTGATCTGAATAAGCAGCTTCGAAGCCTCCCACCCCCACCAAGCCTCCAACCTATGATGGTATTTGCACTGTCCTTGTGCCCATCTAAGAAATGGGATAATAACCTTCTTTATCCCTTCACCAATGTCAAAGCCCACACTTGGGACTTCTCATTCGAGCAGTCAATCTAATTCCTCCAAGTAATCGACAGGAACTAGAGTCCCCATCACTCTTCTCACCATCCTAGAGTCATCACTACTCTCCAGACCCCAAGCCATCACTAGAGAGTACACATCCATTTTGGTCTTATAACGGTGTTTGATTCCTTTGAAGGCACTACCAACAATAAAAAAGATACAGGGTACCAAATACTCATCCCATAACCTAAAGAAACTCTTCACCCTTCGAGTGCTTAACTCCCCATGAAACAAACACAATTGCTTCTGTGTCTTGAGAATAAAATTCACTTCCATCTCTGCCCCTACACAAAAATTACCACCACCACTACTCTACAACTTCACCTCGACACTTATAAAACATGACAAAACCCTCCATAGCCAAAGTCTTCTTTGTTTGTACATTAACTAAAAATAAGGAGAATGAGAATAAATCTCACCAACAATGACTCTCACTCCCTCTTAATAACTTTGAACTTCATTAAAGTAGCACCGCCATCCATACCACCCATCAACCTCTATCATACTCTTCAAGTACTCTGGAGACTCCAAACCGTAATCAACTGACATCACCCCTTTAACAAGTAATTAATCATCAAGATTTAAATGTTGCATGTCTTCAATTATTATTTCTCCAATTTCATTAAAATTTAACGCCCACTTTGATAAAACATCGACTTCCATATTGCCCATCCACTTAATGTGGCTAACTTTAAAATCTTCAAACTTATTCAACTCTTCCACAATATTGAGTATTATGTTTTGCAAGTTCCACACATCAATCAACCCTTTCATGATTTCCTATATGATCACCAACGAATCCCCTTCCATGTGTAGTTTATTCACCCCTACCTGCCTACAAAATCTTACTACCATCAAAGCCGCAAAAATTTCTACTACATTATTAGTCCCTGAATCTAGTTTCTTTGCCCCCCAAAAAATAACCTCCCCATTCCAATCTCTAACAATAAATCTTGCACCCGATGGTCCTGGATAACCCTTTGAAGCACCATCAAAATTTGCTTTCACCCAACCCTCCGAAGGCTTTTCCCAAACCACCTTATGCTGCAAAGAGGAACTGGATTGAACCCAGCCACACCCATTAACGGGCCTCAACTTAATTCCTACGATCAAGCTTGAATTAATCTATCATCCAAAGTAAAAGGCATCTTTAGGTTAAAAAACTATGAAGCTGCAGCTCCCACCGTCTCCTCTAAAGAAAGATTTATTTTGGTTTTTAGTCTCTCCAGAGACTCCTTGTCCACAAAAATATGCCTATTTCTTTCCTTCCGTAATTCCCACATAACAATTGAAGGGTATACTTTCTAAATACAAGAAAAGGTAGACTTTTTAAATCTTGTTGGCCAACTTATCAATTCCTTCTTCAGTCTTGGTTGTCTTGGAGCCTACCAATCTAAACCCTTCCTTACCATTTCCCAACATTTTTGGGCCACTTTGCAGTTCAAGAGAAAATGATATGTAGTTTCTTCCTCCTCTCCACACATAACACATTTGGATGGCTCACAAAACACAAGCCTCTTTCGGCATTCACCTATAAGGATTCTGTATCTATATGCCAACCATGCAAAGGTGCCTGCTTTTGGTAGCACCTCTTTACTCCAAAATAAATCCACTGACCAACTTTTTGCCCTTTCCTCCATCTTCAAAAATTTATAGCCTAATTTCAATTAATATTTTCCATCAATTTCCTCACACCACACCACTTTATCCTCTCGATTTGCAAACTAACATTGTCTTTCTCTTAGAATGCTCTACATCCAAACTTTTTGTTGATCTGATAAGTTAACATCATCAACTGGTTTTCAAGACCAATAAATACCAAAATCTCCCTATTGAAAATAAAGGTAATCACACACTCTTTCCCCCCAATGCTGGTTCAACCACAATCTCAAATCCTAAAAATCTGCAGTTTCCTTAAGAGTTGGATAACCATTCCAAGAATCATCCCAAAATTTCACATTCTGCCCATTACCTGTCTGCCAAGTGATATGGTCCACAATAACTTTACGACACAAAATTATGAAGTTTCATATCATAGAGCCATGAGGGGGGTTTCTAATAGTAAAGATTCAACTATCCTTCATGAAATCCAAATAATTGGCTTTAATAATTCTCACCCATAGCTAAGAGGGTTTAGAATATATGTTCCATACCATTTTAGCACCTAAAGCCTCATGCATAAGATTCCTATCTCTCAAACCAGCTCCCCCTTTGTCCTTCACAAGACATATATTTTTCCAAGATAGTAAAGGAATCTTATCTTGATCTCTAGCCCCATTCTAGAAGAACTTCCTCATTCTTTGCCCAATTATTTTGATTATTTTCTTAGGGATCTTCAAACACATGATAGAATAAATAGGAATAGAAAATACAACAGATTTTAACATAAGAATCCTACCTGCTGAAGATAACCATCAACTTTTCTAGCCTTCCATTCTTTTAAAACAACTTTACACTAAACCTTTCCACACCCCACTCCTACTTTCTCCTCCAAAGAGTGGAATTCCCAGATACTTCCCTGGAAGAGTACCCAGTTTCATGCCTAAGATACCATATATTTCCTTTTGCTTTTGTAGGATTTTATTAAAGAATAAAATTCCAACTTCCTCTAATTGATGCACTGCTCTGATATCTGACTATACTTATCAAGCACTTGTTTCATAACTCTGGCTTCCCTGAAAGAGGCCTCACCAAGTAACAAAGTGTCGTCTGCAAATTGTAAATGAGAGATATTCTCCACACCTTCAACCACCTTTACCCCCTTCCAAAGACCATCAAGTTTTCTCTTTGAAATCAACCTTCCAAAAGCTTCGACCATGATGATGAAGAGGAAAGGAGAAATGGGATCCCCTTGTCTTAAACCTTTCTTAGTCTAAAAAAACCCTACGAGCTACCATTGACAAGGATAGAGAAACATAGAGTTTTAATACAACTTTCAACTTAATGTACCCAATCAACACAGAAACCAAATCTTCTTAGAGCATCTAATAAAAAATCTCTATTGACTTCATCATACGCTTTCCTAATATCCAATTTAATCAGCATCCTCTCGGCCTTAGAAACCTGGATAGAGTGGATTACCTCATGTGCCACAATAACCTCTTCATAAATGGACCTATTTGGAGAAAACCCACTCTGCTCCCTTGAAATGACAGTGTCCAATAACTTCTTGAGCCTATTCACCATTACCTTAGAGATAATTTTACAAATTGTATTACGCAAGGAGATCGGACTAAAGTCTCCAAAAGTTTTAATCTCCTCCTTTTTAAGAATCAAGGCAATAAATGTGTTATTAAAATCTTTTAAAACAAAGCCACCAGCTCTAGATTCCTCCACTACCTCTAGCAACTCTTCAACCAACAAATGCCACATACGCTGAAAGAAAAGAGCTGGAAATCCATCAGGGTTGGGAGCTTTATCTACCCCCAAACCAAAAAGAGAGAGTCTGACTTCCTCCATAGAAACCTACGCTGTCGAGAGCTCATTTTGATCCCTTGTAACCACTTCAGGAATAACATTTAAGAGTTCCTCCCTTTGAGTGTCCACTAGAGAATTAGTCCCTATAATCAAGAAGAATCTTACAACTTCATTACAAATTTCCTGCTTATCCGTAATTTCTTCCCTGTTCTCCTTCTAAATTGAGAAAATTTTATTGCTCACTCTTTCACTTTGACAAAGTTGTGAAAAAACTTTGTATTTCTATCCCCTTCTCTTAACCACGTTTCTCTTGACTTTTGTCTCCAAAAGATCTATTCATGAGCTAAAATCTCTAGATACTCCTTGTTAAGAGATTTCTCTTGTTGAAATTCTAATGGGCTCGTACCATCCTCATTTACTTTTTTTGTGAAGAATCTCCAATTCAACTTCCAACCTTACCTTTTTTGCGAAAATGTTTTTAAAAACTAGCCTATTCCATTGTTTAATCTTCTCTTTTATGAACCACAACTTCTTGAAAAAAATAAAACTTTATTGCCATTTTTATGAGGAGCCTCCTTCCACCAATCCATCACAAGATCCATGAACCCTTCCTACCTCAACCACATCTTTTCAAATTTGAAGGGGCACCTGTCTAGAATTGTATCCTCATGGATCCTCGCACATATAGGATAATGATATGAACTAGTAATCGAAAGGATTTTAGCTTGCACTATCCATTGATTGACAACCCAATTTCCTCCCAACAAAAATCTATCTAGCTTCTCAACTATGTAGGAGAAGCCAACCCGCTTGTTAGTCCAAGTAAAGTCCCCACTTTTGAAGGGCATATCGAATAAGTTATTAGAAACTAAAAAATCACTAAAGTCCCATTGCTTCCAATTTTTCCATCCAGCACCTCCTCATTTATCTGTTGGGTTAAGAATAGAATTAAAATCTCCACCCAACAAAAAAAACCTATCTTCATTCTGAGACAAGACACTTGACATTTCCTCCCAAACCCTTTTAAGATCAATTTTCCTGTTGGGTCGATAAACATTAATAATGAAAAATCTAGCATGAAGTTGTTTAGACCAGACTTCTACCCATTACCATGATTTCTCTGCTCAAAGAACCATGATCTCCACAACCTCCTCCCACCAAAGAATCCCCAAGCCTTCGAAAGCTCCCACGGACTCTACAATACAAATTTTCCATCTGTTGAAAGACCTACCAAATCTCTCAATCTTCTCTCCATGAAGCTTCATTTCTTGTAAAAAGACCATGTTCATTCTCGTTTGATCAAAACAACTCTTGATCAAATGAATCTTGTCAGAGGAATTGCAACCTCTGATATTCCATGATAAGACCGGCCCTCATGGCTCTCAAGAAAAAGCATAACCTCTTCCTGATCTCAATTTTTTTTTACCAGTAGCACTACCCATTGTAGATCAGGAAATTGAAAATCATCAAAACAATAGCAATTAGGACAACCACAAAACCTAAAGCTGCTATGAAAACAATCCCAATCCAATCAATGAAGACATAAAGACAAGATATTCAAATTAAATAAAATCGAAACAAACCGATGCAGATATCTCCTTCATGTGGCTCCATTGTTCTTCTTTCACCTTCAAATTTGATGTGGACCTCACCTACAAGTGCAAAATACAAGTGGAAAGCAAGTTGTTGAGAGATGAAATTCGCAGCGTAAGGTTACTCGAAAATGTGATTGATTCTCCTTTTCATTGAAGAAAATCATCCAATTTATAGACAAATTGGAGAGAGGACAAGATTAGCATGAAGAGATTTGAAAGGAAATTCAAATCAAGAATGGCAAAATTATGACAAATGTATGACAATTTCTATGCAAGGTGTATGACAAATTATGACAAGTTGCTATTCTCATGACAAAAGGAATTAGGAGAAATTAGCAAATTAGAAAACTGAGGAAAAAGATGAAATAGAAATTAGGTGAATTAATTAATAGGTTTTCATCCATTAATTAATTCATGAAAGAGACCTAGGACTAAATAAATAGATTTATTTAACCCACAAAGAAGAAGAAAAGGATTAAATGAACAAATCATAAAACCCTAGAAATAAGAGGACAAGGAATTAGGTCAAGACAACAAGAAATTAATGTAGGTTCGATCATGATTCTAATTGACAAAGGACCAATGTTGATAAATGATTGAGATTGGTTGACAAAAATCAATGACAAATTGACCAATATTGACAAGGAGATCAAATTGATAGGCGCCAATTGACGAGGAACAATGACTAATCGATCCAAATAGACATGATTGAAAATGACAAGAATCAATGACGAATCGATCGCAAAATGACAAGATTGACAAGGACAAGGATTGATGACGAATCGATCGCAAAATGACAAGGCTGACAAGGACAAGGATCGATAACGAATCGATCACAAAATGACAAGATTGACAAGTTGATAATCACAAATGATTACTAACAAGCTAAAGATGATTGAAAGATTGACAAGAGGACTAAACCCTAATTCTATCATCGATTAGGATTGACAATGTCCAAAATGATGATAAATGAGCACGCACCATGATGTGACAAGATAAGATCGATCAAAATCATGACTGAAGATTGCTATTGACAAGACCTAATTCGAAAGTGATAAAAAATGAGGAATGCAGAGAAAAGACTCGATGCTCGCAAATGATAAAGACCAAGTGCACAATATAGAAGAAATGTTAATGCGATGCAAGAACCCTAAAATAAGGCAATGCGCAAATGTTAAAGTATGACTCCACAAGCGTTGACCATTTTTAGATGTCTACATTTTGCTCCTCTTTGAGACAATGCAATTCTAAGCATTGTTTCAAAGAATAATAATGAAAATGCCCCAGACAATAGCAATAACATATGCATGCCCCCTCGAGGAATTGGTCGGAAAAATCCATAAAAGAGGCCAAGTGATCGATAAGAATGACAGAAGATGATAGGTTCAAACGGATCAAAAATCAAAGGTCGGATGCACAAAGGACAAGCAGTGGAAGGCACAAAAGATTGCGACCATCATAAGATGGAGAGCATGCACGTCCATCTAGGTAATGACAAAGATCTATATAGGAGACAAGGAGAAGGAAAATAGTTCATTTGCACTGGCCAAAGTGGAGGAGTTGTTGCTTAGGAAAAAGGACCCTTGTAGAGAGATGGTGAACATTCCAATGGAAGATCACCTTGGGGAACATGTACGCACCTACAAACGACCAGATGACATGGGAGCAGCGGTATGTAGCTCAAAAACCCATATGTTCAATTTCATGAATTTTGCTTGATTGCAGGACATTGCGGGGCTTCATCCTTGAGACATGGCAGGGATGAGGAGGACAGAGGGAGCACCCAGTGACAGAGGCATGTGCTCCTTATGATGGAGACATATATAGTTTGACATTATGTACTCTGCCTATGGGCCATATGTAGGACAGACAGTCCAATTTTGTACTCCGATATCTTATTTTTTTTGTTTTGATATATGATATGATATGCAACTATATGATGGGATGCAATGTGTTATGGCTTATGTTTACTTTCCATGTATGGATGTCTTATGCACTGTCTATGGACTATCTTTGTAACATGTATGAATGTTGTTTATGTTTTTGATGCATTTATAAGATGAAATGGATAAAATGCTTTGTATGGGCTTGATATAATGCAAATGTACTAACCAATGAATGCAGGATGCAGCTTATTTTTATTTTTTATTTTTTAGAGATCGAAGAACTAGACCGAACGGACTACCAAGACTGACGAAAGAAATGTTAGTAAGAAGACATTAGATAGAGGACAATTAGAGATGAAGGAAAACTTGCTTTCACAAATGCACATAAGTAGGTGAGAACCTTTATTTATCATAGCAAAGCGAATGCAGAGCATCATGGCATTGAAGGCCAGAGCTGGAATGCAACCCCTTTTGTAAAAGACAGACACATCACACACAAGGAATGAGTGAAGCATCCTAGGGTGCATACATCAAGGGTCGAGGTCTGTGCGGTGTTCACAAAGTGAATGTACTTATCACAGACACCCAATGATATAGTTGCCCCAGTTTGTGACAAACATTCCACAAACAACAAACACAACCAAAAAAAAGAAAAAGAAAAAAAAAAAGGAAAGGGACCATGAACCATCTCGGTCACTCTAAATCACTCAGTGACATCATCGAGCAACATAGGAACATGATCGAAGCCAAAGATAAATCAGTAAAAAGTAAGACGCACAAATTCAATGAAGTCAAACAAACAGTCTGATTGTCATTGTCAAAAGTGGAAAACAAGAATGATCATGTTGTCTGGTTTCAAGGAATGCGGTACCCCGTCAAAGATAGGACACAGTCTGGTTTTGAGTACCACACCCTATATAAGACCCATGATAATGTTGACAAGGACCAATGGTAATGTTGATGCTATTTTGATTGATGTGACAACTGTGATCAGGTTGAATGCTTGCTTGGTCGAACAGTTTATCTGTTAATGCGTGATTTCATTAAAGCACAATGTTTGATAGATTGTCGTTGGATGTATGCTCAGCGATCTATCTATGCACAAAGGGGACCATTTATTGACAAAATGCAAAATGCCAAAGAAATTGTTTTTGGAATTTTGATGTTTTTCATTTTGTAGGAATTTCGAGTTTTTTACAATTTTTTTGTTCATTTTTCGGGACTTTATTTGACTTTTTAGGGATTTTTTTCAGGACATTATTTGATTTTTAGGGATTTTTTCAGGACATTATATGATTTTTAGGGATTTTTTCAAGACATTATATGATTTTTAGGGATTTTTTTTAGGACATTATTTGATTTTATAGAGATTTTTTTCAGGACATTATTTGATTTTTTTGGATTTTTTATGATTTTTAGCTGAAAATGAACACATGATTTTTTGATGTTTTTGAATGTTTTCAAGATTTTTTCAATTTTTTTGATTATTTCAGGACATTTTTCAATTTTTATGATTTTGCCCCCAGTGTCTAGCAAGGCAAGGAATATGACAGGTGAATAAATAGGCTTTTTGAAATGTTGGTGGATAGAGGGAAGACAAAGGTCTTTTATTATGGAGACAATGGGACAAGAGATTGGATAAGGCAATGTAAAGCAGTGACATGGCATGAGGGACATGTCAAGAGGTTTTTGAATCCATGTTTAAATTTTGTGTCCTTATGTCAGATCAAGATCAAGGAATGAAAAAGAGTGTATGGATAGTGATAAGATATGGATAGGATAAGCAAGACCAAGAATGGATAAGGGACATGGACTGAAGGTTGAGGTAGGCTAAGGGATAGTGGCAGAAAGTTGCAATAAGCTAGGGAATATGGATGAAAGGTTATAATAAGCAAATGGATAAAGACCAAAAGCTATGATGGACTAAAAGCTGCAAACAAGATGCATGATACTCATGACGATCCTCAGCCTTGTCAAGATCAAAGGTGGAAAGGGAAACTGGACATGAGGGACAATAGGATATGAAGGGTAATGACAGGGGTTCGATAGGATAATGGAACAGTGAAGGACAAAAGGATATGATAGGATAAAACTTGTCCCCAAGTACAGTATGCAAGAAGTTCATAGATTATGCATGACACCTATTTGTCAGGTTTTCATCACGGTACTTGCCCAAGGCGCCTGTTTGCCAGGTTTTCACCAGTGGACGAATTATTTGTGCTTTACTTTTTTTTTTTCTTTTTCTTTTTTTCTCACTTTTTTTTTTGTATTTTGACTTTTTCAATAGAAGATGGACACATGATAGGGGATGGAAGAAGGAATCAAACATCTTTTTGTTTGGATAGTAGCCTTGAAAAAAATGGACCATGGCCTTTAAAAGTATGTTCAAAGACGTTGGTAGGATAAGGACATGGAAAAAGAGATGAAATTAAGGCAAGGATTTATGCAAAGGATGGGATCAAAGGGATCAAAGGATGGAAAATATGCATTGGATAATAGATAGGGTATTGGAGGAATTGGGCTTCACTAGATGGAAATGAAGGCAAGATCAACATGGGAACACACCTTGACGGGTGGTGGATTGATGGAGGAAAAATGGATCTTAGATTGTGAGATTTGGATGGAGGAATAGCTTGGGATTTTGGGACATAAGGGCCCAAAATGGATAAAGAAGGTGATGGAGGAACAAATTTGAGAGGGTTGGATGGAGGAATAGCAACTTTGGGTGCCAAGTTGGATGTTTCTTTAGGCTTTTGTGCTTCAAGGAGCCGCTTAGGGATCCGCATGGTTTTTGATTTTTCATGCTTTTGTGGTTCCTTGGAGTGCATTGCCAACACAAGGGATTTAGGAACCCATATAGATCTTGAATTTTGTTTTTGAGCAATGGGCCTTTGTGACCTTTTGGATTTTTCTTTTTCTTTGTGGATCATATTTTTCTTTGCTTTGACATGTTGATTAGATTGGACATGTTCATCCTTGAATACATGTGGATTGTTAGACTTATGACTTTTATGCTTGGCATCCAAATTGCTTGGAGGGGGAAAGGAATGCATGGATGGATGGGAAGGAAGTGGAGGTCTTTTGCATGGATGAAAGTTACTCAAATATGTGTTCCTTTGTTGACCTTGCATACAGGATGCAGGGATATTATAAGGACCTAAGATGGATGGAAGGGATAAAGGGGAAGGGATATGTTTGGATTTTGAAGGGATGTTGGATTTAGTAGGGGTACCCACATCTTGAGGAATTTCACCAAGGCCATGACCCTTAATATTTTCTTTAACATGAAGGGATTCTTGCTTATGGAGATCTACTCCTTTGCCTTTATGAATATCTTGACTTGTAGGATACTCTTTTCTTTGGGAAGAAGACACGAGTCCATTATGAGGTGGATATGATATGAGAGAAATAATGAGATCTTAAAGTGGGTCGGATTGCACCAAAGTGGAAGAACCCATTATGCATGTCGAGGGTTCATGAACATCTTGTACTAACACGTTAGAATCATGAGGGGGATTAGGATCATGAGGGGGACTAGGATTATGTAGTGGACATGGTTCAATGACAGGCTCTTCAAGAGATGGAATGGGAGAAATAAGGATCATCAAAAGAAATGAGATCTTGGAGTGTATATGGAGCATTAAGACAAGGAGATGGAGGAACAAAAGGATCTTGTGGAGGATTTAAAGGAATAATTTGATCTTGACAAGGAGGAAGATCATTGGAATCCTCTTTAAAGGTGCTTTGCACTTGACTTTTAATGGGATCATCGGAAAGGATGGAAGGGATATCTTGATCTTTCTTAGGAAGTGGAATGTCAATGGGATTTGAAAGGACATTGTTTTCATGAAATGAAAGGGGATCATTTGGGATTGGATGGACTGGGATATCTTGATCTTGCTCGGGGAATGGAGTGTCGATAGGACTTTGGATAGGATGGACAAGAATAGAGGAATCATCGTGAGTGTCTGGGAACATGGGGTCCTGGTCAACAATTGGATGGGATGATAAGGTTTCAGGATCTTGATCTTGATCTTTTTGAAGACACGTTTCTTCATGCTCTAAATTATCCTCTTGACATGGGGTTGGACTTTGGATATGCATGGGGGATTCTAACAAGGGATCAATGTTTTGGCATGAAGGAAATGCACTTTGAACATTTGTGATGGATTCTGGCAAGGAATCAATGCTTGAACATGAGGAAGAGGGACTTCGAATGGGGTCCTCTAAAACAGGTAATGGCAATAAAGTGCATGGTGGCATTGGGTCTTGTATTTTTGAAACATGAAAAGGATGTGCATCATGAATTGGATTATCTTGGAAATCAATTATGGATAGCCCTTGGATAATTTCATCCTTGGGTGTATTGTTTGATGAGAACAATATGGAAGGTTCTTGTGAAACTTCTAAAGGTGTAGGGATAGATGCCATTGGAGAGTCAATTTGTTTGTGGAGGGATGAGGCATTGCTAGACATAAGTGTATTATCTTGATCTTCCTCAAAGAACTCACTTGGTAATTTCCTTAAGATCCTTGCAATAAGGCCACCTTTCTTTCGAGGTTTTGACATAGTTGTATCTGGAATTTGAACTTGTTTGGAAAGGAGTTGGTTTTGGTCTGATGTCATGTTTTGATTTCGAACTAGATGTTGATCAAATTGGTTTGACATGTTCAAAATTTGGCTTGGTGCATGTTGCAAGTTTTGTTTTTGAATTTGTGATTGTAGTTGTTGATACTAAGTTTGTTGTTGATAATTAACAGTTGGTTGGACATATTGTTGAAATTGGACCATTGGTTGTGTCTATTGGATATGTTGTTGATTCGAGATTTGATTGAATGAAATTTGACCAAATGAATTTTGATTTGGGACTTGATTGAAATTTGTCCTTTTTTTTTGAAATTGTTTCGTCATCTCTATTTGAGAGATGAGAGCTGGTATGTCTGATCGTTCGATAAGAGATTTTACGTCAATTGGCTCAAATTTTGGGTTTGGACCTTGAAATTTTTTAAATGTTTTAGACATTTGGGATCTAATCTTCTCACTATTTTTCACTTTTTGTTCCAAGATCTCTTTTTCTCGAACTAGTTTTTCCTCTAGTTTTTGTATTTGGAGCCCTATTTCATCATAAAAAGTTTGACCGATATTGCCTTGTTGTTGGGTTGGATATAATTGTGATTGCCTTGGATTAAAATTTGATTGCATTATCAGTTGATACATCAAAATTTTTTGCATCATTGGTGCTTGGAACCTTATTTCAATAGACATGTCACTATGCAATGTTTTTGGAATTTTTGATTTTAAAAGGATGATGTATGATATGCAACTAAATGCAACCTAAATAGATGAAAATGCAATCTATGGAAAGAATGCAACCTATGTTTTTGTTATTTTTCAAGATTTGGACAAACTTTTTGGAATGCAAACCTAAAGACTCATCCTTGGGAAGTTGAAATGAAGCCAAGACCTTAAAGGACAAAGGACCAAATGACAATAGGACAAATTGACAATGTCTCACCTATATGCTTGGATACTAAGCTAGGTTTGACAAAAATGATATTAATGAAAGGACAAATTTTAGACAAGGTCAAGACTCCCTAACAACAACTTAGGGTATCATCCAAAGTTTTGATTTTTCAAGTTTGACAAACCAAAATTTTGAGACTAAATGCAAGAAGGCAATGATTATGACAATGACTTAGGATATGACATGAAAATGATCTAAGGATATGATATGACAAGATGAAGCCAGTACATGATAACAATACAATGATAAGGATATGCGAAGACCAATGACTTGGAATATGCAAAATGCAACCTAGGCAAGACCTAATTTTAGCATGACAAGGATAATGCACGAATGTCACCTAAATGGAAATCTAGCTTGGATATGACAATGAAATGCAAACTTAGGGAAATGATTTTGAACCTAAGTGCAAAATGAGGATGCTTGCAATGAAAAGGACTAAAATGAAGGGATATGACAATATGCCCTAGGACCTAAGTTGGACTATGCAAAACCTAGCCTAAAGTGACATGAATTTTGAAACAAAAATATTCAATGTCTTGACAAGCCATGTTCAAATGTTGGATGAATACTTGGACAAATTTGGAATTTTGTTTGGATTTTGTTTTGAATTGAAGGTTGTTGATTTTGAAAACCCAAGTTGATTATGAGCACTTTTGAAAGTTTGTTTTTGATTTAACTTTTGACAATCATGGAAGACAAAATGTTTGTTTGACTTTGACTCAAGACAATCAAGAACATTCACAACAAATCCTATGGCTGGCAAGGGCAATATCTGTTGAATCTTCTAACCATAAAATACAACACTTAGCCGGATAGCTAGACACTTGGTAGCAATGGCTCCCCCTTACAGTGCACTCACTTCTCGAGCATACCAAGCTTCGAGTTCAAGGGGCATCACTTCCCAAGAACTTGCTATCTCTAACTAAGGAGTACATGAGAGGTGTCTTCAGCATGCGCATATCACAACACTTGAGCCAACAGATAGAAGGATTTTGGCATCTAAAAACAAGAGATTCTAGTAAGGGCATCCGTTCAGGTGGGTATTGATCCGGTGAATAAATCATCGCAATACCATTCCAGCACCCGTTGTCTACAACTTTCGTTGCATCCATAGTTATTTAGAGTGGTTCGGAAGAGCTTGGCTTTAGCTCGTCACCACTTTGGGTCGTTCCCTCTCACCAATGCCTGTACGAAGTGCCAGGCAAATCGGGAGGCAGGCCCAGTTCTAAGGGTTAAAACATGCAATCAAATTAAAAATAGACAAAGCATGCATGGTGTTCATTGACCTTTAAGAAATGAAATGTGCAACTACTTTACAAATCACAAGCAAGATGTTTTAATGAGAGCCTTTGACCGTGTCCTGCATGAGATTCGTTAGTAGTTGCATTTTTAGTCTTCATCACACGTAACGCCAAGATGCTGCATAGAGAATTAGTACCAAAGAAAAACTAGAATGCAAGAAACATAATGAAAACAAAGAAATTTGCAAGTAAAAACAACTGATTTCACCTTTGTTTCTAGCCTTGCACAAGCACAGAATGCCTCAACACAAGCGCAAAAACTCAAACACAAGAGCAGAAAACTCAAACACAGGCGCAGAAAACTCAAACATAAGCACAAAAAACTCAAACACAAGCGCAGAAAACGTCAACACAGGCGCAAAAGTGTCCAGAAAGCTCTGAGTCACTCTGTTTCTTGAGTTTTTCACCTACAAATAGCTTAGAAGCACTCAAAACATGGTTAAGGGGTTAGTTCATGTCAGGTTCACCAGAATGTAGATTAGGAAATTGAAAATCATCAAAACAATAGCAATTAGGACAACCACAAAACCTAAAGTTGCTATGAAAACAATCCCAATCTAATCAATGAAGACATAAAGACAAGATATTCAAATTAAATGAAATCAAAATAAACCGATGTAGATATCTCCTTCATGTGGCTCCATTGTTCTTCTTTCACCTTCAAATTTGATATGGACCTCACCTACAAGTGCAAAATGCAAGTGGAAAGCAAGTTGTTGAGAGATGAAATTCGCAGCGCAAGGTTACTCGAAAATGTGATTGATTCTCCTTTTCATTGAAGAAAATCATCCAATTTATAGACAAATTAGAGAGAGGACAAGATTAGCATGAAGAGATTTGAAAGGAAATTCAAATCAAGAATGGCAAAATTATGACAAATGTATGACAATTTCTATGCAAGGTGTATGACAAATTATGACAAGTTGCTATTCTCATGACAAAAGGAATTAGGAGAAACTAGCAAATTAGAAAATTGAGGAAAAAGATGAAATAGAAATTAGGTGAATTAATTAATAGGTTTTCATCCATTAATTAATTCATGAAAGAGACCTAGGACTAAATAAATATATTTATTTAACCCACAAAGAAGAAGAAAATGATTAAATGAACAAATCATAAAACCCTAGAAATAAGAGGACAAGGAATTAGGTCAAGACAACAAGAAATTAATGTAGGTTTGATCATGATTCTAATTGACAAAGGACCAATGTTGATAAATGATTGAGATTGGTTAACAAAAATCAATGACAAATTGACCAAGATTGACAAGGAGATCAAATTGATAGGCCCCAATTGACGAGGAACAATGACTAATCGATCCAAATAGACATGATTGAAAAGGACAAGGATCGATGATGAATTGATCCCAAAATGACAAGATTGACAAGGACAAGGATCGATGATGAATCGATCACAAAATGACAAGGCTGACAAGGACAAGGATCGATGACGAATCGATCGCAAAATGACAAGATTGACAAGTTGATAATCACAAATGATTAATAACAAGCTAAAGATGATTGAAAGATTGACAAGAGGACAAAACCCTAATTCTATCATCGATTAGGATTGACAATGTCCAAAATGATGATAAATGAGAATGCACCATGATGCGATAGGATAAGATCGACCAAAATCATGACTGAAGATTGCTATCGACAAGACCTAATTCAAAAGCGATAAAAATTGAGGAATGCAGAAGAAGGACTCGATGCTCACAAATGATTAAGACCAAGTGCGCAATATAGAAGAAATGTTAATGCGATGCAAGAACCCTAAAATAAGGCAATGCGCAAATGTTAAAGTATGACTCCACAAGTGTTGACCATTTTTAGATGTCTACACCCACCATTTCTAGCTTCACTTGCACTTATTTTGCCCTCTTTTCTTTTTCTCTCCCATTGAATCCTTACTCTTCTTTGAATATGTTTTTTCCAGTGTCCGCCTCTCCAAGATCCCTACTTCTTCTTTAAATCCTAGCTCGTCCCCATCCTCAAAATCCCCATCTTAGTGTCCTTCTAACTCTAGCTCCTCTAATGAGTTTTCATTAACCTTCTCATCTTCAAAGGAGCTCTCCAAATTACTTATCGGGGATATTGTAATATCCTTAAAAACTGTCTCAATATCTTCATTTCCATCTTCAAAAAACTTCTTTAATCAACTTTTGCATGGTTCCCTTCCCTTTGATTTCGTGAACACTCCTCCCCTGGCTTCTCCCCAATACACTCCAACCCTTGGGATTTTCTCTTTTCCTAAGAACTAATATCTCTTGATCTCTCCTCTCTCTATCCCTTAGATTGGTTTGAACTTATCGCCAGACTCATCTCCACAACTTTTCTTTGTGCCTTCATATTAGGATTCTCATCTATACCTTTAGAAACCTCCTCCCTAGACTCCACTTTATCTATATGAGGTGAAATGCATGTATCAATAATCAGAATCCTCCCTTTGTTCTCTCCTTGGGTTGCATTTGAAACCAAAAGATTCTCTATCATAAGTGCTTCATTTACTGATTGATTCCATGGGCCATCTAAATAGTTACCCAACGCTTCTTCACTTTGTTGATCCCTCTCTTCATTAAAACCCTTCAACCAAAAAAATGTAAGTCAAATCTTTCCTCTCTCTCTGGCAACAACATTTCATCTCATCTACTCACCATCGAATCCAGAAAGTCTGCATCTACCATTAAAAAAATGCCCTCCTTACTTAGCAGAGCTTCATTTAAGGCCTCTTTAGCTAAACCCTTCCCTTTTCTCTATGAAGAGCACTCTGTTTTTGGATGTCCAAAGCTTTTACATAGTTCTATGTTTTCCTCAACTTCAATCATTTGCTTCCAAATACCTTCACCCGTTCTGAGTTCCACCACTCTGGGAGGAGGGTGCATGTTCTGTCAATAAATGAAAATCCTCGCATACATGTTGTAGTCATTATTGGTGATTGCCTCATCTACCTTTATGAAAGTCCCTAGTTTATTTCCAATCTATGCAAAAATTTCCTCATTTTGGTATTCATGTGGTAAGTTATATAATCTGATCCACATCGAAACTTTTGTTAAAGTCTCATCTTTCAGATTGAAGTTTGGGACCCAATCCTTTATGTAGAAACCCTTTACCCCCATTAAGAAGGGTCCATTATTTAAACTCCATTCCTTATCCTTTGAACTAACACATATAACCATATAAAATCCATTTGACAGAGTTTTAAGAACTGTAGCATTTTCCCAGTTTTCATTCACTCAACCTCTGATTCTCCTAAAAGCAGGCCAAGGCCTGCTCCATTTCATAAAAAAATCCTTATCCTTAAGGTTACTAACTAAACTATTCCAAGCACTACCATCTATAGACAGAGAAACCACCATTATGTGTTCTAGGTTGGGGTTTACCTTATCATGACTCTGAGTGTCTTTTGCAACTTTCGGCCTCCAAAATTTCATTTTGATTTTGTGAAAGTTGAAAGGGCCATTCAACCGTAGCTTAGCAAAGCCCTAGTTGTTTCTATCCACAAATGCTTATCTATGTGATCCTTCCCCAAAGCCTCCTCCACCCTAATTACTGGACTTTCCCAGAGCGTTCCATGCATTATGTGGGGGTCATCATACTCTATTCAGATTCTTATTAAAACCAAATCTTCTGTTAAGAGGCCATGAAATTTGACCTTGGCCCATCCAACGATCTTGAGGTTTGGTAAACCCTAACTGCTTCCTGCACTCCACCATTTCTTTCTCAAGGGTTTGTGGTTAGTTATCATTATTATTATATTTAATTAATTAACAATAATAATGATAATTAATTATTATTATATATTTTAATTAATTTTAATTTAATGATTAAGAATTATTGTACATGGAGATTTTATTCTAATTTGATATATTTTATTTCTTGCTAACCTTTACACTACATATCTAGTTTTTGTTACATGCAAAAATCATTATTATTAAAATGTTGTTTAACTAAGCAATATGTTATAGATTTTTCTAATTGACATGAACTAGATGTAGTGCGTATGTAATATGTTATAGATTTTATTGATTGAAATGAACTAGATGCAATGCCTCTTTTGTTTCCTTACTAAGGAAAAGCAATTTACATTTTAGAACTAATATAGATGCTTCAAGGTTAAAAATTCCTCAACACTATTTGTCAAAAGATTTATTATATTATTAAATAATCCCAAATTATTATTTAATGATGTCAAGATTTTAATATTGTTACTACAATCTTTTTTCAATATAAGTGACAAAATTCAGTAAACTTTATTAATTAATAATAAAGTCCTACTAGCGAAAAATAGCCTTACCTTGGAATTATACCAAAATTTTCTAAGAGGGAAGAAGTTTACTATCTGAAAACCCTAGCTAAAACCACATAGACAACCTTAACTAGAGAAACCATCAAAATAGGTCTTATGAAGAACCCAAACTATCCCATGTACAATCATATTTACAATAGAAGAACCTAGCCCAATTACATTTCAATATATAACCTACATACAAAGATTCCATACATAAGAATTAGTCCAATTACTTGGACTAGCTTCCAAAGGCACAATTATAGTAGGTGAAGAAATGTTAGCATCACCCTGGTGATAAGAGACACTGTCATCCTCCATAGGGGACACTTGTTGAATAGGTTTTATGTTTAGAGGCTTGCCATTGTCATGTTCTAGATGACCAAACAGAGCATGCAATCCAAAGCCACCGCAAGAATGTCAGCATTGACATGGTCTAGAAGTCTTTCAATCTCTTGCAATGTTTGGTCATACTTGTCACAGATTATACCTAACTTGATGGTAGACAATAACTCACCACAATACCCATTAGTAAGTAAAAAAAACATAAAAATCTATCAATGGGAAAATCAATGTGATCAAATTGGTAATTTTCCAAAGTATTTTATTACTACAATTATTATTAAAGAATTTTAAATTATCATTTAACAATGTCAAGATTTTTTTATTATTACTACAATTTATTAAAGTTCCAACTTAAATACAAAGGTATTATGATAGGAACCTGATGCAAATGCATCTCTTGTTTATATGATATATTATTTTAATTTTTAGATATAATAATATTTTATTTTACTTACAAATTGTTTACAAGACTCTCAAAGATAATATGTTTAGACACTATTTAAGTATTATCTTATTAAATCTATTTTTAAATTTTTTTAATGTAATAATTACTATATATTTAGTTTGTAACTTATTGTTTTATTAATGAAATACATAAAATTTACTTATACTATTTACTAAAATATATTTAAAATATTTAAAATTTACATACCATTTTATTTCTATTTAAATATAAAATTTTTGGTTGTATTTTTTAATTTATTATATAATTATTTTGAGAGTTTTTTAATATTTATTTACAAAATTTATTTTACTATAATTATTTTATTCACTATAGTGAATATAAATAACCATGCATTTTTTGAAGTGGATCTCCTCAACAATTCTTTGAAGAATGCAAAGGCCTTCATCATGGGGATTCTCGTTCTCTATTTTTTTAATCCATTCCAACAATCTCTAATTTAGGTAAATGGGAAGGGATCAAGCTTACAAATAATGATTCCAAGGATCAAGCTCACTGATAATGATTCCCCTCTCTTATTAGTAGTTTTCTTATGACAATAGTTTTTAGGGCATCAAAATGCAAAGAGAATAATGTTATAAAGAATATTTAGAATTCCTAATTTGAAGCCTTAGGTTGTCAATCTTATGAAATAAAAAATATTTTTCTTTTTTACTAATTAGTTGGGGATTCCTCTTTTTTATGGATAATACTTTGCAAGGCTCTAGTAAACACTATTAAAATCATTTCCGAAAAGGATGACTCCTTGAAAAGGCCAATGGCTTACTTGGTCAAGAAAAACACAATGTTGAAGGCTATGATCTCGACTAGTCCCATTATCCTAATGATATGTATAAAGCTTCCTAAGAAGATTGGAAATGAACTGGATTAAAACACAAGAACCTTTCCTCTAGAACGAGACTTCAAAGAAGAAGAAAATCCCATAGATAGCTTGGAATACTTTTTGCAAGTTGAGAAATTTGGTGGAGTAGGCCTTAGATGTTAGGAAATTTACCAAGTTGATGAAACCATTTCCTACATAACCCCATAAAAGAAAAATATACATACAAGCTTAGAAAATAAGCATCATGCCTATATTATTGTATATAAATTGATGAGGGTCATTTTTTGTATGCCTATATGGCTTTGTTTGAAGCCTATATGACTTTCTTATACATATATTGTACTTTTATTTACATAAAACACTATATACCTATATGACTTTTTGGTTAATACAAATATTTTTTACCAATGTTATTCATATTTGATATAAATGATTAATTGAATAAATAAGTAATTACACAATTGAAATGGATATCTTTTAATTTTAGTAATTGAATAAATTTTCATTAATAATATAAAACTAAAACCTATACACTAAACTTTAAAGCTTGACATTAATAATTTAACACTAAAACCTTAAAAAAATAATTTGATCTCTAAACTTTGAATACTCAACCCTATATTATCCACCATATACCCTAAATCTTAAACCCTATATGTTAAAACCTAAAACTTCACATTATAATATAACATTAAAATTTATTTAAAAAAAAAAATTAATTCCTAAAACCTAAATGCTCAACCCTCCATCGTCAATTTTTTGAACCCTAAACCCTCAACATTTAACCCTCCATCATCAATCATAAACTCTAAACCCTTAATTCTCAACCCACCCTCCATCATCATTTGTGAACCCTAAACCTTCAAAACTCAACCCTTCATTATTAATCATAAACCCTCAACCCTAAGCCCTAAACCCTATCTCCTCAAATCTAGACCCTAAACCCCATGTTTCCTCAATTACCTAGGCCCTAAATACTAAACACTATACTCTCAACCCTAGGTACTAAACCATAAATCCTTTTCCCTTAAAACCTAAACCATATTCCCTCAACACTAAACGATATACCCTCAATCCTCAACCCTAAGCCCTATACCCTTTACCCTTAATCCTTAACCCTATACCCATAACCCTAAACCTTATACCGTCAACTCTCAACTCTAAACCATATAACCTCAACCCTAAACCCTTTATTACTAGCCCTCAATCCTATACCCTATACCCTTAACCTTAAAACCTATACCCCAAACCCTAAACCTTATACCATAAACCCTAAACCCTAGTTCTAGAGAGAGATAAAGGTCTAAAGAGGAACTAAGAGAGAGGAGGGATATGGATGAGGGATGAGGGAGAGAGGGAGATAGACAAACATATATGGAAGTGAATGAGAGAGAGAGAGTGTGTGTGTGTTTTTCTACACATAAATGTGAGCATGTTATAACAAACTTACATTTTTGGAAACATAAGCTTGGAACCTAATTTTTCTTCCCAATAACATAAGTGTGTTATAACATGCTTGCATTATTGTCCACTTTGCAAATGTTTGAACCTTAGATTTGGATTTGTCTTCAACATCCAAGCCAAAGGGTTGGAATAACAACTCAATGACCAAAGATGTGTTTTTCATTAATTTCATAAAAAAGATATGTCATGCCCAAAATTTAGGGCAAAAACGGAACAATTTTTTTTTTAAAACATACTAATTTAATTAACAAGTTCACTCTCGCGACAAGCGTTAATGAAATTTCCATTATTAAATTCGAGCTAATTCTGAAACGAACTAAGCATCAATAAAATTGTTTAATTTTAATTGCAGAAAAACTAACTGGTATAATTCTATCTCCAAGAGATACCTAGTCATTAGGTTTATTAAATTAATCAAGCTAAAGGAAATAGGTGGGGAAATTTAATTTAACCTCCAATATGTCTATGTAGCCTAATCAACCATTTATAAATTTCTCTTTATTATTTATTCCAAATAAAAATCAGGGTTATATATATATATATATATTTGTATATACATATATATATATATATTTGTATATACATATATATCTATATATTTATAATTTAAATACTTACCCAAAATTATGATCAAAATTCATATATATACATATATATATACCCATATATATATATATGGATACATATATATATATTTTACATATATGTTAAATATTTTAATTCTAATTCAAAAACCATTTTAACCTCCTAAATTTAATCCATTTTTCCCCCCAACCCTAATTAGGGTTCTAATTTCTCACATATATATTATCTAAACTAATTAACATATTTATTTTTAAAACCAAATTGCCCTAGCCCCATCCGGGCTAGGGTTTAATCCATATATATTTTTTTACAGGGAATTAACTTGCTGGGCCGAAACCCTTGGCGGCCATGAAATCTTTTTTTGTGCAGGTCACGGGAGATTGAAGGCGGGAGAGAGCCGTGCGCCACTGTGTGAGTGCACAGTGGGCGCCGCGGCACCACTGTGTGCCCACACAGTGGGCGCCGCTAGCAGCTCCCCACTGTGTGGCCACACAGTGGCGGCCGTGGCCGTCCACTGTGTGCCCACACAGTGGGAGCCGAAAGCGGCTCCACTGTGTGTGCACACAGTGGGCGCCGTGCGGCCCTCCACTATGCGTACACACAGTGGAGTCCGCGAGGACCCTAACACATTCTCCCCCCTTTTTTTTTAATTTATTTATTTTTTTAAATATATAATATATAAAAATATATATATATATATATATATAAATATAAATTTATATATATATATATATATATTTATATTTATATTTATATAAATTTATATCCGCAGTTAAAAATGGTGAAAATATTTCAATATGAATATATATATTTAAAAAAAAAAAGAGATTTACATGCGAATTTTTTTTTTTAAACTATTATAATAAAGGGAAAAACATTAAGTTTAATCAGAAATATATATATATATATATATATATATATATATATATATATATATATATATATATATATATATATATATATATATATATATATATATATATATATATATATATATATATATATATATATATATATATATAAAATAAGCCTTTTAAATCAATGATAACTAAAAAAAAACAATTTAGAATACTTTTTAAAAAGATACAATATACTTTTCTAGAAAAAAAAGAATTTCATTGATTTTTTTTTTTCTAATAAAATATTTACATAAAACATCTTTTTCCATTAAATTACTTAAAATCTTTTAGCATAAATAAACTTCTATTTTGCCACAAGTAAAAATACAGATAAAATTTAATTGAAATCTATTCCTTTATTTCTTTCCAAAACACAAGAAGCTTTTGCATGCAACACAAAATAACTTTAAATTTTACCATCAACCGGAAGTAGGAATAAACAAGCTTTTTTTTTTTTTTTTTTTAAAACAACTCTAAGATATTCTACCAATTTACAGGATGTTTCTCTGAATAGTCACAACAATAAAACTTCAAGTCTACTTTCACAAATTACAACTTGCTTCTCTTTACTATGAATGAGGCATATTTCTATAACAACTTTAAACAAACATCTGCAACTGAATTTAAGTATCTTCTATAATAATCTTTAGTGTCTTTTCATGGTTCCTATTCTCTTTCCTCTGATTTTCCTACATAATAGAAAACACAAATATGACCACGGAGTGCTCACCTCCCAGCCTAGGCTAACTGGTAGCTACCCCCGAGCTCGGAGAACCAATTCCTAGACGGGTAACAAACATGCAAACACATAGAAAGCATTGCATATAGATTCTTTTTAGACACATTCCCAACTTGGCTTTCACAGCACCACACTCTAGTGATGAACATTTTCAAAGGGTGGTAGTGGACCAATACCCTGAGGAGAACTGCAAGTATGAAATAAACAAGAAGCCACCTCATGGCACAATAAAAATATCAAGAATCTCAACCCCTTATTCCTTATGCCCCCCAAAGGCATTCCAACCTTATATCCCTCCTTATGACCCCCATTGCACAAACAGGCCATGCAGCAAGGGTCACACAAAGATCCCTTGTGATCGCTCTCAAAAGAGAGTCTCTCACTTGAGGGCTGTCACTGCTACCACCCTCAAGATCCTCTTCTCTCCCAAGAGTAAGAGATCTTGAGAAAACTCCCAAAACACAACATTTTCATAAAGCAAAAATACCAAGAGTTTTTCAAACATAAACTTTCAAGAACACAGATTTCTTATACAAACAACTTCCATACATAAACAAGAAGAAGACATTACAAATAATAATTGAAACCAACCTTAATCTGCCCAAAGGTTATTATGATATCTGATGAAGAGCTACCCAATCCACAAATCTTTTTCCTTCTACCCTTATTCAATTTCTCTATTCCATAACATTATTTTCTTTCCAAATTTTCTTTTGTCTCCAAAAATGGAGAGTGGGTGATTACCCTGCTATTCCCAAAAATCTTCCTTAAGAAGCTCACTCTCTGAGTTCTCACAGGATTCTAAAAAAAACAAAAAGAAGAAAGAAAACAAAATGCAAAAAGACTCTCCTTCCAAAAGGAAAAATCTTGATTTGATTTAACTTCAATTTTCAATTTTCGCTCAACTAAAAAAAAACCAATTTTTAAAGCGTTAAAAAGATCATTATAAAGTAGAAACTTGCCTAAAATTACCCCTAACCCCTAGGTATACCTTATGGGCTTTAGGAAACCCTATTAAACTACCCCTAGGTGTTCATTTAACCCATTTTAAACCCCTCTGAAGTTTATTTTCGGGTCAAACATAAGTTGACCACTCCAAATATTATATTCCCAAAGTATTTATGACAACACATTAATTTATTAAGAAAACTATAATTAAACACTTTCCCACCAAGAGACAAAATAAAACATTTAAATTTAAATACACACGTGTCAAGTGACACAAATAAAACACTTTTACAAAAATAAAACATGAAATTGTCTCTTGAGGCTTTTACACAATAAAATTAAATAACACTTAACACTCATGCAGCATATACTATTACGAATAAAATACAACACAAACGGGGTGTTGTCTCTCCAAATAGACAAACCCTGGCTTTACGAACGTACATAAGTCTAGGTTTGATTCTCCGTAATTTTCCATGGTCACATGGTAAATTTCCTGCGCATCTCAATTTACACATCTGTACTTCCAAATATCCATATATAATATAATTCAATAATATAACAATACACATCATTACTTGCATATAATTTTCATCTGCACAGATTGAATACATCTTTTATCAAACAATTTCACATAAGCAATTTTCATCCCAATTCACATAAACTAAACATACATCATAGTTCTATATTCAGAGTAAAGTCCTGCAAATTCAATAACGACATCTATCATTGCAATATCATTCTATCTAATAATCATGTAGTGTTCTATCTCATAAAGCATGTAAGTAAATCATCAAATCATAGAAATGTTATCCAAATCCTGAAATCGTATAAGTTCTAAGTCTCAAAATGCATCAAAATAAAGTATCCATAATAATCTAAAATATAAAATCCACTGAATGTCAGACTAAGTCGAGGTGAGGCCTCACAAGATACAATATTTTTTAGTATGGGAAAAACAGGTTCTAAAGGGACCCGAAACCCTTTATAAAAGATTACAAAAGGTAGATCAAAAAGAGTCCAGTCATTACAGAATTACAATAAAAACAACCAAACAAGACTGAGAGACAACAGAAAACAAACAAAAGACCGCTCAACCCACAAGAACAACAAAAGGGCAGCAAAATTACAGGACAAAACCAACAACAAAAAAATATTAACCCATATTTTTAAGGTTCTCCTCAACATCAACACTAAGCTGGTGCATCTTCTTGGCGACATTCTTCAAGTCCAGAATGTCCCAAGGCAACTCAATATAAAAAAGATACAATGTCGAGTGTGTTGTCCATTAGGTTTGTACATCTTTTAATGAAAAGTTCAAAAATACCACAATAATGTTATGCTCTCTCTTAACTTTCTAACCATGTATTTTTATTCACATTTTGAGTATGTTAAGGTTTTCATGTTTATTTTCTTTTGTTACTATCTCTTTTTTTTGTCAAGAACCAACATATGGTATTTTTCACTTCATTTTTTACCCATTCATCAAAATTTCAAATAAATTACATTTTTAGTAATTAGACTCTATTCCTTACACAATAAAAATGTATTTTTTGATTAGTTTTCACTAAATTTAAGTGTCGACACACACAATTTTTGGTTTTTCACGACGTGTCCACTTTTCAAATTAGTGAAAAATTATATATTTATTTAAAAATTAGTAGAAATAGGGCATAAAATACATGGTGTTAACAAATTTTTTATTGAAGAGATTTTTCAAACACTAAAAAAACCAACATTTTAGGGGGTCCACACCAAACATTGTTTTATGTGTTTTTTTGATAAAAATAGGACTAGTTTGTGTGATCCCCCCTTTTAAACTCATTAATCTCTAGCGTTTAAAAAAAATAAATAAGTAGTTTAGAAAGTAGATTCAAATCTCTATGACTCTTATTCTTCTTGAATCTTCAAATTTTGAGTGTATATGTCTTCAATTTTTCATCCGAGACCAAGTTTTTCTGATTTAGAAAGAAATTAGCCACTTAAGATCCCTTTTGGTTTCCCATTTCCATGCACATACCCATTTTATATTTTGTAATATTATTTTATGTGAATATAATAAATATTTAATTTTTTAATATTTAAATTGTTTTTTATATTAATTAATTTAGTTTTGAATTATTACATTCAAATTTAGTTATAGTTGCATCAACATTCTTACATTTTCATTTCATGGTTTTTCAAACTTGTTACATATATAGCAAAGTTTGATTGTTATAAAAAAGTGACCAGTCTTCTATTTGTTTGTAACAAATTTTAAAGGTGTTTTTTTATCAATTCCTAGAAAAAGATGAAATTTAATATTAAATAGAAACATTTAGAATGCCTCAAAACATTTAGAATGCCCATTTTTCAACCATCAATATCAACAAATAGCATCAAAGGTGGCCTAATAGAATAGATTGCATTTGAACCAATTTGACTGATAAAAAAATCAAAATCGACATCACACCATAAATGGCATAAACATCCTATCCATTCTTACAATGTGTTCTCTCAACTCTTTTAAAAATCTAGAGTACAATCCAATTAAAATATTATCTTTAAATCACTAATAGTAATTGTTTTATTTGTTTAGAATTAGAATCATTTATATTAAAAAATTCACAATAGTATAAAAAAGAACGTACCCACATTGACATGCAAAACATAAAATTATTTAGATGAGAGTGTACTTATTTAATATTATTTATTTAACTATTATTTTATGATTTCTAATTTTTAAAATATAAGTACACTCTCATCTCATCATGTAAAACATGTGTGAATATAATAATAATATTAATTCATAATGGTAATCGAATGAAATGTTGATTGGACTTTATAATTAAAATAGAATATAAGTTAATGTTAAAAAATAGATTTGAAGGGGATGTTGAGAAGACAAGATAAAAGGTTTCAATGATTAAAAATTTAAAGTTGCTATCAAAGATGAAGGTTGTTAGAAAAACTTTATTATAGATTTATTTATTTATTATTTATGGATGAAATATCTATGGGTTTGTATTTATTGTTGTCTTATTTTTCATACTATTTTTATATTTATTAAAGAATCAAATTTAACAAAATAATTTTATTGAAGATTGAAAATTTAATATATAAAATTGTAAAGGTGAAAAGTTCATCTTTGACATTCATATAGATTTAATCTCTTTTTATTGGATTTGTATTTTATTTTTAATTTTCTTAGTTTTTAGTCTTAGGTCAAGATCATAGGCATATTTTTGAACTTGGCTTTAGGATTTCATTTGTGATATTGAATCCCAATTTTCAAAATCAGATTTCATCATGGACCTAAGCTAACCCAATCCAAACTAGTTGTTATCCATCAAATCAACCACAAAATATTCAATTTTGAATGTTATGTGTTGTGTGTAAATCCACAACACAACCCATTTATGTCACAAATGGGGACCCACCAGAATTTTGTCAATCGGGTTTATAAATTTGAGAGACAAGGAACATTTTTTTTGCAAAGGGATAGTTGCACAAAGAGGAGTAAAGGTTAGTTCTGGGCATAGGAGGAGTGAATAGCAAGCAATGGTTAATTTCTCCACTAGCGCTTGTGTCCGCAAAAGAGTTAGAAATCACAAGCCACACTTTAGGGAAAGTGCAAGGAAAGTAAATTGTGAACATAAGATCATAAAAGGCTAAAGTCAATATTGTCCCGCTGCTCATTTTTCTTGCTAAATTAGTGTCAAATTTCCTATAGTTGAGTCTGGTGGAAGGCAAGAGATTTTTGGAAAGCTAATTGCTAGATGGCTTAGAGAATCAAAACCAAACTTAGCTCGAGGTTTGCAGTGATCGAATAGTTTGGATGTTCGTTAAGAATATGGGTTAGTCATCTAAGTTTAGTGGAGAGCAGATGAATTTCAGTCTCAATAAACAATAAAGTAAATTGTTAACTTGCGTATAACCTCATGACTGGCATTAATGAAGGCCCATTTAAAGTTAGAATTTCAAAAAGGTAAGGAAGCAAAAGGGAAAACATGTGTCAAAATCTCCCGGCAAGCTACATTTTGATTGAAAATCATGAAAGACACTATAGCATCCTAATATTGTATCCCTTGCAATTTTGACTGCATTTTGGGTCCTCACCTTACCGATCTCATCCCCATGCCTGATTGGGACATGTTTTATCCTTCCCCTATGCAACCAAGCTTCATCTTTTCACTTTGCACCTTGCATAGCCCCTTCTTCCTGTCCTAAATTAGGGTAGGACCAGGGTGCCACACCCTAGTCCCCACCAGGATTGGAGCACCGTGCCCTAGTCCTCCCTAATCAAGACCTTTTTTGCCCCTAGGCTCTATCTCAATTTAAGCAGGAAATTAATTCCTCGTGTTGGCCTATGTCAGAAAATTAAATGTTTGATGATAGGTAGGTATATAAGGAGGTCTTCACCTCTCATTTTGATATAGATGTACAAGCATAAAGAGTATATACATTAATGAAGGCAGAACTAGATCTCAAGCGTTCAAGCCTCAAGCTTTCAAGTATTCATCATATAGCATTCCTCAAGGCTGCACATTCTTCATCTATCCATTGGAGCAACATTACATAATTCATTTGCAAGCATGTGTGTGTGTGTTAGGCTTTTGTCATGTTCATGCCATTTCATACAGCATATGTGATTGCATCTAAGAAGTAAAGCATCATCATCATCTATTGCAGATCTAAGGGTATACCTTTCCATCATTTATTTCAAGTATTTGTTGTATTTATTTCAAGGTTGATTCCAAACCGGGGTTTGAATTAGGAAAACCCCTATTCCCAACCCCTTTCTTCTTCTTTCTGTGTGCAGGAAGCATGTGTACAACTGTACTTTTGGAATAAAGCTTTATTTGCAAAGACGGAAAAACCCTTTTTGACATGCAAAAAGTTTGGAGGACTGATAGGGGGGCGACCTGGTCTGGACACACGATCCCTGCAACTTTTGGCAGATTTTGTAGAGTAGCTCTGAATCATCTCAAACTTCTCAAATCCAGGTGCATGACGAAATCTTGAATCTATAACTCATTGTTTCCTCTTACTTTGTCTTCAATTTCAACACTTTACTTATTCAACTTAGAAAAGAGGGTCAAACACATTCCAAACACAGTCAATCTACTTAGTATTTAGTCCTTGTGTCATTTATGATTGGATCTAGTAGATTCATCCCCTCTTTTGAATGTAAAGTTCCCCAAGTGAAAATCTACTTAGTGATTTTCCCCCTTTCATGTGGCGAATTTGCTAAGCCCCAAATTTTCTATTTTCTATTTTGGTGAACCCAATTCTTTGCACCATTAATTCTGATTTTTATTTTTAGATCTGAGTGTATGCAATTTAAAATTCAAATTTTCATTTACAACTTTGATTTCTTTGAAATTTTTAAAAATTTAGAGGTTAATTTCACTACAACCCTAATTTTTAAATTCAAAATTAAGCTTGTGATTTTTTATAATTTGGATTAATTTTAGATCTAAGCATTCATTCAATTTGCAAATTCAAATTTTCATCTACAAGTCAAATTTCACAATTAAATTATAAAATTCAGGTAGTTAATTTCAAAAACCCTAATTTAAATTTTTTAAAAATTGTTCTTGTGGGTTGTTTAAATTTTGAATTTCCCTCTTCCAATTTGTTTGCTAAATTAAAATTAAAATTCAAAATTGCAACCTTGGATCAAATTTCAATTTCAAATTTAAATTTTAAATTAAGTGGTTAATTAAACAAAATCTAATTTCTAAATTTAAATTAATCTTGGGCATTTTCTAAATTTTCAAATTCCAAATTCCAATCTTAGATCTATTATCAAATTTAAATTTTCAATTAAGTTGTTCTTCTACAAGACCCTAATTTTAAATTTAATTCTTTTGTGGACAATTTCAAATTTTAAATTTTAAAAATTAAGAGGTTATTTAACAAAGCCCTAATTTTAAAATTAAATTTTTATTGGATAAAGTCAAATCTTCTAGTGGGTAATTTTAAATTTAAATTAAGAGGTTATTTTCAAGGCCCTAAGTATAGATTTAAATTTCCTAGGAGGTTGCATAATTTTTCAAAAATTGAATAATCATTTTTCAAAAATTTTGAATTATTCAAATTCCAATTTTCAGATCTCAACTTTCAAAGTCTCATTTTCAAATTTTCATTTCACATTTTTCAAAAAATAAAATAAAAAATCAAACTTGAATCTCATCAATTTAAATTAATTAAGTGGTTTTATTTATAAAATCCTAATTTATTTCTGTTGGACACAATGGATCACTAAGAGGGGGGTGAATTAGTGATTTTAATCTTTTCTTTTCAACAAGAAGATACTGGTAAATGAAACAAACTGAGTGTTTGTAATGCCCCTCTGGGAACCCCAAAGGAATAACCCACAACAAGGGTGAAACAATTTTTTTTTAAAAGTATAAACATAATAAGTGCATAACACACAACATGCACGATAACACAAGCAGAAGACTTACACTAGAATTCCTTAAGGGTTACCAACGAAGAATTAACTTCAAAAGATAAATTCCACAATTACCATTAATCCAAATATTCATCATTAACTCAATGATCACAAGAAGCCATAAGCAATAATAGATTACACCATTGAAAGATTGAAAGGATACATTATAATTCCACCTCAATAAGCATGTACAAATATCGTAAAGGAAACTGATAAAAACATCCCAACATAGGATTACATTGCTCTTCCAATACATAGCTTCTCAATATACATATAAAGATACATCTCAACCAAATACGAGGTTACATAAGATCAATATTACAATGACCACATAGGTCTCCAAATAATAATAATCTCCAAACATGAGATGAAGCATGAGCCACGAACCATAAGAACACATGCGAAGCCAATCCTCGCATGAAGGTACAAATCTTAACATCCGATGGGAAGTGGTACTACCACCCGACCATGTAATTCCCAAAATGGAATCACCCCACCGTGCTAGGAGATAGCTGAGGACCCTCAAACAAGCATAAGCATGACATGGTCAACAAAACAATACGACTCCATGACAACACAATATGACCCCACAAAATCCAGGTGACTCAACATCACAAACACACAAGTGAACCAAATGAGAGAGTATTATCGCATAGCTTGATGGTTACCTTGGTAGGCTCTCCTAGGTCTCGACTCTCTGTCCTAGTAACCTCTCCCAAACCTCTAGCTCCAACTAAGTCTCATGTGGACCCTACTAGCCTTTCGTGAAGACAAGGTGGTCGGTTTGCCATTTCAGGCCTTCTCACAACATTATGAGCCTTGTACGAGCACTCACCTATGCGCAAGGTACAATTATATTCATTAATGTTTGAATACTACCCACCTAATCAATTAATTAGATTATCACTTATTATCTGACTTTCGCAAGAGTAACCCGCTCGAAAGCCACTCTCTCAAGGGACACTAAATAGACAAGGTCACTCCCCGAGGACCTTATGGCAAAACAAACCTTCATACCACCACTATCAGAAACAAGTGGTCAAACAAGGACATACTGACTCTTGGCTAATCATAAGGCAAAGACACTACATGGTTATGGCAATGAAGCCAACATATATCACTTGGTCAAAGGTACCAAATATGCCACCACAGGACAACTGAACCACAAACTAGAAATAACACAATATACACTTGCAAGGATAGCTAATACTCTAAGTCCGCACTCAAACAATCTTTGATAAAAACAACATCATACACACTTGCAACATCATTGATTGGGAATTAAATAAAACACTCTTTTCCAGTAGTCACATCTAATAAATTTCCAAATCAATATTTCATCAGGAATGAAATCCACATTAAACATTCAACTGAATTAAACATGAATTCCTAACAGGCATTTAATTCATTTTCATAATACATCCAAATTTACCAATTCGAATCTCTAATTCATGCCTTAATTTTCATTGATACTATATTAACCACATAATAAAATCATAAGGAAATTACCATTTCCATTTAACACTAAAACCACTTCACAAAATATATTTCATTTTATAAAATTAACTTATTGCACTAACCGGCTTGTACCAGTGAGGGTACATGGTTATGTGGGGGATTAAACCAACCCACAATAGTGCTGCTGCCGGGGCTGCAGACACTACCTGTCAATAGTACTGCTACCGACCGATAGCAGGCACTACCGACCGGTAGCAGACACTACCATCCGATAGCACTACTACCAACCGGTAGCAGAGAATACCGACCGGTAGTACTGCTACCGCGTAGCAGTACTGCCGATTGGTAGTACTGCTACCGCGTAGCAGTATTGCTGACTGGTAGTACTGCTATCTGCGAGCAGCAGAGACTACCATCCCACGTGGTGGGACTAGCCCGCCATGGGGTGAGGTAAGGTCAACAAAACAAATAAAATACATGCCTCTAAGGCATTAAAATCAACACTCCACCCAATCGTTTAAACATGAAAATGATTCATTTCCAGAATATTTCATGGGCACACACATACACAGTGCCAAATCCAATTTTCAAATGGAAATTTACCAATAAGGCAAAATGGTGAAATGAAATCCCACGAAAACCCCAAATCTTAGAAAACAAGATACTAGAAAACACACAACAAGCTAAATCTAGTTCATTCTTTCCAAATAGAAGAGGTAAAACAAGAAATTGATTTTCAAGAACAAACACACAATAGATAGATAAATGAACCATTTCCTTCCTAAAGGCAACCATATGATATAAGTTCACAAACTAATCAATAATAAACACTCTTTCTTCCATTCCAAACATTCCACAAGAATCTGCAGGCAGATTTTCATTTTCAAACACACAAGAAGAAACTGAAATATTCAAAATCAAATTTCAAAAACAAGAAGAGAACCTCCAACCTTGAAGCAATAGAAAGCAACAAGATGAAGAGTTTTCAGTCTTGCAAACCATGTTGAATTTCCAGTTCCTCTAGGAAGTTTTCCACAATTTCTCTCCAAAAATTCCCCCCTTTTTTTTCCTCATGAATTTCTAGGCATATATGGAAAATAATTTTTAACCCAAACTTCTAAGTTAAAAGTTTCCCAACCAATCAAGTTTAGATATTTAAAACCAAAAAGAAATCAGATTTACTCCTTTTTCAAAAATAATTCTTTTCCAACAATTAAAATGAAAAAGTCAAATGGAAAAGTAAAAAGGAAAGCTTTTATTTTATTTTCTATTTCCAAAAATACTTTCTTTCAACATAATCATTTAACATTTAAATGGCTAGGCAATTATTTATTTCCTTCCAAAATATATCAATGTACCTTACAAAATAAATAAGCCCTTTAATCATTTAATCTAGCAAATCGTTAATTTAATTAAATCAATAATCACAGAGCATAATAATCAACTAATTACACCAGCATAAGATAACATCATCTATTTAATTAAATAACCATTTAGATAAACGGAAACATGCAAACCAAGAATGATCAAATGGCGACTCTCAAATGACCAAACTAAGGCACCATGACTCGCATAACAGCCAGACGGGAAAGACAACTGACTAACAACACTCACACGAGTGTAACTGCAGGTCAAACTAGGGTACAACAACTATCTCCTCCACTCCCATCTGATATATAAGGCATGCTTAGACCTATGAAACCAGGTGGAGTCAATACCCCATACCTACTCGGTACTAGTACCTGCAATGTCCTGCACCAAACAATCCACATGTGCATATAGACAAATATAAAAATATAGACACGACACACACACCGATGAAGGAGAGTCATGGCACTCCCTATCGCACCAAAGTGAGTGAAGGAAAATCATCTCCTCGCATCCCATACACATGCAAACACACAACATGTAAATAACGCATTGCAATATAAGGTAAAAAGTGTCAGTCCATGATAATGATCCATAAAAAATAACATTAATCATAAGCACTGAAATACTAAGCACTAAAAAACATACATCATGAATCCAAATAAAGCATGAAATAAAATCACATATAATCTGAATCAATATACAATAATGTTCCACTGAACAGTCACTGAAGTAAATCAAAATACACAAAAAGAGGTTGATCGAGGAGGGGTACTATAGTGTTAATTGACAACATAAATAGTGCAACCAAGGTGTGTGAAAGGATTTGCTAAACTACTAAAATATCACATAAACAAAGAAGCAACACACAACACCAGATATCTATAAGGAAAACCTGATGTGGGAAAAACCTTGGTGAGAATAGCTGCTGGATATCTTTTGCTCCAATCTAGCCTCACAATGAAACTCTGTTTATAAAATTTAGGGCACCAACCCAAGGAGCACCAACCCCTAATTTATGAGCACCGACTCAAAGGAGCACCAACCCCTACATAATTTGTAGGCTACTACCTAAAGGAGCTACAACCCCTGCACTAAGCTACAACTTAATGAGAAACAATATAAGACTCAGATACACAAATGAAATCACTATTGCAAATAAAGTTTTGCAACCTTACAATATCTTGCTCTATCAGTTTCAGTCTTACTGGTCTGTTTCCTCTTTTCCTACTCTTCAACTTGACTTTGCTAATCACCTTTCTCAATCCTTGCTCACATTGTCTTCCTCCTTCTTAACTCACCCTCAATCACTCCTTATCAAGCATTGCTTCTGCTGGTTTATAACCTCTATGTTCAATGCACTCTTTACCGATTGTTCCTTATACTAGTTTGCTCTGCTTCGCCTGTAAATTGATAGTTTGCTCATAAACACTTTTAGTGTTTTTCTCTTTGGCTCTTAGACATCAAAAATTATCCTCGTCTTTTACAGCAGCAACAACATTTCTCAGTCTCGAGATCTTCTTTTTAACCACTGGTTTCCCACCAAAACGCAAATCAAAATTTGAGTGCTTAGGGTTTCCTTTTCTTGACACAATCTGCATTAGATCCTATCTAGTATGTCATGTGTTGATCACCTGTACTCTAGAGATGCATCTATACATATTTTCCATTTCCCAACGCATGCTTGCTAAAGATAACAATTATGTACAAGATTTTTTACTCTGAAATCCGTTGACACATAGAAGTGCCTGGTTGTTTCCTTTTCAAGGTCATCTTGGGATCAGATTTCCTTTGCATTGATTCAGGTGCAAACTGCTTGCTGATCTTCCTTTGTCATTATTTCTTCCTCGAGCCGCATCGGTCAATTACAATCCCATGATTTGTGGATGTTTCATTTATGTCGACTAATAGTTTCACCAACCTTGTCAATGGTAGTTTTACTGACCCCTGCATCTTTTCCACCTTAGCTCCACATGGCGTCACACGATCAACCACTTAGCTTACCAACACAGTCAGTTCATACTTGATCATTCAGCAACCTCATACTGGTGCATCCCTTTACTGGTGATACCTTCTTCTTTTGCTAACCGGGAGTGTACACTACACTGGTAACACACCTTCACCTTCAGTGGTTTATGATGACTTTAACATTTTGCCTCTTTATCATAAATAGGAAGTCAAACTTCAAACCAGTATAAGCTCAACCGGTTATCACTTAACATGCTCACCCACACATGTATCTCATCTCATACTGATGAAGTTATTGATATTACTTGTCTTTCATCATACCGATACATTATTCTTCATCCCAGTAGCTTGCCTACAATACGGGTTGACATCAATGACAATTCAATGCCAACAATTTCAAATAATTTGCTTGAACTTAAATTTCAATATTAATCGTGGGAATTAATGGACTTGATCTATTTTCTATTTCACATATGATTACATTATTTTTTACATACATTTATTATAATCATGTGTTGGATAATGGCTTTTTTCACTTCATGTTACTTCTTGGACGTATTGCATTCTTTGGATTTGCAAGTTGATTTCTTTTCATAAATTAGATCTCAACGCTTTCATTTTTCATATATGTTGTGTTATGGTGATGTTTTGGGGAAAATTCATTTCATACGTAGATCACCTAAAAGCTTTTGTAGATCTTAATCCTAGAGATGACAATGAGAAACCTAATACTTGTACCTCTCCTAGGGTATCTAATGTGAATGAAGAAAGAACTAATAATCCTATCAATGATCTCTCTAATGGAGATCAAGCATTCAAGAGAAACATAGCCCCATCTTCTTCTCATACACATACCCTTGCACAAGGGGGGAAAGGTCAAAATACTAGTGTTTCTATCTCCCTGGATCCTCCTTATTCTCCTAGAGCCTATCTTAAACATCAAAACATTTGTAGAGAATATGATGTCATGCATTTCATTCATGATTTTCTCCCCATATAGCATCAAGCAAATGTGAGGCCTTAGATGATAAGGATCTTCCTTGCCAATCTACCAAAGAGGATATGCATGATGAAAGAAAGGAAATTCCTCCACAAGATATTCCTTCTTCATCTACTAATCCTTTCATTCCTTCTAAACATCCTTAGACTACGAACTTCAAAGAAATTTATTATAATGTTCCCCCACCTTATCAATTAAAATATTCTTATAGGAGTGACTTCAACATAATATCAAAACAAGGTTTTAGAGAACAAGGGCTTGGAGAATTTGAACAAGGAATTCGAGTCCCTATAGACCCTCCTACACATATAACCACATAAGGGTTACAAAATGATAATAAATATCCTATGGATGATCTCCTTAGGAGTGAAGACTTCAAAAACCATCTTGCAAGACAAAGGATGCATCAAGAGGCTAAAAGGGCTTCTTCTTTAAAAACTCCTTTATTGTTCATTTCATCAAACCCATGATCACCATGCCGATGATTGTCTCGATTTTGAAAATTCAATAAAAGAAATTATCGATAGTGGTAAAGTTAAAATCATGGATGATAATCCTTCCTCTTCTAATAACAACTCTTGTCATCAATCTCAAAACAACAAACCTACATCTATTAATGATCAAGAAAGATTAGCAACTAGAATATTTTGGAGATTGAAGTATGATAAGAATATTGCTTTTCCTTTCATTAGACCTAATTACAATTATAAGCATAAGAAAGGTGATTTACATTGTATTTTTCATAATTGTTATTCTAATTCTCTTGGAAAGTGTAAAACATTTAAGGAATTTGTTCAAGAACAATACAATCATGCTCGTATATGTCTTTCAATAGATCTTGCTCTCTTTCTAGGTGAAAAGGTAGTTCCTTAGCACTCCTTCCACCTTCATGTTTCTCCTAACTCTATGACATAAGAAGTTAACTTAATTGGGGGCTCTTTTCATTATAGGTGGGGCTTCTTCAATTTCAAATATTTTGGGGTAGCAACATGCTTTCTCCTCTATCTTTCCTCTTTTTAGGTTTTCACTATTTTCTTTGTGATTGCATTATTCATAATTTGATGTCCTTTCTTGCATGGAATTATCCTTCAAGTGAGAACATGTTTGTTCCTTTGAAAAAACCTATTTCTTGCTTGAAATGGTGCATCTTTTATGAATACTATCTCCTTAGAGAACTTTTGTGAACCTTCTTCTTTTCTCTCTTTCTTTCTCTTTGAAAATTACCTCTTTTGTTGTGCAGTGTTATTCATCACTTGACATCCTTTTTGGCATAAATCTATCCTTCATGAGAGAACATGTTTGTTCCTTAGTTAGGACCTATTATTTGTTTAAAATGGAGCATATCTTATGAATAACCTCTCTCTAGAATATGTGTAATTTTCCTCTTTGTCCTCTTGCTTGCG